>NC_141829.1:19621931-19989431 GCF_982586985.1 Callionymus lyra
GATTTTTGCCCATTTTTTAAAGTTTGAGAAAAAAAAATGGGTCGAAATAGACCTTTTTTCGAGCCTTCAAAAAACAACATTTTAAGCATTTAGGCAACAATTTTCTGCGCTCACATGGTGCGTCTGATATCATACTTCAGTATTCCGACCTTTTTTCCCATTTTCGGAAACGTCGATTTTTGCCCATTTTTTAAAGTTTGCAAAAAAAAATGGGTCGAAATAGACCTTTTTTCGAGCCTTCAAAAAACAACATTTTTAGCATTTAGGCAACAATTTTCTGCGCTCACATGGTGCGTCTGATATCATACTTCAGTATTCCGACCTTTTTTTCCATTTTCGGACACGTCGCTTTTTGCCCATTTTTTAAAGTTTGAGAAAAAAAAATGGGTCGAAATAGACCTTTTTTCGAGCCTTCAAAAAACAACATTTTAAGCATTTAGGCAACAATTTTCTGCGCTCACATGGTGCGTCTAATATCATACTTAAGTATTCCGACCTTTTTTTCCATTTTCGGACACGTCGATTTTTGCCCATTTTTTAAAGTTTGAGAAAAAAAAATGGGTTGAAATAGACCTTTTTTCGAGCCTTCAAAAAACAACATTTTAAGCATTTAGGCAACAATTTTCTGCGCTCACATGGTGCGTCTGATATCATACTTCAGTATTCCGACCTTTTTTTCCATTTTCGGACACGTCGATTTTTGCCCATTTTTTAAAGTTTGAGAAAAAAAAATGGGTCGAAATAGACCTTTTTTCGAGCCTTCAAAAAACAACATTTTAAGCATTTAGGCAACAATTTTCTGCGCTCACATGGTGCATCCGATATCATACTTAAGTATTCCGACCTTTTTTTCCATTTTCGGACACGTCGATTTTTGCCCATTTTTTAAAGTTTGAGAAAAAAAAATGGGTCGAAATAGACCTTTTTTCGAGCCTTCAAAAAACAACATTTTAAGCCTTTAGGCAACAATTTTCTGCGCTCACATGGTGCGTCTGATATCATACTTAAGTATTCCGACCTTTTTTTCCATTTTCGGACACGTCGATTTTTGCCCATTTTTTAAAGTTTGAGAAAAAAAAATGGGTTGAAATAGACCCTTTTTCGAGCCTTCAAAAAACAACATTTTAAGCATTTAGGCAAGAATTTTCTGCGCTCACATGGTGCGTCTGATATCATACTTAAGTATTCCGACCTTTTTTTCCATTTTCGGACACGTCGATTTTTGCCCATTTTTCAAAGTTTGAGAAAAAAAAATGGGTCGAAATAGACCTTTTTTCGAGCCTTCAAAAAACAACATTTTAAGCATTTAGGCAACAATTTTCTGCGCTCACATGGTGCATCCGATATCATACTTAAGTATTCCGACCTTTTTTTCCATTTTCGGATACGTCGATTTTTGCCCATTTTTTAAAGTTTGAGAAAAAAAAATGGGTCGAAATATACCTTTTTTCGAGCCTTCAAAAAACAACATTTTAAGCATTTAGGCAACAATTTTCTGCGCTCACATGGTGCGTCTGATATCATACTTCAGTATTCCGACCTTTTTTTCCATTTTCGGACACGTCGATTTTTGCCCATTTTTTAAAGTTTGAGAAAAAAAAATGGGTCGAAATAGACCTTTTTTCGAGCCTTCAAAAAACAACATTTTAAGCATTTAGGCAACAATTTTCTGTGCTCACATGGTGCGTCTGATATCATACTTAAGTATTCCGACCTTTTTTTCCATTTTCGGACACGTCGATTTTTGCCCATTTTTTAAAGTTTGAGAAAAAAAAATGGGTCGAAATAGACCTTTTTTCGAGCCTTCAAAAAACAACATTTTAAGCCTTTAGGCAACAATTTTCTGCGCTCACATGGTGCGTCTGATATCATACTTAAGTATTCCGACCTTTTTTTCCATTTTCGGACACGTCGATTTTTGCCCATTTTTTAAAGTTTGAGAAAAAAAAATGGGTTGAAATAGACCCTTTTTCGAGCCTTCAAAAAACAACATTTTAAGCATTTAGGCAACAATTTTCTGCGCTCACATGGTGCGTCTGATATCATACTTAAGTATTCCGACCTTTTTTTCCATTTTCGGACACGTCGATTTTTGCCCATTTTTCAAAGTTTGAGAAAAAAAAATGGGTCGAAATAGACCTTTTTTCGAGCCTTCAAAAAACAACATTTTAAGCATTTAGGCAACAATTTTCTGCGCTCACATGGTGCATCCGATATCATACTTAAGTATTCCGACCTTTTTTTCCATTTTCGGATACGTCGATTTTTGCCCATTTTTTAAAGTTTGAGAAAAAAAAATGGGTCGAAATATACCTTTTTTCGAGCCTTCAAAAAACAACATTTTAAGCATTTAGGCAACAATTTTCTGCGCTCACATGGTGCGTCTGATATCATACTTCAGTATTCCGACCTTTTTTTCCATTTTCGGACACGTCGATTTTTGCCCATTTTTTAAAGTTTGAGAAAAAAAAATGGGTCGAAATAGACCTTTTTTCGAGCCTTCAAAAAACAACATTTTAAGCATTTAGGCAACAATTTTCTGTGCTCACATGGTGCGTCTGATATCATACTTAAGTATTCCGACCTTTTTTTCCATTTTCGGACACGTCGATTTTTGCCCATTTTTTAAAGTTTGAGAAAAAAAAATGGGTCGAAATAGACCTTTTTTCGAGCCTTCAAAAAACAACATTTTAAGCATTTAGGCAACAATTTTCTGCGCTCACATGGTGCGTCTGATATCATACTTCAGTATTCCGACCTTTTTTTCCATTTTCGGACACGTCGATTTTTGCCCATTTTTTAAAGTTTGAGAAAAAAAAATGGGTCGAAATAGACCTTTTTTCGAGCCTTCAAAAAACAACATTTTAAGCATTTAGGCAACAATTTTCTGCGCTCACATGGTGCATCCGATATCATACTTAAGTATTCCGACCTTTTTTTCCATTTTCGGACACGTCGATTTTTGCCCATTTTTTAAAGTTTGAGAAAAAAAAATGGGTCGAAATAGACCTTTTTTCGAGCCTTCAAAAAACAACATTTTAAGCCTTTAGGCAACAATTTTCTGCGCTCACATGGTGCGTCTGATATCATATTTAAGTATTCCGACCTTTTTTTCCATTTTCGGACACGTCGATTTTTGCCCATTTTTTAAAGTTTGAGAAAAAAAAATGGGTTGAAATAGACCCTTTTTCGAGCCTTCAAAAAACAACATTTTAAGCATTTAGGCAACAATTTTCTGCGCTCACATGGTGCGTCTGATATCATACTTAAGTATTCCGACCTTTTTTTCCATTTTCGGACACGTCGATTTTTGCCCATTTTTCAAAGTTTGAGAAAAAAAAATGGGTCGAAATAGACCTTTTTTCGAGCCTTCAAAAAACAACATTTTAAGCATTTAGGCAACAATTTTCTGCGCTCACATGGTGCGTCTGATATCATACTTCAGTATTCCAACCTTTTTTTCCATTTTCGGACACGTCGATTTTTGCCAATTTTTTAAAGTTTGAGAAAAAAAAATGGGTCGAAATAGACCTTTTTTCGAGCCTTCAAAAAACAACATTTTAAGCATTTAGGCAACAATTTTCTGCGCTCACATGGTGCGTCCGATATCATACTTCAGTATTCCGACCTTTTTTTCCATTTTCGGACACGTCGATTTTTGCCCATTTTTTAAAGTTTGAGAAAAAAAAATGGGTCGAAATAGACCTTTTTTCGAGCCTTCAAAAAACAACATTTTAAGCATTTAGGCAACAATTTTCTGCGCTCACATGGTACGTCTGATATCATACTTAAGTATTCCGACCTTTTTTTCCATTTTCGGACACGTCGATTTTTGCCCATTTTTTAAAGTTTGAGAAAAAAAAATGGGTCGAAATAGACCTTTTTTCGAGCCTTCAAAAAACAACATTTTAAGCCTTTAGGCAACAATTTTCTGCGCTCACATGGTGCGTCTGATATCATACTTCAGTATTCCGACCTTTTTTTCCATTTTCGGACACGTCGATTTTTGCCCATTTTTTAAAGTTTGAGAAAAAAAAATGGGTCGAAATAGACCTTTTTTCGAGCCTTCAAAAAACAACATTTTAAGCATTTAGGCAACAATTTTCTGCGCTCACATGGTGCGTCTGATATCATACTTCAGTATTCCAACCTTTTTTTCCATTTTCGGACACGTCGATTTTTGCCAATTTTTTAAAGTTTGAGAAAAAAAAATGGGTCGAAATAGACCTTTTTTCGAGCCTTCAAAAAACAACATTTTAAGCATTTAGGCAACAATTTTCTGCGCTCACATGGTGCGTCTGATATCATACTTAAGTATTCCGACCTTTTTTTCCATTTTCGGACACATCGATTTTTGCCCATTTTTTAAAGTTTGAGAAAAAAATGGCTCGAAATAGACCTTTTTTCGAGCCTTCAAAAAACAACATTTTAAGCATTTAGGCAACAATTTTCTGCGCTCACATGGTGCGTCTGATATCATACTTCAGTATTCCGACCTTTTTTTCCATTTTCGGACACGTCGATTTTTGCCCATTTTTTAAAGTTTGAGAAAAAAAAATGGGTCGAAATAGACCTTTTTTCGAGCCTTCAAAAAACAACATTTTAAGCATTTAGGCAACAATTTTCTGCGCTCACATGGTGCATCCGATATCATACTTAAGTATTCCGACCTTTTTTTCCATTTTCGGACACGTCGATTTTTGCCCATTTTTTAAAGTTTGAGAAAAAAAAATGGCTCGAAATAGACCTTTTTTCGAGCCTTCAAAAAACAACATTTTAAGCCTTTAGGCAACAATTTTCTGCGCTCACATGGTGCGTCTGATATCATACTTAAGTATTCCGACCTTTTTTTCCATTTTCGGACACGTCGATTTTTGCCCATTTTTTAAAGTTTGAGAAAAAAAAATGGGTTGAAATAGACCTTTTTTCGAGCCTTCAAAAAACAACATTTTAAGCATTTAGGCAACAATTTTCTGCGCTCACATGGTGCGTCTGATATCATACTTCAGTATTCCGACCTTTTTTTCCATTTTCGGACACGTCGAGTTTTGCCCATTTTTTAAAGTTTGAGAAAAAAAAATGGGTCGAAATAGACCTTTTTTCGAGCCTTCAAAAAACAACATTTTAAGCATTTAGGAAACAATTTTCTGCGCTCACATGGTGCATCCGATATCATACTTCAGTATTCCGACCTTTTTTTCCATTTTCGGACACGTCGATTTTTGCCCATTTTTTAAAGTTTGAGAAAAAAAAATGGGTCGAAATAGACCTTTTTTCGAGCCTTCAAAAAACAACATTTTAAGCATTTAGGCAACAATTTTCTGCGCTCACATGGTGCGTCTGATATCATACTTCAGTATTCCAACCTTTTTTTCCATTTTCGGACACGTCGATTTTTGCCAATTTTTTAAAGTTTGAGAAAAAAAAATGGGTCGAAATAGACCTTTTTTCGAGCCTTCAAAAAACAACATTTTAAGCCTTTAGGCAACAATTTTCTGCGCTCACATGGTGCGTCTGATATCATACTTAAGTATTCCGACCTTTTTTTCCATTTTCGGACACGTCGATTTTTGCCCATTTTTTAAAGTTTGAGAAAAAAAAATGGGTTGAAATAGACCTTTTTTCGAGCCTTCAAAAAACAACATTTTAAGCATTTAGGCAACAATTTTCTGTGCTCACATGGTGCGTCTGATATCATACTTAAGTATTCCGACCTTTTTTTCCATTTTCGGACACGTCGATTTTTGCCCATTTTTTAAAGTTTGAGAAAAAAAAATGGGTTGAAATAGACCCTTTTTCGAGCCTTCAAAAAACAACATTTTAAGCATTTAGGCAACAATTTTCTGCGCTCACATGGTGCATCCGATATCATACTTAAGTATTCCGACCTTTTTTTCCATTTTCGGATACGTCGATTTTTGCCCATTTTTTAAAGTTTGAGAAAAAAAAATGGGTCGAAATATACCTTTTTTCGAGCCTTCAAAAAACAACATTTTAAGCATTTAGGCAACAATTTTCTGCGCTCACATGATGCGTCTGATATCATACTTAAGTATTCCGACCTTTTTTTCCATTTTCGGACACGTCGATTTTTGCCCATTTTTTAAAGTTTGAGAAAAAAAAATGGGTCGAAATAGACCTTTTTTCGAGCCTTCAAAAAACAACATTTTAAGCATTTAGGCAACAATTTTCTGCGCTCACATGGTGCGTCTGATATCATACTTCAGTATTCCGACCTTTTTTTCCATTTTCGGACACGTCGATTTTTGCCCATTTTTTAAAGTTTGAGAAAAAAAAATGGGTCGAAATAGACCTTTTTTCGAGCCTTCAAAAAACAACATTTTAAGCATTTAGGCAACAATTTTCTGCGCTCACATGGTGCATCCGATATCATACTTAAGTATTCCGACCTTTTTTTCCATTTTCGGACACGTCGATTTTTGCCCATTTTTTAAAGTTTGAGAAAAAAAAATGGGTCGAAATAGACCTTTTTTCGAGCCTTCAAAAAACAACATTTTAAGCCTTTAGGCAACAATTTTCTGCGCTCACATGGTGCGTCTGATATCATACTTAAGTATTCCGACCTTTTTTTCCATTTTCGGACACGTCGATTTTTGCCCATTTTTCAAAGTTTGAGAAAAAAAAAATGGGTCGAAATAGACCTTTTTTCGAGCCTTCAAAAAACAACATTTTAAGCATTTAGGCAACAATTTTCTGCGCTCACATGGTGCATCCGATATCATACTTAAGTATTCCGACCTTTTTTTCCATTTTCGGATACGTCGATTTTTGCCCATTTTTTAAAGTTTGAGAAAAAAAAATGGGTCGAAATATACCTTTTTTCGAGCCTTCAAAAAACAACATTTTAAGCATTTAGGCAACAATTTTCTGCGCTCACATGGTGCGTCTGATATCATACTTCAGTATTCCGACCTTTTTTTCCATTTTCGGACACGTCGATTTTTGCCCATTTTTTAAAGTTTGAGAAAAAAAAATGTGTCGAAATAGACCTTTTTTCGAGCCTTCAAAAAACAACATTTTAAGCATTTAGGCAACAATTTTCTGTGCTCACATGGTGCGTCTGATATCATACTTAAGTATTCCGACCTTTTTTTCCATTTTCGGACACGTCGATTTTTGCCCATTTTTTAAAGTTTGAGAAAAAAAAATGGGTCGAAATAGACCTTTTTTCGAGCCTTCAAAAAACAACATTTTAAGCCTTTAGGCAACAATTTTCTGCGCTCACATGGTGCGTCTGATATCATACTTAAGTATTCCGACCTTTTTTTCCATTTTCGGACACGTCGATTTTTGCCCATTTTTTAAAGTTTGAGAAAAAAAAATGGGTTGAAATAGACCCTTTTTCGAGCCTTCAAAAAACAACATTTTAAGCATTTAGGCAACAATTTTCTGCGCTCACATGGTGCGTCTGATATCATACTTAAGTATTCCGACCTTTTTTTCCATTTTCGGACACGTCGATTTTTGCCCATTTTTCAAAGTTTGAGAAAAAAAAATGGGTCGAAATAGACCTTTTTTCGAGCCTTCACAAAACAACATTTTAAGCATTTAGGCAACAATTTTCTGCGCTCACATGGTGCATCCGATATCATACTTAAGTATTCCGACCTTTTTTTCCATTTTCGGATACGTCGATTTTTGCCCATTTTTTAAAGTTTGAGAAAAAAAAATGGGTCGAAATATACCTTTTTTCGAGCCTTCAAAAAACAACATTTTAAGCATTTAGGCAACAATTTTCTGCGCTCACATGGTGCGTCTGATATCATACTTCAGTATTCCGACCTTTTTTTCCATTTTCGGACACGTCGATTTTTGCCCATTTTTTAAAGTTTGAGAAAAAAAAATGGGTCGAAATAGACCTTTTTTCGAGCCTTCAAAAAACAACATTTTAAGCCTTTAGGCAACAATTTTCTGCGCTCACATGGTGCGTCTGATATCATACTTAAGTATTCCGACCTTTTTTTCCATTTTCGGACACGTCGATTTTTGCCCATTTTTTAAAGTTTGAGAAAAAAAAATGGGTTGAAATAGACCTTTTTTCGAGCCTTCAAAAAACAACATTTTAAGCATTTAGGCAACAATTTTCTGCGCTCACATGGTGCGTCTGATATCATACTTAAGTATTCCGACCTTTTTTTCCATTTTCGGACACGTCGATTTTTGCCCATTTTTCAAAGTTTGAGAAAAAAAAATGGGTCGAAATAGACCTTTTTTCGAGCCTTCAAAAAACAACATTTTAAGCATTTAGGCAACAATTTTCTGCGCTCACATGGTGCGTCTGATATCATACTTAAGTATTCCGACCTTTTTTTCCATTTTCGGATACGTCGATTTTTGCCCATTTTTTAAAGTTTGAGAAAAAAAAATGGGTCGAAATAGACCTTTTTTCGAGCCTTCAAAAAACAACATTTTAAGCATTTAGCCAAAAATTTTCTGCGCTCACATGGTGCGTCTGATATCATACTTCAGTATTTCGACCTTTTTTTCCATTTTCGGACACGTCGATTTTTGCCCATTTTTTAAAGTTTGAGAAAAAAAAATGGGTCGAAATAGACCTTTTTTCGAGCCTTCAAAAAACAACATTTTAAGCATTTAGGCAACAATTTTCTGCGCTCACATGGTGCGTCTGATATCATACTTCAGTATTCCGACCTTTTTTCCCATTTTCGGAAACGTCGATTTTTGCCCATTTTTTAAAGTTTGCAAAAAAAAATGGGTCGAAATAGACCTTTTTTCGAGCCTTCAAAAAACAACATTTTTAGCATTTAGGCAACAATTTTCTGCGCTCACATGGTGCGTCTGATATCATACTTCAGTATTCCGACCTTTTTTTCCATTTTCGGACACGTCGCTTTTTGCCCATTTTTTAAAGTTTGAGAAAAAAAAATGGGTCGAAATAGACCTTTTTTCGAGCCTTCAAAAAACAACATTTTAAGCATTTAGGCAACAATTTTCTGCGCTCACATGGTGCGTCTAATATCATACTTAAGTATTCCGACCTTTTTTTCCATTTTCGGACACGTCGATTTTTGCCCATTTTTTAAAGTTTGAGAAAAAAAAATGGGTTGAAATAGACCTTTTTTCGAGCCTTCAAAAAACAACATTTTAAGCATTTAGGCAACAATTTTCTGCGCTCACATGGTGCGTCTGATATCATACTTCAGTATTCCGACCTTTTTTTCCATTTTCGGACACGTCGATTTTTGCCCATTTTTTAAAGTTTGAGAAAAAAAAATGGGTCGAAATAGACCTTTTTTCGAGCCTTCAAAAAACAACATTTTAAGCATTTAGGCAACAATTTTCTGCGCTCACATGGTGCATCCGATATCATACTTAAGTATTCCGACCTTTTTTTCCATTTTCGGACACGTCGATTTTTGCCCATTTTTTAAAGTTTGAGAAAAAAAAATGGGTCGAAATAGACCTTTTTTCGAGCCTTCAAAAAACAACATTTTAAGCCTTTAGGCAACAATTTTCTGCGCTCACATGGTGCGTCTGATATCATACTTAAGTATTCCGACCTTTTTTTCCATTTTCGGACACGTCGATTTTTGCCCATTTTTTAAAGTTTGAGAAAAAAAAATGGGTTGAAATAGACCCTTTTTCGAGCCTTCAAAAAACAACATTTTAAGCATTTAGGCAAGAATTTTCTGCGCTCACATGGTGCGTCTGATATCATACTTAAGTATTCCGACCTTTTTTTCCATTTTCGGACACGTCGATTTTTGCCCATTTTTCAAAGTTTGAGAAAAAAAAATGGGTCGAAATAGACCTTTTTTCGAGCCTTCAAAAAACAACATTTTAAGCATTTAGGCAACAATTTTCTGCGCTCACATGGTGCATCCGATATCATACTTAAGTATTCCGACCTTTTTTTCCATTTTCGGATACGTCGATTTTTGCCCATTTTTTAAAGTTTGAGAAAAAAAAATGGGTCGAAATATACCTTTTTTCGAGCCTTCAAAAAACAACATTTTAAGCATTTAGGCAACAATTTTCTGCGCTCACATGGTGCGTCTGATATCATACTTCAGTATTCCGACCTTTTTTTCCATTTTCGGACACGTCGATTTTTGCCCATTTTTTAAAGTTTGAGAAAAAAAAATGGGTCGAAATAGACCTTTTTTCGAGCCTTCAAAAAACAACATTTTAAGCATTTAGGCAACAATTTTCTGTGCTCACATGGTGCGTCTGATATCATACTTAAGTATTCCGACCTTTTTTTCCATTTTCGGACACGTCGATTTTTGCCCATTTTTTAAAGTTTGAGAAAAAAAAATGGGTCGAAATAGACCTTTTTTCGAGCCTTCAAAAAACAACATTTTAAGCCTTTAGGCAACAATTTTCTGCGCTCACATGGTGCGTCTGATATCATACTTAAGTATTCCGACCTTTTTTTCCATTTTCGGACACGTCGATTTTTGCCCATTTTTTAAAGTTTGAGAAAAAAAAATGGGTTGAAATAGACCCTTTTTCGAGCCTTCAAAAAACAACATTTTAAGCATTTAGGCAACAATTTTCTGCGCTCACATGGTGCGTCTGATATCATACTTAAGTATTCCGACCTTTTTTTCCATTTTCGGACACGTCGATTTTTGCCCATTTTTCAAAGTTTGAGAAAAAAAAATGGGTCGAAATAGACCTTTTTTCGAGCCTTCAAAAAACAACATTTTAAGCATTTAGGCAACAATTTTCTGCGCTCACATGGTGCATCCGATATCATACTTAAGTATTCCGACCTTTTTTTCCATTTTCGGATACGTCGATTTTTGCCCATTTTTTAAAGTTTGAGAAAAAAAAATGGGTCGAAATATACCTTTTTTCGAGCCTTCAAAAAACAACATTTTAAGCATTTAGGCAACAATTTTCTGCGCTCACATGGTGCGTCTGATATCATACTTCAGTATTCCGACCTTTTTTTCCATTTTCGGACACGTCGATTTTTGCCCATTTTTTAAAGTTTGAGAAAAAAAAATGGGTCGAAATAGACCTTTTTTCGAGCCTTCAAAAAACAACATTTTAAGCATTTAGGCAACAATTTTCTGTGCTCACATGGTGCGTCTGATATCATACTTAAGTATTCCGACCTTTTTTTCCATTTTCGGACACGTCGATTTTTGCCCATTTTTTAAAGTTTGAGAAAAAAAAATGGGTCGAAATAGACCTTTTTTCGAGCCTTCAAAAAACAACATTTTAAGCATTTAGGCAACAATTTTCTGCGCTCACATGGTGCGTCTGATATCATACTTCAGTATTCCGACCTTTTTTTCCATTTTCGGACACGTCGATTTTTGCCCATTTTTTAAAGTTTGAGAAAAAAAAATGGGTCGAAATAGACCTTTTTTCGAGCCTTCAAAAAACAACATTTTAAGCATTTAGGCAACAATTTTCTGCGCTCACATGGTGCATCCGATATCATACTTAAGTATTCCGACCTTTTTTTCCATTTTCGGACACGTCGATTTTTGCCCATTTTTTAAAGTTTGAGAAAAAAAAATGGGTCGAAATAGACCTTTTTTCGAGCCTTCAAAAAACAACATTTTAAGCCTTTAGGCAACAATTTTCTGCGCTCACATGGTGCGTCTGATATCATATTTAAGTATTCCGACCTTTTTTTCCATTTTCGGACACGTCGATTTTTGCCCATTTTTTAAAGTTTGAGAAAAAAAAATGGGTTGAAATAGACCCTTTTTCGAGCCTTCAAAAAACAACATTTTAAGCATTTAGGCAACAATTTTCTGCGCTCACATGGTGCGTCTGATATCATACTTAAGTATTCCGACCTTTTTTTCCATTTTCGGACACGTCGATTTTTGCCCATTTTTCAAAGTTTGAGAAAAAAAAATGGGTCGAAATAGACCTTTTTTCGAGCCTTCAAAAAACAACATTTTAAGCATTTAGGCAACAATTTTCTGCGCTCACATGGTGCATCCGATATCATACTTAAGTATTCCGACCTTTTTTTCCATTTTCGGATACGTCGATTTTTGCCCATTTTTTAAAGTTTGAGAAAAAAAAATGGGTCGAAATATACCTTTTTTCGAGCCTTCAAAAAACAACATTTTAAGCATTTAGGCAACAATTTTCTGCGCTCACATGGTGCGTCTGATATCATACTTCAGTATTCCGACCTTTTTTTCCATTTTCGGACACGTCGATTTTTGCCCATTTTTTAAAGTTTGAGAAAAAAAAATGGGTCGAAATAGACCTTTTTTCGAGCCTTCAAAAAACAACATTTTAAGCATTTAGGCAACAATTTTCTGTGCTCACATGGTGCGTCTGATATCATACTTAAGTATTCCGACCTTTTTTTCCATTTTCGGACACGTCGATTTTTGCCCATTTTTTAAAGTTTGAGAAAAAAAAATGGGTCGAAATAGACCTTTTTTCGAGCCTTCAAAAAACAACATTTTAAGCATTTAGGCAACAATTTTCTGCGCTCACATGGTGCGTCTGATATCATACTTCAGTATTCCGACCTTTTTTTCCATTTTCGGACACGTCGATTTTTGCCCATTTTTTAAAGTTTGAGAAAAAAAAATGGGTCGAAATAGACCTTTTTTCGAGCCTTCAAAAAACAACATTTTAAGCATTTAGGCAACAATTTTCTGCGCTCACATGGTGCATCCGATATCATACTTAAGTATTCCGACCTTTTTTTCCATTTTCGGACACGTCGATTTTTGCCCATTTTTTAAAGTTTGAGAAAAAAAAATGGGTCGAAATAGACCTTTTTTCGAGCCTTCAAAAAACAACATTTTAAGCCTTTAGGCAACAATTTTCTGCGCTCACATGGTGCGTCTGATATCATATTTAAGTATTCCGACCTTTTTTTCCATTTTCGGACACGTCGATTTTTGCCCATTTTTTAAAGTTTGAGAAAAATAAATGGGTTGAAATAGACCCTTTTTCGAGCCTTCAAAAAACAACATTTTAAGCATTTAGGCAAGAATTTTCTGCGCTCACATGGTGCGTCTGATATCATACTTAAGTATTCCGACCTTTTTTTCCATTTTCGGACACGTCGATTTTTGCCCATTTTTCAAAGTTTGAGAAAAAAAATGGGTCGAAATAGACCTTTTTTCGAGCCTTCAAAAAACAAAATTTTAAGCATTTAGGCAACAATTTTCTGCGCTCACATGGTGCATCCGATATCATACTTAAGTATTCCGACCTTTTTTTCCATTTTCGGATACGTCGATTTTTGCCCATTTTTTAAAGTTTGAGAAAAAAAAATGGGTCGAAATAGACCTTTTTTCGAGCCTTCAAAAAACAACATTTTAAGCATTTAGGCAACAATTTTCTGCGCTCACATGGTGCGTCTGATATCATACTTCAGTATTCAGACCTTTTTTTCCATTTTCGGACACGTCGATTTTTGCCCATTTTTTAAAGTTTGAGAAAAAAAAATGGGTCGAAATAGACCTTTTTTCGAGCCTTCAAAAAACAACATTTTAAGCATTTAGGCAACAATTTTCTGCGCTCACATGGTGCGTCTGATATCATACTTCAGTATTCCGACCTTTTTTCCCATTTTCGGAAACGTCGATTTTTGCCCATTTTTTAAAGTTTGCAAAAAAAAATGGGTCGAAATAGACCTTTTTTCGAGCCTTCAAAAAACAACATTTTTAGCATTTAGGCAACAATTTTCTGCGCTCACATGGTGCGTCTGATATCATACTTCAGTATTCCGACCTTTTTTTCCATTTTCGGACACGTCGATTTTTGCCCATTTTTCAAAGTTTGAGAAAAAAAATGGGTCGAAATAGACCTTTTTTCGAGCCTTCAAAAAACAACATTTTAAGCATTTAGGCAACAATTTTCTGCGCTCACATGGTGCATCCGATATCATACTTAAGTATTCCGACCTTTTTTTCCATTTTCGGATACGTCGATTTTTGCCCATTTTTTAAAGTTTGAGAAAAAAAAATGGGTCGAAATAGACCTTTTTTCGAGCCTTCAAAAAACAACATTTTAAGCATTTAGGCAACAATTTTCTGCGCTCACATGGTGCGTCTGATATCATACTTCAGTATTCAGACCTTTTTTTCCATTTTCGGACACGTCGATTTTTGCCCATTTTTTAAAGTTTGAGAAAAAAAAATGGGTCGAAATAGACCTTTTTTCGAGCCTTCAAAAAACAACATTTTAAGCATTTAGGCAACAATTTTCTGCGCTCACATGGTGCGTCTGATATCATACTTCAGTATTCCGACCTTTTTTCCCATTTTCGGAAACGTCGATTTTTGCCCATTTTTTAAAGTTTGCAAAAAAAAATGGGTCGAAATAGACCTTTTTTCGAGCCTTCAAAAAACAACATTTTTAGCATTTAGGCAACAATTTTCTGCGCTCACATGGTGCGTCTGATATCATACTTCAGTATTCCAACCTTTTTTTCCATTTTCGGACACGTCGATTTTTGCCCATTTTTTAAAGTTTGAGAAAAAAAAATGGGTCGAAATAGACCTTTTTTCGAGCCTTCAAAAAACAACATTTTAAGCATTTAGGCAACAATTTTCTGCGCTCACATGGTGCATCCGATATCATACTTCAGTATTCCGACCTTTTTTTCCATTTTCGGACACGTCGATTTTTGCCCATTTTTTAAAGTTTGAGAAAAAAAAATGGGTCGAAATAGACCTTTTTTCGAGCCTTCAAAAAACAACATTTTAAGCCTTTAGGCAACAATTTTCTGCGCTCACATGGTACGTCTGATATCATACTTAAGTATTCCGACCTTTTTTTCCATTTTCGGACACGTCGATTTTTGCCCATTTTTTAAAGTTTGAGAAAAAAAAATGGGTTGAAATAGACCTTTTTTCAAGCCTTCAAAAAACAACATTTTAAGCCTTTAGGCAACAATTTTCTGCGCTCACATGGTGCGTCTGATATCATACTTCAGTATTCCGACCTTTTTTTCCATTTTCGGACACGTCGATTTTTGCCCATTTTTTAAAGTTTGAGAAAAAAAAATGGGTCGAAATAGACCTTTTTTCGAGCCTTCAAAAAACAACATTTTAAGCATTTAGGCAACAATTTTCTGCGCTCACATGGTGCGTCTGATATCATACTTCAGTATTCCAACCTTTTTTTCCATTTTCGGACACGTCGATTTTTGCCAATTTTTTAAAGTTTGAGAAAAAAAAATGGGTCGAAATAGACCTTTTTTCGAGCCTTCAAAAAACAACATTTTAAGCATTTAGGCAACAATTTTCTGCGCTCACATGGTGCGTCTGATATCATACTTAAGTATTCCGACCTTTTTTTCCATTTTCGGACACATCGATTTTTGCCCATTTTTTAAAGTTTGAGAAAAAAATGGCTCGAAATAGACCTTTTTTCGAGCCTTCAAAAAACAACATTTTAAGCATTTAGGCAACAATTTTCTGCGCTCACATGGTGCGTCTGATATCATACTTCAGTATTCCGACCTTTTTTTCCATTTTCGGACACGTCGATTTTTGCCCATTTTTTAAAGTTTGAGAAAAAAAAATGGGTCGAAATAGACCTTTTTTCGAGCCTTCAAAAAACAACATTTTAAGCATTTAGGCAACAATTTTCTGCGCTCACATGGTGCATCCGATATCATACTTAAGTATTCCGACCTTTTTTTCCATTTTCGGACACGTCGATTTTTGCCCATTTTTTAAAGTTTGAGAAAAAAAAATGGCTCGAAATAGACCTTTTTTCGAGCCTTCAAAAAACAACATTTTAAGCCTTTAGGCAACAATTTTCTGCGCTCACATGGTGCGTCTGATATCATACTTAAGTATTCCGACCTTTTTTTCCATTTTCGGACACGTCGATTTTTGCCCATTTTTTAAAGTTTGAGAAAAAAAAATGGGTTGAAATAGACCTTTTTTCGAGCCTTCAAAAAACAACATTTTAAGCATTTAGGCAACAATTTTCTGCGCTCACATGGTGCGTCTGATATCATACTTCAGTATTCCGACCTTTTTTTCCATTTTCGGACACGTCGAGTTTTGCCCATTTTTTAAAGTTTGAGAAAAAAAAATGGGTCGAAATAGACCTTTTTTCGAGCCTTCAAAAAACAACATTTTAAGCATTTAGGAAACAATTTTCTGCGCTCACATGGTGCATCCGATATCATACTTCAGTATTCCGACCTTTTTTTCCATTTTCGGACACGTCGATTTTTGCCCATTTTTTAAAGTTTGAGAAAAAAAAATGGGTCGAAATAGACCTTTTTTCGAGCCTTCAAAAAACAACATTTTAAGCATTTAGGCAACAATTTTCTGCGCTCACATGGTGCGTCTGATATCATACTTCAGTATTCCAACCTTTTTTTCCATTTTCGGACACGTCGATTTTTGCCAATTTTTTAAAGTTTGAGAAAAAAAAATGGGTCGAAATAGACCTTTTTTCGAGCCTTCAAAAAACAACATTTTAAGCCTTTAGGCAACAATTTTCTGCGCTCACATGGTGCGTCTGATATCATACTTAAGTATTCCGACCTTTTTTTCCATTTTCGGACACGTCGATTTTTGCCCATTTTTTAAAGTTTGAGAAAAAAAAATGGGTTGAAATAGACCTTTTTTCGAGCCTTCAAAAAACAACATTTTAAGCATTTAGGCAACAATTTTCTGTGCTCACATGGTGCGTCTGATATCATACTTAAGTATTCCGACCTTTTTTTCCATTTTCGGACACGTCGATTTTTGCCCATTTTTTAAAGTTTGAGAAAAAAAAATGGGTTGAAATAGACCCTTTTTCGAGCCTTCAAAAAACAACATTTTAAGCATTTAGGCAACAATTTTCTGCGCTCACATGGTGCATCCGATATCATACTTAAGTATTCCGACCTTTTTTTCCATTTTCGGATACGTCGATTTTTGCCCATTTTTTAAAGTTTGAGAAAAAAAAATGGGTCGAAATATACCTTTTTTCGAGCCTTCAAAAAACAACATTTTAAGCATTTAGGCAACAATTTTCTGCGCTCACATGATGCGTCTGATATCATACTTAAGTATTCCGACCTTTTTTTCCATTTTCGGACACGTCGATTTTTGCCCATTTTTTAAAGTTTGAGAAAAAAAAATGGGTCGAAATAGACCTTTTTTCGAGCCTTCAAAAAACAACATTTTAAGCATTTAGGCAACAATTTTCTGCGCTCACATGGTGCGTCTGATATCATACTTCAGTATTCCGACCTTTTTTTCCATTTTCGGATACGTCGATTTTTGCCCATTTTTTAAAGTTTGAGAAAAAAAAATGGGTCGAAATAGACCTTTTTTCGAGCCTTCAAAAAACAACATTTTAAGCATTTAGGCAACAATTTTCTGCGCTCACATGGTGCATCCGATATCATACTTAAGTATTCCGACCTTTTTTTCCATTTTCGGACACGTCGATTTTTGCCCATTTTTTAAAGTTTGAGAAAAAAAAATGGGTCGAAATAGACCTTTTTTCGAGCCTTCAAAAAACAACATTTTAAGCCTTTAGGCAACAATTTTCTGCGCTCACATGGTGCGTCTGATATCATACTTAAGTATTCCAACCTTTTTTTCCATTTTCGGACACGTCGATTTTTGCCCATTTTTTAAAGTTTGAGAAAAAAAAATGGGTTGAAATAGACCCTTTTTCGAGCCTTCAAAAAACAACATTTTAAGCATTTAGGCAAGAATTTTCTGCGCTCACATGGTGCGTCTGATATCATACTTAAGTATTCCGACCTTTTTTTTCCATTTTCGGACACGTCGATTTTTGCCCATTTTTCAAAGTTTGAGAAAAAAAAATGGGTCGAAATAGACCTTTTTTCGAGCCTTCAAAAAACAACATTTTAAGCATTTAGGCAACAATTTTCTGCGCTCACATGGTGCATCCGATATCATACTTAAGTATTCCGACCTTTTTTTCCATTTTCGGATACGTCGATTTTTGCCCATTTTTTAAAGTTTGAGAAAAAAAAATGGGTCGAAATATACCTTTTTTCGAGCCTTCAAAAAACAACATTTTAAGCATTTAGGCAACAATTTTCTGCGCTCACATGATGCGTCTGATATCATACTTCAGTATTCCGACCTTTTTTTCCATTTTCGGACACGTCGATTTTTGCCCATTTTTTAAAGTTTGAGAAAAAAAAATGGGTCGAAATAGACCTTTTTTCGAGCCTTCAAAAAACAACATTTTAAGCATTTAGGCAACAATTTTCTGTGCTCACATGGTGCGTCTGATATCATACTTAAGTATTCCGACCTTTTTTTCCATTTTCGGACACGTCGATTTTTGCCCATTTTTTAAAGTTTGAGAAAAAAAAATGGGTCGAAATAGACCTTTTTTCGAGCCTTCAAAAAACAACATTTTAAGCATTTAGGCAACAATTTTCTGCGCTCACATGGTGCGTCTGATGTCATACTTCAGTATTCCGACCTTTTTTTCCATTTTCGGACACGTCGATTTTTGCCCATTTTTTAAAGTTTGAGAAAAAAAAATGGGTCGAAATAGACCTTTTTTCGAGCCTTCAAAAAACAACATTTTAAGCATTTAGGCAACAATTTTCTGCGCTCACATGGTGCATCCGATATCATCCTTAAGTATTCCGACCTTTTTTTCCATTTTCGGACACGTCGATTTTTGCCCATTTTTTAAAGTTTGAGAAAAAAAAATGGGTCGAAATAGACCTTTTTTCGAGCCTTCAAAAAACAACATTTTAAGCCTTTAGGCAACAATTTTCTGCGCTCACATGGTGCGTCTGATATCATATTTAAGTATTCCGACCTTTTTTTCCATTTTCGGACACGTCGATTTTTGCCCATTTTTTAAAGTTTGAGAAAAATAAATGGGTTGAAATAGACCCTTTTTCGAGCCTTCAAAAAACAACATTTTAAGCATTTAGGCAAGAATTTTCTGCGCTCACATGGTGCGTCTGATATCATACTTAAGTATTCCGACCTTTTTTTCCATTTTCGGACACGTCGATTTTTGCCCATTTTTCAAAGTTTGAGAAAAAAAATGGGTCGAAATAGACCTTTTTTCGAGCCTTCAAAAAACAACATTTTAAGCATTTAGGCAACAATTTTCTGCGCTCACATGGTGCATCCGATATCATACTTAAGTATTCCGACCTTTTTTTCCATTTTCGGATACGTCGATTTTTGCCCATTTTTTAAAGTTTGAGAAAAAAAAATGGGTCGAAATATACCTTTTTTCGAGCCTTCAAAAAACAACATTTTAAGCATTTAGGCAACAATTTTCTGCGCTCACATGGTGCGTCTGATATCATACTTCAGTATTCAGACCTTTTTTTCCATTTTCGGACACGTCGATTTTTGCCCATTTTTTAAAGTTTGAGAAAAAAAAATGGGTCGAAATATCCTTTTTTCGAGCCTTCAAAAAACAACATTTTAAGCATTTAGGCAACAATTTTCTGCGCTCACATGGTGCGTCTGATATCATACTTCAGTATTCCGACCTTTTTTCCCATTTTCGGAAACGTCGATTTTTGCCCATTTTTTAAAGTTTGCAAAAAAAAATGGGTCGAAATAGACCTTTTTTCGAGCCTTCAAAAAACAACATTTTTAGCATTTAGGCAACAATTTTCTGCGCTCACATGGTGCGTCTGATATCATACTTCAGTATTCCGACCTTTTTTTCCATTTTCGGACACGTCGATTTTTGCCCATTTTTTAAAGTTTGAGAAAAAAAAATGGGTCGAAATAGACCTTTTTTCGAGCCTTCAAAAAACAACATTTTAAGCATTTAGGCAACAATTTTCTGCGCTCACATGGTGCGTCTGATATCATACTTCAGTATTCCGACCTTTTTTTCCATTTTCGGACACGTCGATTTTTGCCCATTTTTTAAAGTTTGAGAAAAAAAAATGGGTCGAAATAGACCTTTTTTCGAGCCTTCAAAAAACAACATTTTAAGCATTTAGGCAACAATTTTCTGCGCTCACATGGTGCATCCGATATCATACTTAAGTATTCCGACCTTTTTTTTCCATTTTCGGACACGTCGATTTTTGCCCATTTTTTAAAGTTTGAGAAAAAAAAATGGGTCGAAATAGACCTTTTTTCGAGCCTTCAAAAAACAACATTTTAAGCCTTTAGGCAACAATTTTCTGCGCTCACATGGTGCGTCTGATATCATACTTAAGTATTCCGACCTTTTTTTCCATTTTCGGACACGTCGATTTTTGCCCATTTTTTAAAGTTTGAGAAAAAAAAATGGGTTGAAATAGACCTTTTTTCGAGCCTTCAAAAAACAACATTTTAAGCATTTAGGCAACAATTTTCTGCGCTCACATGGTGCGTCTGATATCATACTTCAGTATTCCGACCTTTTTTTCCATTTTCGGACACGTCGATTTTTGCCCATTTTTTAAAGTTTGAGAAAAAAAAATGGGTCGAAATAGACCTTTTTTCGAGCCTTCAAAAAACAACATTTTAAGCATTTAGGCAACAATTTTCTGCGCTCACATGGTGCGTCTGATATCATACTTAAGTATTCCGACCTTTTTTTCCATTTTCGGATACGTCGATTTTTGCCCATTTTTTAAAGTTTGAGAAAAAAAAATGGGTCGAAATAGACCTTTTTTCGAGCCTTCAAAAAACAACATTTTAAGCATTTAGGCAACAATTTTCTGCGCTCACATGGTGCGTCTGATATCATACTTCAGTATTCCGACCTTTTTTTCCATTTTCGGACACGTCGATTTTTGCCCATTTTTTAAAGTTTGAGAAAAAAAAATGGGTCGAAATAGACCTTTTTTCGAGCCTTCAAAAAACAACATTTTAAGCATTTAGGCAACAATTTTCTGCGCTCACATGGTGCGTCTGATATCATACTTCAGTATTCCGACCTTTTTTCCCATTTTCGGAAACGTCGATTTTTGCCCATTTTTTAAAGTTTGCAAAAAAAAATGGGTAGAAATAGACCTTTTTTCGAGCCTTCAAAAAACAACATTTTTAGCATTTAGGCAACAATTTTCTGCGCTCACATGGTGCGTCTGATATCATACTTCAGTATTCCGACCTTTTTTTCCATTTTCGGACACGTCGCTTTTTGCCCATTTTTTAAAGTTTGAGAAAAAAAAATGGGTCGAAATAGACCTTTTTTCGAGCCTCCAAAAAAGAACATTTTAAGCATTTAGGCAACAATTTTCTGCGCTCACATGGTGCGTCTGATATCATACTTCAGTATTTCGACCTTTTTTTCCAGTTTCGGATACGTCGAATTTTGCCCATTTTTTAAAGATAGAGAAAAAAAAATGGGTCGAAATAGACCTTTTTTTGAGCCTTCAAAAAACAACATTTTAAGCCTTTAGGCAACAATTTTCTGCGCTCACATGGTGCGTCTGATATCATACTTCAGTATTCCGACCTTTTTTTCCATTTTCGGACACGTCGCTTTTTGCCCATTTTTTAAAGTTTGAGAAAAAAAAATGGGTCGAAATAGACCTTTTTTCGAGCCTCCAAAAAAGAACATTTTAAGCATTTAGGCAACAATTTTCTGCGCTCACATGGTGCGTCTGATATCATACTTCAGTATTTCGACCTTTTTTTCCAGTTTCGGATACGTCGATTTTTGCCCATTTTTTAAAGATAGAGAAAAAAAAATGGGTCGAAATAGACCTTTTTTTGAGCCTTCAAAAAACAACATTTTAAGCCTTTAGGCAACAATTTTCTGCGCTCACATGGTGCGTCTGATATCATACTTAAGTATTCCGACCTTTTTTTCCATTTTCGGACACGTCAATTTTTGCCCATTTTTTAAAGTTTGAGAAAAAAAAATGGGTCGAAATAAAACTTTTTTCGAGCGTTCAAAAAACAACATTTTAAGCATTTAGGCAACAATTTTCTGCGCTCACATGGTGCGTCTGATATCATACTTAAGTATTCCGACCTTTTTTTCCATTTTCGGACACGTCGATTTTTGCTCATTTTTTAAAGTTTGAGAAAAAAAAATGGTTCGAAATAGACCTTTTTTCGAGCCTTCAAAAAACAACATTTTAAGCATTTAGGCAACAATTTTCTGTGCTCACATGGTGCGTCTGATATCATACTTCAGTATTCCGACCTTTTTTTCCATTTTTGGACACGTCGATTTTTGCCCATTTTTTAAAGTTTGAGGAAAAAAAATGGGTCAAAAGAGACCTTTTTTCGAGCCTTCAAAAAACAACATTTTAAGCCTTTAGGCAACAATTTTCTGCGCTCACATGGTGCGTCTGATATCATACTTAAGTATTCCGACCTTTTTTTCCATTTTCGGACACGTCGATTTTTGCCCATTTTTTAAAGTTTGAGAAAAAAAAATGGGTCGAAATAGACCTTTTTTCGAGCCTTCAAAAAACAACATTTTAAGCATTTAGGCAACAATTTTCTGCGCTCACATGGTGCGTCTGATATCATACTTCAGTATTCCGACCTTTTTTTCCATTTTTGGACACGTCGATTTTTGCCCATTTTTTAAAGTTTGAGGAAAAAAAATGGGTCGAAATAGACCTTTTTTCGAGCCTTCAAAAAACAACATTTTAAGCATTTAGGCAACAATTTTCTGCGCTCACATGGTGCGTCTGATATCATACTTAAGTATTCCGACCTTTTTTTCCATTTTCGGACACGTCGATTTTTGCCCATTTTTTAAAGTTTGAGAAAAAAAAATTGGTCGAAATAGACCTTTTTTCGAGCCTTCAAAAAACAACATTTTAAGCATTTAGGCAACAATTTTCTGCGCTCACATGGTGCGTCCGATATCATACTTAAGTATTCCGACCTTTTTTTCCATTTTCGGACACGTCGATTTTTGCCCATTTTTTAAAGTTTGAGAAAAAAAAATGGGTCGAAATAGACCTTTTTTTGAGCCTTCAAAAAACAACATTTTAAGCCTTTAGGCAACAATTTTCTGCGCTCACATGGTGCGTCTGATATCATACTTGAGTATTCCGACCTTTTTTTCCATTTTCGGACACGTCGATTTTTGCCCATTTTTTAAAGTTTGAGAAAAAAAAATGGGTCGAAATAGACCTTTTTTCGAGCCTTCAAAAAACAACATTTTAAGCATTTAGGCAACAATTTTCTGCGCTCACATGGTGCGTCTGATATCATACTTCAGTATTCCGACCTTTTTTTCCATTTTCAGACACGTCGATTTTTGCCCATTTTTTAAAGTTTGAGAAAAAAAAATGGGTCGAAATAGACCTTTTTTCGAGCCTTCAAAAAACAACATTTTAAGCATTTAGGCAACAATTTTCTGCGCTCACATGGTGCGTCCGATATCATACTTAAGTATTCCGACCTTTTTTTCCATTTTCGGATACGTCGATTTTTGCCCATTTTTTAAAGTTTGAGAAAAAAAAATGGGTCGAAATAGACCTTTTTTTTAGCCTTCAAAAAACAACATTTTAAGCCTTTAGGCAACAATTTTCTGCGCTCACATGGTGCGTCTGATATCATACTTAAGTATTCCGACCTTTTTTTCCATTTTCGGACACGTCGATTTTTGCACATTTTTTAAAGTTTGAGAAAAAAAAATGGGTCGAAATAGACCTTTTTTCGAGCCTTCAAAAAACAACATTTTAAGCATTAAGGCAACAATTTTCTGCGCTCACATGGTGCGTCTGATATCATACTTCAGTATTCCGACCTTTTTTCCCATTTTCGGACACGTCGATTTTTGCCCATTTTTTAAAGTTTGAGAAAAAAAAATGGGTCGAAATAGACCTTTTTTCGAGCCTTCAAAAAACAACATTTTAAGCATTTAGGCAACAATTTTCTGCGCTCACATGGTGCGTCTGATATCATACTTCAGTATTCCGACCTTTTTTCCATTTTCGGACACGTCGATTTTTGCCCATTTTTTAAAGTTTGAGAAAAAAAAATGGGTCGAAATAGACCTTTTTTCGAGCCTTCAAAAAACAACATTTTAAGCATTTAGGCAACAATTTTCTGCGCTCACATGGTGCGTCCGATATCATACTTAAGTATTCCGACCTTTTTTTCCATTTTCGGACACGTCGATTTTTGCCCATTTTTTAAAGTTTGTGAAAAAAAAATGGGTTGAAATAGACCTTTTTTCGAGCCTTCAAAAAACAACATTTTAAGCATTTAGGCAACAATTTTCTGCGCTCACATGGTGCGTCTGATATACTTAAGTATTCCGACCTTTTTTCCATTTTCGGACACGTCGATTTTTGCACATTTTTTAAAGTTTGAGAAAAAAAAATGGGTCGAAATAGACCTTTTTTCGAGCCTTCAAAAAACAACATTTTAAGCATTTAGGCAACAATTTTCTGCGCTCACATGGTGCGTCTGATATCATACTTCAGTATTCCGACCTTTTTTTCCATTTTCGGACACGTCGATTTTTGCCCATTTTTTAAAGTTTGAGAAAAAAAAATGGGTCGAAATAGACCTTTTTTCGAGCCTTCAAAAAACAACATTTTAAGCATTTAGGCAACAATTTTCTGCGCTCACATGGTGCGTCTGATATCATACTTCAGTATTCCGACCTTTTTTCCATTTTCGGACACGTCGATTTTTGCCCATTTTTTAAAGTTTGAGAAAAAAAAATCGGTCAAAATAGACCTTTTTTCGAGCCATCAAAAAACAACATTTTGAGCATTTAGGCAACAATTTTCTGCGCTCACATGGTGCGTCTGATATCATACTTAAGTATTCCGACCTTTTTTTCCATTTTCGGACACGTCGATTTTTGCCCATTTTTTAAAGTTTGAGAAAAAAAAATTGGTCGAAATAGACCTTTTTTCGAGCCTTCAAAAAACAACATTTTAAGCATTTAGGCAACAATTTTCTGCGCTCACATGGTGCGTCCGATATCATACTTAAGTATTCCGACCTTTTTTTCCATTTTCGGATACGTCGATTTTTGCCCATTTTTTAAAGTTTGAGAAAAAAAAATGGGTCGAAATAGACCTTTTTTTGAGCCTTCAAAAAACAACATTTTAAGCCTTTAGGCAACAATTTTCTGCGCTCACATGGTGCGTCTGATATCATACTTGAGTATTCCGACCTTTTTTTCCATTTTCGGACACGTCGATTTTTGCACATTTTTTAAAGTTTGAGAAAAAAAAATGGGTCGAAATAGACCTTTTTTCGAGCCTTCAAAAAACAACATTTTAAGCATTTAGGCAACAATTTTCTGCGCTCACATGGTGCGTCTGATATCATACTTCAGTATTCCGACCTTTTTTTCCATTTTCGGACACGTCGATTTTTGCCCTTTTTTAAAGTTTGAGAAAAAAAAATGGGTCGAAATAGACCTTTTTTCGAGCCTTCAAAAAACAACATTTTAAGCATTTAGGCAACAATTTTCTGCGCTCACATGGTGCGTCTGATATCATACTTCAGTATTCCGACCTTTTTTTCCATTTTCGGACACGTCGATTTTTGCCCATTTTTTAAAGTTTGAGAAAAAAAAATGGGTCGAAATAGACCTTTTTTCGAGCCTTCAAAAAACAACATTTTAAGCATTTAGGCAACAATTTTCTGCGCTCACATGGTGCGTCCGATATCATACTTAAGTATTCCGACCTTTTTTTTCATTTTCGGATACGTCGAATTTTGCCCATTTTTTAAAGTTTGAGAAAAAAAAATGGGTCGAAATAGACCTTTTTTTTAGCCTTCAAAAAACAACATTTTAAGCCTTTAGGCAACAATTTTCTGCGCTCACATGGTGCTTCTGATATCATACTTAAGTATTCCGACCTTTTTTTCCATTTTCGGACACGTCGATTTTTGCACATTTTTTAAAGTTTGAGAAAAAAAAATGGGTCGAAATAGACCTTTTTTCGAGCCTTCAAAAAACAACATTTTAAGCATTTAGGCAACAATTTTCTGTGCTCACATGGTGCGTCTGATATCATACTTAAGTATTCCGACCTTTTTTTCCATTTTCGGACACGTCGATTTTTGCACATTTTTTAAAGTTTGAGAAAAAAAAATGGGTCGAAATAGACCTTTTTTCGAGCCTTCAAAAAACAACATTTTAAGCATTTAGGCAACAATTTTCTGCGCTCACATGGTGCGTCCGATATCATACTTAAGTATTCCGACCTTTTTTTCCATTTTCGGATACGTCGATTTTTGCCCATTTTTTAAAGTTTGAGAAAAAAAAATGGGTCGAAATAGACCTTTTTTTGAGCCTTCAAAAAACAACATTTTAAGCCTTTAGGCAACAATTTTCTGCGCTCACATGGTGCGTCTGATATCATACTTAAGTATTCCGACCTTTTTTTCCATTTTCGGACACGTCGATTTTTGCCCATTTTTTAAAGTTTGAGAAAAAAAAATGGGTCGAAATAGACCTTTTTTCGAGCCTTCAAAAAACAACATTTTAAGCATTTAGGCAACAATTTTCTGCGCTCACATGGTGCGTCTGATATACTTAAGTATTCCGACCTTTTTTTCCATTTTCGGACACGTCGATTTTTGCACATTTTTTAAAGTTTGAGAAAAAAAAATGGGTTGAAATAGACCTTTTTTCGAGCCTTCAAAAAACAACATTTTAAGCATTTAGGCAACAATTTTCTGCGCTCACATGGTGCGTCTGATATACTTAAGTATTCCGACCTTTTTTTCCATTTTCGGACACGTCGATTTTTGCACATTTTTTAAAGTTTGAGAAAAAAAAATGGGTTGAAATAGACCTTTTTTCGAGCCTTCAAAAAACAACATTTTAAGCATTTAGGCAACAATTTTCTGCGCTCACATGGTGCGTCTGATATCATACTTAAGTATTCCGACCTTTTTTTCCATTTTCGGACACGTCGATTTTTGCACATTTTTTAAAGTTTGAGAAAAAAAAATGGGTTAAAATAGACCTTTTTTCGAGCCTTCAAAAAACAACATTTTAAGCATTTAGGCAACAATTTTCTGCGCTCACATGGTGCGTCTGATATCATACTTAAGTATTCCGACCTTTTTTTCCATTTTCGGACACGTCGATTTTTGCCCATTTTTTAAAGTTTGAGAAAAAAAAATGGGTCGAAATAGACCTTTTTTCGAGCCTTCAAAAAACAACATTTTAAGCATTTAGGCAACAATTTTCTGCGCTCACATGGTGCGTCTGATATCATACTTAAGTATTCCGACCTTTTTTTCCATTTTCGGACACGTCGATTTTTGCCCATTTTTTAAAGTTTGAGAAAAAAAAATGGGTCGAAAAAGACCTTTTTTCGAGCCTTCAAAAAACAACATTTTAAGAATTTAGGCAACAATTTTCTGCGCTCACATGGTGCGTCTGATATCATACTTAAGTATTCCGACCTTTTTTTCCATTTTCGGACACGTCGATTTTTGCCCATTTTTTAAAGTTTGAGAAAAAAAAATGGGTCGAAATAGACCTTTTTTCGAGCCTTCAAAAAACAACATTTTAAGCATTTAGGCAACAATTTTCTGCGCTCACATGGTGCGTCTGATATCATACTTCAGTATTCCGACCTTTTTTTCCATTTTCGGACACGTCGATTTTTGCCCATTTTTTAAAGTTTGTGGAAAAAAAATGGGTCGAAATAGACCTTTTTTCGAGCCTTCAAAAAACAAGATTTTACGCCTTTAGGCAACAATTTTCTGCGCTCACATGGTGCGTCTGATATCATACTTAAGTATTCCGACCTTTTTTTCCATTTTCGGACACGTCGATTTTTGCCCATTTTTTAAAGTTTTTGAAAAAAAAATGGGTCGAAATAGACCTTTTTTCAAGCCTTCAAAAAACAACATTTTAAGCATTTAGGCAACAATTTTCTGCGCTCACATGGTGCGTCTGATATCATACTTGAGTATTCTGACCTTTTTTTCCATTTTCGGACACGTCGATTTTTGCCCATTTTTTAAAGTTTGAGAAAAAAAAATGGGTCGGAATAGACCTTTTTTCAAGCCTTCAAAAAACAACATTTTAAGCATTTAGGCAACAATTTTCTGCGCTCACATGGTGCGTCCGATATCATACTTAAGTATTCCGACCTTTTTTTTTTTCATTTTCGGATACGTCGAATTTTGCCCATTTTTTAAAGTTTGAGAAAAAAAAATGGGTCGAAATAGACCTTTTTTTTAGCCTTCAAAAAACAACATTTTAAGCCTTTAGGCAACAATTTTCTGCGCTCACATGGTGCTTCTGATATCATACTTAAGTATTCCGACCTTTTTTTCCATTTTCGGACACGTCAATTTTTGCACATTTTTTAAAGTTTGAGAAAAAAAAATGGGTCGAAATAGACCTTTTTTCGAGCCTTCAAAAAACAACATTTTAAGCATTTAGGCAACAATTTTCTGTGCTCACATGGTGCGTCTGATATCATACTTAAGTATTCCGACCTTTTTTTCCATTTTCGGACACGTCGATTTTTGCACATTTTTTAAAGTTTGAGAAAAAAAAATGGGTCGAAATAGACCTTTTTTCGAGCCTTCAAAAAACAACATTTTAAGCATTTAGGCAACAATTTTCTGCGCTCACATGGTGCGTCCGATATCATACTTAAGTATTCCGACCTTTTTTCCATTTTCGGATACGTCGATTTTTGCCCATTTTTTAAAGTTTGAGAAAAAAAAATGGGTCGAAATAGACCTTTTTTTGAGCCTTCAAAAAACAACATTTTAAGCCTTTAGGCAACAATTTTCTGCGCTCACATGGTGCGTCTGATATCATACTTAAGTATTCCGACCTTTTTGTCCATTTTCGGACACGTCGATTTTTGCCCATTTTTTAAAGTTTGAGAAAAAAAAATGGGTCGAAATAGACCTTTTTTCGAGCCTTCAAAAAAGAACATTTTAAGCATTTAGGCAACAATTTTCTGCGCTCACATGGTGCGTCTGATATACTTAAGTATTCCGACCTGTTTTTCCATTTTCGGACACGTCGATTTTTGCACATTTTTTAAAGTTTGAGAAAAAAAAATGGGTTGAAATAGACCTTTTTTCGAGCCTTCAAAAAACAACATTTTAAGCATTTAGGCAACAATTTTCTGCGCTCACATGGTGCGTCTGATATACTTAAGTATTCCGACCTTTTTTTCCATTTTCGGACACGTCAATTTTTGCACATTTTTTAAAGTTTGAGAAAAAAAAATGGGTTGAAATAGACCTTTTTTCGAGCCTTCAAAAAACAACATTTTAAGCATTTAGGCAACAATTTTCTGCGCTCACATGGTGCGTCTGATATCATACTTAAGTATTCCGACCTTTTTTTCCATTTTCGGACACGTCGATTTTTGCACATTTTTTAAAGTTTGAGAAAAAAAAATGGGTTAAAATAGACCTTTTTTCGAGCCTTCAAAAAACAACATTTTAAGAATTTAGGCAACAATTTTCTGCGCTCACATGGTGCGTCTGATATCATACTTAAGTATTCCGACCTTTTTTTCCATTTTCGGACACGTCGATTTTTGCCCATTTTTTAAAGTTTGTGGAAAAAAAATGGGTCGAAATAGACCTTTTTTCGAGCCTTCAAAAAACAAGATTTTAAGCCTTTAGGCAACAATTTTCTGCGCTCACATGGTGCGTCTGATATCATACTTAAGTATTCCGACCTTTTTTTCCATTTTCGGACACGTCGATTTTTGCCCATTTTTTAAAGTTTTTGAAAAAAAAATGGGTCGAAATAGACCTTTTTTCAAGCCTTCAAAAAACAACATTTTAAGCATTTAGGCAACAATTTTCTGTGCTCACATGGTGCGTCTGATATCATACTTGAGTATTCTGACCTTTTTTTCCATTTTCGGACACGTCGATTTTTGCCCATTTTTTAAAGTTTGAGAAAAAAAAATGGGTCGAAATAGACCTTTTTTCGAGCCTTCAAAAAACAACATTTTAAGCATTTAGGCAACAATTTTCTGCGCTCACATGGTGCGTCTGATATCATACTTAAGTATTCTGACCTTTTTTTCCATTTTCGGACACGTCGATTTTTGCCCATTTTTTAAAGTTTGAGAAAAAAAAATGGGTCGAAATAGACCTTTTTTCGAGCATTCAAAAAACAACATTTTAAGCATTTAGGCAACAATTTTCTGCGCTCACATGGTGCGTCTGATATCATACTTCAGTATTCTGACCTTTTTTTCCATTTTCGGACACGTCGATTTTTGCCCATTTTTTAAAGTTTTTGAAAAAAAAATGGGTCGAAATAGACCTTTTTTCGAGCCTTCAAAAAACAACATTTTAAGCATTTAGGCAACAATTTTCTGCGCTCACATGGTGCGTCTGATATCATACTTGAGTATTCCGACCTTTTTTTCCATTTTCGGACACGTCGATTTTTGCCCATTTTTTAACGTTTGGGAAAAAAAAATGGGACGAAATAGACCTTTTTTCGAGCCTTCAAAAAACAACATTTTAAGCATTTAGGCAACAATTTTCTGCGCTCACATGGTGAGTCTGATATACTTAAGTATTCCGACCTTTTTTTCCATTTTCGGACACGTCGATTTTTGCCCATTTTTTAAAGTTTGAGAAAAAAAAATGGGTCGAAAAAGACCTTTTTTCGAGCCTTCAAAAAACAACATTTTAAGAATTTAGGCAACAATTTTCTGCGCTCACATGGTGCGTCTGATATCATACTTAAGTATTCCGACCTTTTTTTCCATTTTCGGACACGTCGATTTTTGCCCATTTTTTAAAGTTTGAGAAAAAAAAATGGGTCGAAATAGACCTTTTTTCGAGCCTTCAAAAAACAACATTTTAAGCATTTAGGCAACAATTTTCTGCGCTCACATGGTGCGTCTGATATCATACTTCAGTATTCCGACCTTTTTTTCCATTTTCGGACACGTCGATTTTTGCCCATTTTTTAAAGTTTGTGGAAAAAAAATGGGTCGAAATAGACCTTTTTTCGAGCCTTCAAAAAACAAGATTTTAAGCCTTTAGGCAACAATTTTCTGCGCTCACATGGTGCGTCTGATATCATACTTAAGTATTCCGACCTTTTTTTCCATTTTCGGACACGTCGATTTTTGCCCATTTTTTAAAGTTTTTGAAAAAAAAATGGGTCGAAATAGACCTTTTTTCAAGCCTTCAAAAAACAACATTTTAAGCATTTAGGCAACAATTTTCTGTGCTCACATGGTGCGTCTGATATCATACTTGAGTATTCTGACCTTTTTTTCCATTTTCGGACACGTCGATTTTTGCCCATTTTTTAAAGTTTGAGAAAAAAAAATGGGTCGAAATAGACCTTTTTTCGAGCCTTCAAAAAACAACATTTTAAGCATTTAGGCAGCAATTTTCTGCGCTCACATGGTGCGTCTGATATCATACTTAAGTATTCTGACCTTTTTTTCCATTTTCGGACACGTCGATTTTTGCCCATTTTTTAAAGTTTGAGAAAAAAAAATGGGTCGAAATAGACCTTTTTTCGAGCATTCAAAAAACAACATTTTAAGCATTTAGGCAACAATTTTCTGCGCTCACATGGTGCGTCTGATATCATACTTCAGTATTCTGACCTTTTTTTCCATTTTCGGACACGTCGATTTTTGCCCATTTTTTAAAGTTTTTGAAAAAAAAATGGGTCGAAATAGACCTTTTTTCGAGCCTTCAAAAAACAACATTTTAAGCATTTAGGCAACAATTTTCTGCGCTCACATGGTGCGTCTGATATCATACTTAAGTATTCTGACCTTTTTTTCCATTTTCGGACACGTCGATTTTTGCCCATTTTTTAAAGTTTGAGAAAAAAAAATGGGTCGAAATAGACCTTTTTTCGAGCCTTCAAAAAACAACATTTTAAGCATTTAGGCAACAATTTTCTGCGCTCACATGGTGCGTCTGATATCATACTTAAGTATTCTGACCTTTTTTTCCATTTTCGGACACGTCGATTTTTGCCCATTTTTCAAAGTTTGAGAAAAAAAAATGGGTCGAAATAGACCTTTTTTCAAGCCTTCAAAAAACAACATTTTAAGCATTTAGGCAACAATTTTCTGCGCTCACATGGTGCGTCTGATATCATACTTAAGTATTCCGACCTTTTTGTCCATTTTCGGATACGTCGATTTTTGCCCATTTTTTAAAGTTTGAGAAAAAAAAATGGGTCGAAATAGACCTTTTTTCGAGCCTTCAAAAAACAACATTTTAAGCATTTAGGCAACAATTTTCTGCGCTCACATGGTGCGTCTGATATCATACTTCAGTATTCCGACCTTTTTTTCCATTTTCGGACACGTCGATTTTTGCCCATTTTTTAAAGTTTGAGAAAAAAAAATGGGTCGAAATAGAGCTTTTTTCGAGCCTTCAAAAAACAACATTTTAAGCATTTAGGCAACAATTTTCTGCGCTCACATGGTGCGTCTGATATCATACTTCAGTATTCCGACCTTTTTTTCCATTTTTGGACACATCGGTTTTTGCCCATTTTTTAAAGTTTGAGAAAAAAAAATGGGTCGAAATAGACCTTTTTTCGAGCCTTCAAAAAACAACATTTTAAGCATTTAGGCAACAATTTTCTGCGCTCACATGGTGCGTCTGATATCATACTTCAGTATTCCGACCTTTTTTTTCCATTTTCGGACACGTCGATTTTTGCCCATTTTTTAAAGTTCGAGAAAAAAAAATGGGTCGAAATAGACCTTTTTTCGAGCCTTCAAAAAACAACATTTTAAGCATTTAGGCAACAATTTTCTGCGCTCACATGGTGCATCCGATATCATACTTAAGTATTCCGACCTTTTTGTCCATTTTCGGATACGTCGATTTTTGCCCATTTTTTAAAGTTTGAGAAAAAAAAATGGGTCGAAATAGACCTTTTTTCGAGCCTTCAAAAAACAACATTTTAAGCATTTAGGCAACAATTTTCTGCGCTCACATGGTGCGTCTAATATCATACTTAAGTATTCTGACCTTTCTTTCCATTTTCGGACACGTCGATTTTTGCCCATTTTTTAAAGTTTGAGAAAAAAAAATGGGTCGAAATAGACCTTTTTTCAAGCCTTCAAAAAACAACATTTTAAGCATTTAGGCAACAATTTTCTGCGCTCACATGGTGCGTCTGATATCATACTTAAGTATTACGACCTTTTTTTCCATTTTCGGACATGTCGATTTTTGCCCATTTTTTAAAGTTTGGGAAAAAAAAATGGGACGAAATAGACCTTTTTTCGAGCTTTCAAAAAACAACATTTTAAGCATTTAGGCAACAATTTTCTGCGCTCACATGGTGCGTCTGATATCATACTTAAGTATTCTGACCTTTTTTTCCATTTTCGGACACGTCGATTTTTGCCCATTTTTTAAAGTTTGAGAAAAAAAAATGGGTCGAAATAGACCTTTTTTCGAGCCTTCAAAAAACAACATTTTAAGCATTTAGGCAACAATTTTCTGTGCTCACATGGTGCGTCTGATATCATACTTAAGTATTCCGACCTTTTTTTCCATTTTCGGACAAGTCGATTTTTGCCCATTTTTTAAAGTTTGAGAAAAAAAAATGGGTCGAAATAGACCTTTTTTCGAGCCTTCAAAAAACAACATTTTAAGCATTTAGGCAACAATTTTCTGCGCTCACATGGTGCGTCTGATATCATACTTCAGTATTCCGACCTTTTTTTCCATTTTCGGACACGTCGATTTTTGCCCATTTTTTAAAGTTTTTGAAAAAAAAATGGGTCGAAATAGACCTTTTTTCAAGCCTTAGAAAAACAACATTTTAAGCATTTAGGCAACAATTTTCTGCGCTCACATGGTGCGTCTGATATCATACTTCAGTATTCAGACCTTTTTTTCCATTTTCGGACACGTCGATTTTTGCCCATTTTTTAAAGTTTGAGAAAAAAAAATGGGTCGAAATATCCTTTTTTCGAGCCTTCAAAAAACAACATTTTAAGCATTTAGGCAACAATTTTCTGCGCTCACATGGTGCGTCTGATATCATACTTGAGTATTCCGACCTTTTTTTCCATTTTCGGACAAGTCTATTTTTGCCCATTTTTTAAAGTTTGAGAAAAAAAATGGGTCGAAATAGACCTTTTTTCGAGCCTTCAAAAAACAACATTTTAAGCATTTAGGCAACAATTTTCTGCGCTCACATGGTGCGTCTGATATCATACTTAAGTATTCCGACCTTTTTTTCCATTTTCGGACACGTCAATTTTTGCCCATTTTTTAAAGTTTGGGGAAAAAAAATGGGACGAAATAGACCTTTTTTCGAGCCTTCAAAAAACAACATTTTAAGCATTTAGGCAACAATTTTCTGCGCTCACATGGTGCGTCTGATATCATACTTAAGTATTCTGACCTTTTTTTCCATTTTCGGACACGTCGATTTTTGCCCATTTTTTAAAGTTTGAGAAAAAAAAATGGGTCGAAATAGACCTTTTTTCGAGCATTCAAAAAACAACATTTTAAGCATTTAGGCAACAATTTTCTGCGCTCACATGGTGCGTCTGATATCATACTTCAGTATTCTGACCTTTTTTTCCATTTTCGGACAAGTCGATTTTTGCCCATTTTTTAAAGTTTGAGAAAAAAAAATGGGTCGAAATAGACCTTTTTTCGAGCCTTCAAAAAACAACATTTTAAGCATTTAGGCAACAATTTTCTGCGCTCACATGGTGCGTCTGATATCATACTTAAGTATTCTGACCTTTTTTTCCATTTTCGGACACGTCGATTTTTGCCCATTTTTTAAAGTTTTTGAAAAAAAAATGGGTCGAAATAGACCTTTTTTCAAGCCTTCAAAAAACAACATTTTAAGCATTTAGGCAACAATTTTCTGCGCTCACATGGTGCGTCTGATATCATACTTAAGTATTCCGACCTTTTTGTCCATTTTCGGATACGTCGATTTTTGCCCATTTTTTAAAGTTTGAGAAAAAAAAATGGGTCGAAATAGACCTTTTTTCGAGCCTTCAAAAAACAACATTTTAAGCATTTAGGCAACAATTTTCTGCGCTCACATGGTGCGTCTGATATCATACTTCAGTATTCCGACCTTTTTTTCCATTTTCGGACACGTCGATTTTTGCCCATTTTTTAAAGTTTGAGAAAAAAAAATGGGTCGAAATAGAGCTTTTTTCGAGCCTTCAAAAAACAACATTTTAAGCCTTTGGGCAACAATTTTCTGCATTCACATGGTGCGTCTGATATCATACTTCAGTATTCCGACCTTTTTTTCCATTTTTGGACACATCGGTTTTTGCCCATTTTTTAAAGTTTGAGAAAAAAAAATGGGTCGAAATAGACCTTTTTTCGAGCCTTCAAAAAACAACATTTTAAGCATTTAGGCAACAATTTTCTGCGCTCACATGGTGCGTCTGATATCATACTTCAGTATTCCGACCTTTTTTTCCATTTTCGGACAAGTCGATTTTTGCCCATTTTTTAAAGTTTGAGAAAAAAAAATGGGTCGAAATAGACCTTTTTTCGAGCCTTCAAAAAACAACATTTTAAGCATTTAGGCAACAATTTTCTGCGCTCACATGGTGCGTCTGATATCATACTTCAGTATTCCGACCTTTTTTTCCATTTTCGGACACGTCGATTTTTGCCCATTTTTTAAAGTTTGAGAAAAAAAAATGGGTCGAAATAGACCTTTTTTCGAGCCTTCAAAAAACAACATTTTAAGCCTTTAGGCAACAATTTTCTGCACTCACATGGTGCGTCTGATATCATACTTCAGTATTCCGACCTTTTTTTCCATTTTTGGACACATCGGTTTTTGCCCATTTTTTAAAGTTTGAGAAAAAAAAATGGGTCGAAATAGACCTTTTTTCGAGCCTTCAAAAAACAACATTTTAAGCATTTAGGCAACAATTTTCTGCGCTCACATGGTGCGTCTGATATCATACTTCAGTATTCCGACCTTTTTTTCCATTTTCGGACACGTCGATTTTTGCCCATTTTTTAAAGTTTTTGAAAAAAAAATGGGTCGAAATAGACCTTTTTTCAAGCCTTAGAAAAACAACATTTTAAGCCTTTGGGCAACAATTTTCTGCACTCACATGGTGCGTCTGATATCATACTTCAGTATTCCGACCTTTTTTTCCATTTTTGGACACATCGGTTTTTGCCCATTTTTTAAAGTTTGAGAAAAAAAAATGGGTCGAAATAGACCTTTTTTCGAGCCTTCAAAAAACAACATTTTAAGCATTTAGGCAACAATTTTCTGCGCTCACATGGTGCGTCTGATATCATACTTCAGTATTCCGACCTTTTTTTCCATTTTCGGACAAGTCGATTTTTGCCCATTTTTTAAAGTTTGAGAAAAAAAAATGGGTCGAAATAGACCTTTTTTCGAGCCTTCAAAAAACAACATTTTAAGCATTTAGGCAACAATTTTCTGCGCTCACATGGTGCGTCTGATATCATACTTAAGTATTCCGACCTTTTTGTCCATTTTCGGATACGTCGATTTTTGCCCATTTTTTAAAGTTTGAGAAAAAAAAATGGGTCGAAATAGACCTTTTTTCGAGCCTTCAAAAAACAACATTTTAAGCATTTAGGCAACAATTTTCTGCGCTCACATGGTGCGTCTGATATCATACTTCAGTATTCCGACCTTTTTTTCCATTTTCGGACACGTCGATTTTTGCCCATTTTTTAAAGTTTGAGAAAAAAAAATGGGTCGAAATAGAGCTTTTTTCGAGCCTTCAAAAAACAACATTTTAAGCATTTAGGCAACAATTTTCTGCGCTCACATGGTGCGTCTGATATCATACTTCAGTATTCTGACCTTTTTTTCCATTTTCGGACACGTCGATTTTTGCCCATTTTTTAAAGTTTTTGGAAAAAAAATGGGTCGAAATAGACCTTTTTTCGAGCCTTCAAAAAACAACATTTTAAGCATTTAGGCAACAATTTTCTGCGCTCACATGGTGCGTCTGATATCATACTTGAGTATTCCGACCTTTTTTTCCATTTTCGGACAAGTCGATTTTTGCCCATTTTTTAAAGTTTGAGAAAAAAAAATGGGTCGAAATAGACCTTTTTTCGAGCCTTCAAAAAACAACATTTTAAGCATTTAGGCAACAATTTTCTGCGCTCACATGGTGCGTCTGATATCATACTTCAGTATTCCGACCTTTTTTTCCATTTTCGGACACGTCGATTTTTGCCCATTTTTTAAAGTTTGAGAAAAAAAAATGGGTCGAAATAGAGCTTTTTTCGAGCCTTCAAAAAACAACATTTTAAGCATTTAGGCAACAATTTTCTGCGCTCACATGGTGCGTCTGATATCATACTTCAGTATTCTGACCTTTTTTTCCATTTTCGGACACGTCGATTTTTGCCCATTTTTTAAAGTTTTTGGAAAAAAAATGGGTCGAAATAGACCTTTTTTCAAGCCTTCAAAAAACAACATTTTAAGCATTTAGGCAACAATTTTCTGCGCTCACATGGTGCGTCTGATATCATACTTGAGTATTCCGACCTTTTTTTCCATTTTCGGACAAGTCGATTTTTGCCCATTTTTTAAAGTTTGAGAAAAAAAAATGGGTCGAAATAGACCTTTTTTCGAGCCTTCAAAAAACAACATTTTAAGCATTTAGGCAACAATTTTCTGCGCTCACATGGTGCGTCTGATATCATACTTCAGTATTCCGACCTTTTTTTCCATTTTCGGACAAGTCGATTTTTGCCCATTTTTTAAAGTTTGAGAAAAAAAAATGGGTCGAAATAGAGCTTTTTTCGAGCCTTCAAAAAACAACATTTTAAGCATTTAGGCAACAATTTTCTGCGCTCACATGGTGCGTCTGATATCATACTTAAGTATTCTGACCTTTTTTTCCATTTTCGGACATGTCGATTTTTGCCCATTTTTTAAAGTTTTTGAAAAAAAAATGGGTCGAAATAGACCTTTTTTCAAGCCTTCAAAAAACAACATTTTAAGCATTTAGGCAACAATTTTCTGCGCTCACATGGTGCGTCTGATATCATACTTAAGTATTCCGACCTTTTTTTCCATTTTCGGACAAGTCGATTTTTGCCCATTTTTTAAAGTTTGAGAAAAAAAAATGGGTCGAAATAGACCTTTTTTCGAGCCTTCAAAAAACAACATTTTAAGCATTTAGGCAACAATTTTCTGCGCTCACATGGTGCGTCTGATATCATACTTAAGTATTCCGACCTTTTTTTCCATTTTCGGACACGTCGATTTTTGCCCATTTTTTAAAGTTTGGGGAAAAAAAATGGGACGAAATAGGCCTTTTTTCGAGCCTTCAAAAAACAACATTTTAAGCGTTTAGGCAACAATTTTCTGCGCTCACATGGTGCGTCTGATATCATACTTAAGTATTCTGACCTTTTTTTCCATTTTCGGACACGTCGATTTTTGCCCATTTTTTAAAGTTTGAGAAAAAAAAATGGGTCGAAATAGACCTTTTTTCGAGCCTTCAAAAAACAACATTTTAAGCATTTAGGCAACAATTTTCTGCGCTCACATGGTGCGTCTGATATCATACTTAAGTATTCCGACCTTTTTTTCCATTTTCGGACAAGTCGATTTTTGCCCATTTTTTAAAGTTTGAGAAAAAAAAATGGGTCGAAATAGACCTTTTTTCGAGCCTTCAAAAAACAACATTTTAAGCATTTAGGCAACAATTTTCTGCGCTCAAATGGTGCGTCTGATATCATACTTCAGTATTCCGACCTTTTTTTCCATTTTCGGACACGTCGATTTTTGCCCATTTTTTAAAGTTTTTGAAAAAAAAATGGGTCGAAATAGACCTTTTTTCAAGCCTTCAAAAAACAACATTTTAAGCATTTAGGCAACAATTTTCTGCGCTGACATTGTGCGTCTGATATCATACTTAAGTATTCCGACCTTTTATTCCATTTTCGGACACGTCGATTTTTGCCCATTTTTTAAAGTTTGGGAAAAAAAAATGGGACGAAATAGACCTTTTTTCGAGCCTTCAAAAAACAACATTTTAAGCATTTAGGCAACAATTTTCTGCGCTCACATGGTGCGTCTGATATCATACTTAAGTATTCTGACCTTTTTTTCCATTTTCGGACACGTCGATTTTTGCCCATTTTTTAAAGTTTGGGAAAAAAAAATGGGACGAAATAGACCTTTTTTCGAGCCTTCAAAAAACAACATTTTAAGCATTAAGGAAACAATTTTCTGCGCTCACATGGTGCGTCTGATATCATACTTCAGTATTCTGACCTTTTTTTCCATTTTCGGACACGTCGATTTTTGCCCATTTTTTAAAGTTTGGGAAAAAAAAATGGGACGAAATAGACCTTTTTTCGAGCCTTCAAAAAACAACATTTTAAGCATTTAGGCAACAATTTTCTGCGCTCACATGGTGCGTCTGATATCATACTTAAGTATTCTGACCTTTTTTTCCATTTTCGGACACGTCGATTTTTGCCCATTTTTTAAAGTTTTAGAAAAAAAAATGGGTCGAAATAGACCTTTTTTCGAGCCTTCAAAAAACAACATTTTAAGCATTTAGGAAACAATTTTCTGCGCTCACATGGTGCGTCTGATATCATACTTCAGTATTCTGACTTTTTTCCCATTTTCGGACAAGTCGATTTTTGCCCATTTTTTAAAGTTTTTGAAAAAAAAATGGGTCGAAATAGACCTTTTTTCGAGCCTTCAAAAAACAACATTTTAAGCATTTAGGCAACAATTTTCTGCGCTCACATGGTGCGTCTAATATCATACTTAAGTATTCTGACCTTTCTTTCCATTTTCGGACATGTCGATTTTTGCCCATTTTTTAAAGTTTGAGAAAAAAAAATGGGTCGAAATAGAACTTTTTTCAAGCCTTCAAAAAACAACATTTTAAGCATTTAGGCAACAATTTTCTGCGCTCACATGGTGCGTCTGATATCATACTTCAGTATTCCAACCTTTTTTTCCATTTTCGGACACATCGATTTTTGCCCATTTTTTAAAGTTTTTAAAAAAAAATGGGTCGAAATAGACCTTTTTTCAAGCCTTCAAAAAACAACATTTTAAGCATTTAGGCAACAATTTTCTGCGCTGACATGGTGCGTCTGATATCATACTTAAGTATTCCGACCTTTTATTCCATTTTCGGACACGTCGATTTTTGCCCATTTTTTAAAGTTTGGGAAAAAAAAATGGGACGAAATAGACCTTTTTTCGAGCCTTCAAAAAACAACATTTTAAGCATTTAGGCAACAATTTTCTGCGCTCACATGGTGCGTCTGATATCATACTTAAGTATTCTGACCTTTTTTTCCATTTTCGGACACGTCGATTTTTGCCCATTTTTTAAAGTTTGAGAAAAAAAAATGGGTCGAAATAGACCTTTTTTCAAGCCTTCAAAAAACAACATTTTAAGCATTTAGGCAACAATTTTCTGCGCTGACATGGTGCGTCTGATATCATACTTAAGTATTCCGACCTTTTTTTCCATTTTCGGACACGTCGATTTTTGCCCATTTTTTAAAGTTTGGGAAAAAAAAATGGGTCGAAATAGACCTTTTTTCGAGCCTTCAAAAAACAACATTTTAAGCATTTAGGCAACAATTTTCTGCGCTCACATGGTGCGTCTGATATCATACTTCAGTATTCCAACCTTTTTTTCCATTTTCGGACACATCGATTTTTGCCCATTTTTTAAAGTTTTTGAAAAAAAATGGGTCGAAATATACCTTTTTTCAAGCCTTCAAAAAAGAACATTTTAAGCATTTAGGTAACAATTTTCTGCGCTCACATGGTGCGTCTGATATCATACTTCAGTATTCCGACCTTTTTTTCCATTTTCGGACAAGTCGATTTTTGCCCATTTTTTAAAGTTTGAGAAAAAAAAATGGGTCGAAATAGACCTTTTTTCGAGCCTTCAAAAAACAACATTTTAAGCATTTAGGCAACAATTTTCTGCGCTCACATGGTGCGTCTGATATCATACTTAAGTATTCCGACCTTTTTTTCCATTTTCGGACACGTCGATTTTTGCCCATTTTTTAAAGTTTGGGAAAAAAAAATGGGACGAAATAGACCTTTTTTCGAGCCTTCAAAAAACAACATTTTAAGCGTTTAGGCAACAATTTTCTGCGCTCACATGGTGCGTCTGATATCATACTTAAGTATTCTGACCTTTTTTTCCATTTTTGGACACGTCGATTTTTGCCCATTTTTTAAAGTTTGAGAAAAAAAAATGGGTCGAAATAGACCTTTTTTCGAGCCTTCAAAAAACAACATTTTAAGCATTAAGGCAACAATTTTCTGCGCTCACATGGTGCGTCTGATATCATACTTAAGTATTCCGACCTTTTTTTCCATTTTCGGACAAGTCGATTTTTGCCCATTTTTTAAAGTTTGAGAAAAAAAAATGGGTCGAAATAGACCTTTTTTCGAGCCTTCAAAAAACAACATTTTAAGCATTTAGGCAACAATTTTCTGCGCTCACATGGTGCGTCTAATATCATACTTAAGTATTCTGACCTTTCTTTCCATTTTCGGACATGTCGATTTTTGCCCATTTTTTAAAGTTTGAGAAAAAAAAATGGGTCGAAATAGAACTTTTTTCAAGCCTTCAAAAAACAACATTTTAAGCATTTAGGCAACAATTTTCTGCGCTCACATGGTGCGTCTGATATCATACTTCAGTATTCCAACCTCCTTTTCCATTTTCGGACACATCGATTTTTGCCCATTTTTTAAAGTTTTTGAAAAAAAAATGGGTCGAAATATACCTTTTTTCAAGCCTTCAAAAAAGAACATTTTAAGCATTTAGGTAACAATTTTCTGCGCTCACATGGTGCGTCTGATATCATACTTCAGTATTCCGACCTTTTTTTCCATTTTCGGACACGTCGATTTTTGCCCATTTTTTAAAGTTTTTGAAAAAAAAATGGGTCGAAATAGACCTTTTTTCAAGCCTTCAAAAAACAACATTTTAAGCATTTAGGCAACAATTTTCTGCGCTCACATGGTGCGTCTGATATCATACTTAAGTATTCCGACCTTTTATTCCATTTTCGGACACGTCGATTTTTGCCCAATTTTTAAAGTTTGGGAAAAAAAAATGGGACGAAATATACCTTTTTTCGAGCCTTCAAAAAACAACATTTTAAGCATTTAGGCAACAATTTTCTGCGCTCACATGGTGCGTCTGATATCATACTTAAGTATTCTGACCTTTTTTTCCATTTTCGGACACGTCGATTTTTGCCCATTTTTTAAAGTTTGGGAAAAAAAAATGGGACGAAATAGACCTTTTTTCGAGCCTTCAAAAAACAACATTTTAAGCATTTAGGCAACAATTTTCTGCGCTCACATGGTGCGTCTGATATCATACTTAAGTATTCCGACCTTTTTTTCCATTTTCGGACACGTCGATTTTTGCCCATTTTTTAAAGTTTGAGAAAAAAAAATGGGTCGAAATAGACCTTTTTTCGAGCCTTCAAAAAACAACATTTTAAGCATTTAGGAAACAATTTTCTGCGCTCACATAGTGCGTCTGATATCATACTTCAGTATTCTGACCTTTTTTTTCCATTTTCGGACAAGTCGATTTTTGCCCATTTTTTAAAGTTTGAGAAAAAAAAATGGGTCGAAATAGACCTTTTTTCGAGCCTTCAAAAAACAACATTTTAAGCATTTAGGCAACAATTTTCTGCGCTCACATGGTGCGTCTGATATCATACTTCAGTATTCCGACCTTTTTTTCCATTTTTGGACACATCGGTTTTTGCCCATTTTTTAAAGTTTTTGAAAAAAAAATGGGTCGAAATATACCTTTTTTCAAGCCTTCAAAAAACAACATTTTAAGCATTTAGGCAACAATTTTCTGCGCTCACATGGTGCGTCTGATATCATACTTCAGTATTCCAACCTTTTTTTCCATTTTCGGACACATCGATTTTTGCCCATTTTTTAAAGTTTTTGAAAAAAAAATGGGTCGAAATATACCTTTTTTCGAGCCTTCAAAAAAGAACATTTTAAGCATTTAGGCAACAATTTTCTGCGCTCACATGGTGCGTCTGATATCATACTTCAGTATTCTGACCTTTTTTTCCATTTTCGGACACTTCGATTTTTGCCCATTTTTTAAAGTTTTTGAAAAAAAAATGGGTCGAAATAGACCTTTTTTCGAGCCTTCAAAAAACAACATTTTAAGCATTTAGGCAACAATTTTCTGCGCTCACATGGTGCGTCTGATATCATACTTAAGTATTCCGACCTTTTTTTCCATTTTCGGACACTTCGATTTTTGCCCATTTTTTAAAGTTTTTGAAAAAAAAATGGGTCGAAATATACCTTTTTTCAAGCCTTCAAAAAACAACATTTTAAGCATTTAGGCAACAATTTTCTGCGCTCACATGGTGCGTCTGATATCATACTTCAGTATTCCGACCTTTTTTTCCATTTTCGGACAAGTCGATTTTTGCCCATTTTTTAAAGTTTGAGAAAAAAAAATGGGTCGAAATAGACCTTTTTTCGAGCCTTCAAAAAACAACATTTTAAGCATTTAGGCAACAATTTTCTGCGCTCACATGGTGCGTCTGATATCATACTTAAGTATTCTGACCTTTTTTTCCATTTTCGGACACGTCGATTTTTGCCCATTTTTTAAAGTTTTTGAAAAAAAAATGTGTCGAAATAGACCTTTTTTCGAGCCTTCAAAAAACAACATTTTAAGCATTTAGGCAACAATTTTCTGCGCTCACATGGTGCGTCTGATATCATACTTGAGTATTCCGACCTTTTTTTCCATTTTCGGACAAGTCGATTTTTGCCCATTTTTTAAAGTTTGAGAAAAAAAAATGGGTCGAAATAGACCTTTTTTCGAGCCTTCAAAAAACAACATTTTAAGCATTTAGGCAACAATTTTCTGCGCTCACATGGTGCGTCTGATATCATACTTCAGTATTCTGACCTTTTTTTCCATTTTCGGACACGTCGATTTTTGCCCATTTTTTAAAGTTTTTGAAAAAAAAATGGGTCGAAATCGACCTTTTTTCGAGCCTTCAAAAAACAACATTTTAAGCATTTAGGCAACAATTTTCTGCGCTCACATGGTGCGTCTGATATCATACTTCAGTATTCCGACCTTTTTTTCCATTTTCGGACAAGTCGATTTTTGCCCATTTTTTAAAGTTTGAGAAAAAAAAATGGGTCGAAATAGACCTTTTTTCGAGCCTTCAAAAAACAACATTTTAAGCATTTAGGCAACAATTTTCTGCGCTCACATGGTGCGTCTGATATCATACTTCAGTATTCCGAACTTTTTTTTCCATTTTCGGACACGTCGATTTTTGCCCATTTTTTAAAGTTTGAGAAAAAAAAATGGGTCGAAATAGACCTTTTTTCGAGCCTTCAAAAAACAACATTTTAAGCATTTAGGCAACAATTTTCTGCGCTCACATGGTGCATCCGATATCATACTTAAGTATTCCGACCTTTTTGTCCATTTTCGGATACGTCGATTTTTGCCCATTTTTTAAAGTTTGAGAAAAAATAATGGGTCGAAATAGACCTTTTTTCGAGCCTTCAAAAAACAACATTTTAAGCATTTAGGCAACAATTTTCTGCGCTCACATGGTGCATCCGATATCATACTTAAGTATTCCGACCTTTTTGTCCATTTTCGGATACGTCGATTTTTGCCCATTTTTTAAAGTTTGAGAAAAAAAAATGGGTCGAAATAGACCTTTTTTCGAGCCTTCAAAAAACAACATTTTTAGCATTTAGGCAACAATTTTCTGCGCTCACATGGTGTGTCTGATATCATACTTCAGTATTCCGACCTTTTTTTCCATTTTCGGACACGTCGATTTTTGCCCATTTTTTAAAGTTTGAGAAAAAAAAATGGGTCGAAATAGAGCTTTTTTCGAGCCTTCAAAAAACAACATTTTAAGCCTTTAGGCAACAATTTTATGCGCTCACATGGTGCGTCTGATATCATACTTCAGTATTCCGACCTTTTTTTCCATTTTTGGACACATCGGTTTTTGCCCATTTTTTAAAGTTTGAGAAAAAAAAATGGGTCGAAATAGAGCTTTTTTCGAGCCTTCAAAAAACAACATTTTAAGCATTTAGGCAACAATTTTCTGCGCTCACATGGTGCGTCTGATATCATACTTCAGTATTCCGACCTTTTTTTCCATTTTTGGACACATCGGTTTTTGCCCATTTTTTAAAGTTTTTGAAAAAAAAATGGGTCGAAATATACCTTTTTTCAAGCCTTCAAAAAACAACATTTTAAGCATTTAGGCAACAATTTTCTGCGCTCACATGGTGCGTCTGATATCATACTTCAGTATTCCAACCTTTTTTTCCATTTTCGGACACATCGATTTTTGCCCATTTTTTAAAGTTTTTGAAAAAAAAATGGGTCGAAATATACCTTTTTTCGAGCCTTCAAAAAACAACATTTTAAGCATTTAGGCAACAATTTTCTGCGCTCACATGGTGCGTCTGATATCATACTTCAGTATTCTGACCTTTTTTTCCATTTTCGGACACTTCGATTTTTGCCTATTTTTTAAAGTTTTTGAAAAAAAAATGGGTCGAAATAGACCTTTTTTCGAGCCTTCAAAAAACAACATTTTAAGCATTTAGGCAACAATTTTCTGCGCTCACATGGTGCGTCTGATATCATACTTAAGTATTCCGACCTTTTTTTCCATTTTCGGACACTTCGATTTTTGCCCATTTTTTAAAGTTTTTGAAAAAAAAATGGGTCGAAATATACCTTTTTTCAAGCCTTCAAAAAACAACATTTTAAGCATTTAGGCAACAATTTTCTGCGCTCACATGGTGCGTCTGATATCATACTTCAGTATTCCGACCTTTTTTTCCATTTTCGGACAAGTCGATTTTTGCCCATTTTTTAAAGTTTGAGAAAAAAAAATGGGTCGAAATAGACCTTTTTTCGAGCCTTCAAAAAACAACATTTTAAGCATTTAGGCAACAATTTTCTGCGCTCACATGGTGCGTCTGATATCATACTTAAGTATTCTGACCTTTTTTTCCATTTTCGGACACGTCGATTTTTGCCCATTTTTTAAAGTTTTTGAAAAAAAAATGGGTCGAAATAGACCTTTTTTCAAGCCTTCAAAAAACAACATTTTAAGCATTTAGGCAACAATTTTCTGCGCTCACATGGTGCGTCTGATATCATACTTGAGTATTCCGACCTTTTTTTCCATTTTCGGACATGTCGATTTTTGCCCATTTTTTAAAGTTTGAGAAAAAAAAATGGGTCGAAATAGACCTTTTTTCGAGCCTTCAAAAAACAACATTTTAAGCATTTAGGCAACAATTTTCTGCGCTCACATGGTGCGTCTGATATCATACTTGAGTATTCCGACCTTTTTTTCCATTTTCGGACACGTCGATTTTTGCCCATTTTTTAAAGTTTGAGAAAAAAAAATGGGTTGAAATAGACCTTTTTTCGAGCCTTCAAAAAACAACATTTTAAGCATTTAGGCAACAATTTTCTGCGCTCACATGGTGCGTCTGATATCATACTTAAGTATTCCGACCTTTTTTTCCATTTTCGGACAAGTCGATTTTTGCCCATTTTTTAAAGTTTGAGAAAAAAAAATGGGTCGAAATAGACCTTTTTTCGAGCCTTCAAAAAACAACATTTTAAGCATTTAGGCAACAATTTTCTGCGCTCACATGGTGCGTCTGATATCATACTTCAGTATTCCGACCTTTTTTTCCATTTTCGGACACGTCGATTTTTGCCCATTTTTTAAAGTTTTTGAAAAAAAAATGGGTCGAAATAGACCTTTTTTCAAGCCTTCAAAAAACAACATTTTAAGCATTTAGGCAACAATTTTCTGCGCTGACATGGTGTGTCTGATATCATACTTAAGTATTCCGACCTTTTATTCCATTTTCGGACACGTCGATTTTTGCCCATTTTTTAAAGTTTGGGAAAAAAAAATGGGACGAAATAGACCTTTTTTCGAGCCTTCAAAAAACAACATTTTAAGCATTTAGGCAACAATTTTCTGCGCTCACATGGTGCGTCTGATATCATACTTAAGTATTCTGACCTTTTTTTCCATTTTCGGACACGTCGATTTTTGCCCATTTTTTAAAGTTTGGGAAAAAAAAATGGGACGAAATAGACCTTTTTTCGAGCCTTCAAAAAACAACATTTTAAGCATTTAGGCAACAATTTTCTGCGCTCACATGGTGCGTCTGATATCATACTTAAGTATTCTGACCTTTTTTTCCATTTTCGGACACGTCGATTTTTGCCCATTTTTTAAAGTTTTAGAAAAAAAAATGGGTCGAAATAGACCTTTTTTCGAGCCTTCAAAAAACAACATTTTAAGCATTTAGGCAACAATTTTCTGCGCTCACATGGTGCGTCTGATATCATACTTCAGTATTCCAACCTTTTTTTCCATTTTCGGACACATCGATTTTTGCCCATTTTTTAAAGTTTTTGAAAAAAAAATGGGTCGAAATAGACCTTTTTTCAAGCCTTCAAAAAAGAACATTTTAAGCATTTAGGCAACAATTTTCTGCGCTCACATGGTGCGTCTGATATCATACTTCAGTATTCCGACCTTTTTTCCATTTTCGGACAAGTCGATTTTTGCCCATTTTTTAAAGTTTGAGAAAAAAAAATGGGTCGAAATAGACCTTTTTTCGAGCCTTCAAAAAACAACATTTTAAGCATTTAGGTAACAATTTTCTGCGCTCACATGGTGCGTCTGATATCATACTTCAGTATTCCGACCTTTTTTTCCATTTTCGGACACGTCGATTTTTGCCCATTTTTTAAAGTTTTTGAAAAAAAAATGGGTCGAAATAGACCTTTTTTCAAGCTTCAAAAAACAACATTTTAAGCATTTAGGCAACAATTTTCTGCGCTCACATGGTGCCTCTGATATCATACTTAAGTATTCCGACCTTTTATTCCATTTTCGGACACGTCGATTTTTGCCCATTTTTTAAAGTTTGGGGAAAAAAAATGGGACGAAATAGACCTTTTTTCGAGCCTTCAAAAAACAACATTTTAAGCATTTAGGCAACAATTTTCTGCGCTCACATGGTGCGTCTGATATCATACTTAAGTATTCTGACCTTTTTTTCCATTTTCGGACACGTCGATTTTTGCCCATTTTTTAAAGTTTGGGAAAAAAAAATGGGACGAAATAGACCTTTTTTCGAGCCTTCAAAAAACAACATTTTAAGCATTTAGGCAACAATTTTCTGCGCTCACATGGTGCGTCTGATATCATACTTAAGTATTCCGACCTTTTATTCCATTTTCGGACACGTCGATTTTTGCCCATTTTTTAAAGTTTGAGAAAAAAAAATGGGTCGAAATAGACCTTTTTTCGAGCCTTCAAAAAACAACATTTTAAGCATTTAGGCAACAATTTTCTGCGCTCACATGGTGCGTCTGATATCATACTTAAGTATTCTGACCTTTTTTTCCATTTTCGGACAAGTCGATTTTTGCCCATTTTTTAAAGTTTGAGAAAAAAAAATGGGTCGAAATAGACCTTTTTTCGAGCCTTCAAAAAACAACATTTTAAGCATTTAGGCAACAATTTTCTGCGCTCACATGGTGCGTCTAATATCATACTTAAGTATTCCGACCTTTTTTTCCATTTTCGGACAAGTCGATTTTTGCCCATTTTTTAAAGTTTGAGAAAAAAAAATGGGTCGAAATAGACCTTTTTTCGAGCCTTCAAAAAACAACATTTTAAGCATTTAGGCAACAATTTTCTGCGCTCACATGGTGCGTCTGATATCATACTTAAGTATTCCGACCTTTTTTTCCATTTTCGGACACTTCGATTTTTGCCCATTTTTTAAAGTTTTTGAAAAAAAAATGGGTCGAAATATGCCTTTTTTCAAGCCTTCAAAAAACAACATTTTAAGCATTTAGGCAACAATTTTCTGCGCTCACATGGTGCGTCTGATATCATACTTCAGTATTCCAACCTTTTTTTCCATTTTCGGACACATCGATTTTTGCCCATTTTTTAAAGTTTTTGAAAAAAAAATGGGTCGAAATATACCTTTTTTCGAGCCTTCAAAAAAGAACATTTTAAGCATTTAGGCAACAATTTTCTGCGCTCACATGGTGCGTCTGATATCATACTTCAGTATTCTGACCTTTTTTTCCATTTTCGGACACTTCGATTTTTGCCCATTTTTTAAAGTTTTTGAAAAAAAAATGGGTCGAAATAGACCTTTTTTCGAGCCTTCAAAAAACAACATTTTAAGCATTTAGGCAACAATTTTCTGCGCTCACATGGTGCGTCTGATATCATACTTCAGTATTCCGACCTTTTTTTCCATTTTCGGACAAGTCGATTTTTGCCCATTTTTTAAAGTTTGAGAAAAAAAAATGGGTCGAAATAGACCTTTTTTCGAGCCTTCAAAAAACAACATTTTAAGCATTTAGGCAACAATTTTCTGCGCTCACATGGTGCGTCTGATATCATACTTAAGTATTCTGACCTTTTTTTCCATTTTCGGACACGTCGATTTTTGCCCATTTTTTAAAGTTTTTGAAAAAAAAATGTGTCGAAATAGACCTTTTTTCGAGCCTTCAAAAAACAACATTTTAAGCATTTAGGCAACAATTTTCTGCGCTCACATGGTGCGTCTGATATCATACTTCAGTATTCCAACCTTTTTTTCCATTTTCGGACACATCGATTTTTGCCCATTTTTTTAAGTTTTTGAAAAAAAAATGGGTCGAAATATACCTTTTTTCAAGCCTTCAAAAAACAACATTTTAAGCATTTAGGCAACAATTTTCTGCGCTCACATGGTGCGTCTGATATCATACTTAAGTATTCTGACCTTTTTTTCCATTTTCGGACACGTCGATTTTTGCCCATTTTTTAAAGTTTTTGAAAAAAAAATGGGTCGAAATAGACCTTTTTTCAAGCCTTCAAAAAACAACATTTTAAGCATTTAGGCAACAATTTTCTGCGCTCACATGGTGCGTCTGATATCATACTTAAGTATTCTGACCTTTTTTTCCATTTTCGGACAAGTCGATTTTTGCCCATTTTTTAAAGTTTGAGAAAAAAATGGGTCGAAATAGACCTTTTTTCGAGCCTTCAAAAAACAACATTTTAAGCATTTAGGCAACAATTTTCTGCGCTCACATGGTGCGTCTGATATCATACTTAAGTATTCCGACCTTTTTTTCCATTTTCGGACACATCGATTTTTGCCCATTTTTTAAAGTTTGGGAAAAAAAAATGGGTCGAAATAGACCTTTTTTCGAGCCTTAAAAAAACAACATTTTAAGCATTTAGGCAAAAATTTTCTGCGCTCACATGGTGCGTCTGATATCATACTTAAGTATTCTGACCTTTTTTTCCATTTTGGACACGTCGATTTTTGCCCATTTTTTAAAGTTTGAGAAAAAAAAATGGGTCGAAATAGACCTTTTTTCGAGCCTTCAAAAAACAACATTTTAAGCATTTAGGCAACAATTTTCTGCGCTCACATGGTGCGTCTGATATCATACTTAAGTATTCCGACCTTTTTTTCCATTTTCGGACAAGTCGATTTTTGCCCATTTTTTAAAGTTTGAGAAAAAAAAATGGGTCGAAATAGACCTTTTTTCGAGCCTTCAAAAAACAACATTTTAAGCATTTAGGCTACAATTTTCTGCGCTCACATGGTGCGTCTGATATCATACTTCAGTATTCTGACCTTTTTTTCCATTTTCGGACACGTCGATTTTTGCCCATTTTTTAAAGTTTTTGGAAAAAAAATGGGTCGAAATAGACCTTTTTTCAAGCCTTCAAAAAACAACATTTTAAGCATTTAGGCAACAATTTTCTGCGCTCACATGGTGCGTCTGATATCATACTTGAGTATTCCGACCTTTTTTTCCATTTTCGGACAAGTCGATTTTTGCCCATTTTTTAAAGTTTGAGAAAAAAAAATGGGTCGAAATAGACCTTTTTTCGAGCCTTCAAAAAACAACATTTTAAGCATTTAGGCAACAATTTTCTGCGCTCACATGGTGCGTCTGATATCATACTTAAGTATTCTGACCTTTTTTTCCATTTTCGGACACGTCGATTTTTGCCCATTTTTTAAAGTTTGGGAAAAAAAAATGGGACGAAATAGACCTTTTTTCGAGCCTTCAAAAAACAACATTTTAAGCATTTAGGCAACAATTTTCTGCGCTCACATGGTGCGTCTGATATCATACTTCAGTATTCTGACCTTTTTTTCCATTTTCGGACAAGTCGATTTTTGCCCATTTTTTAAAGTTTGAGAAAAAAAAATGGGTCGAAATAGACCTTTTTTCGAGCCTTCAAAAAACAACATTTTAAGCATTTAGGCAACAATTTTCTGCGCTCACATGGTGCGTCTGATATCATACTTAAGTATTCTGACCTTTTTTTCCATTTTCGGACACGTCGATTTTTGCCCATTTTTTAAAGTTTTTGAAAAAAAAATGGGTCGAAATAGACCTTTTTTCGAGCCTTCAAAAAACAACATTTTAAGCATTTAGGCAACAATTTTCTGCGCTCACATGGTGCGTCTGATATCATACTTCAGTATTCCGACCTTTTTTTCCATTTTCGGACACGTCGATTTTTGCCCATTTTTTAAAGTTTTTGAAAAAAAAATGGGTCGAAATAGACCTTTTTTCGAGCCTTCAAAAAACAACATTTTAAGCATTTAGGCAACAATTTTCTGCGCTCACATGGTGCGTCTGATATCATACTTAAGTATTCCGACCTTTTTTTCCATTTTCGGACACGTCGATTTTTGCCCATTTTTTAAAGTTTGGGAAAAAAAAATGGGACGAAATAGACCTTTTTTCGAGCCTTCAAAAAACAACATTTTAAGCATTTAGGCAACAATTTTCTGCGCTCACATGGTGCGTCTGATATCATACTTCAGTATTCTGACCTTTTTTTCCATTTTCGGACAAGTCGATTTTTGCCCATTTTTTAAAGTTTGAGAAAAAAAAATGGGTCGAAATAGACCTTTTTTCGAGCCTTCAAAAAACAACATTTTAAGCATTTAGGCAACAATTTTCTGCGCTCACATGGTGCGTCTGATATCATACTTAAGTATTCCGACCTTTTTTTCCATTTTCGGACACGTCGATTTTTGCCCATTTTTTAAAGTTTGGGAAAAAAAAATGGGACGAAATATACCTTTTTTCGAGCCTTCAAAAAACAACATTTTAAGCATTTAGGCAACAATTTTCTGCGCTCACATGGTGCGTCTGATATCATACTTAAGTATTCTGACCTTTTTTTCCATTTTCGGACACGTCGATTTTTGCCCATTTTTTAAAGTTTGGGAAAAAAAAATGGGACGAAATAGACCTTTTTTCGAGCCTTCAAAAAACAACATTTTAAGCATTTAGGCAACAATTTTCTGCGCTCACATGGTGCGTCTGATATCATACTTAAGTATTCCGACCTTTTATTCCATTTTCGGACACGTCGATTTTTGCCCATTTTTTAAAGTTTGAGAAAAAAAAATGGGTCGAAATAGACCTTTTTTCGAGCCTTCAAAAAACAACATTTTAAGCATTTAGGAAACAATTTTCTGCGCTCACATGGTGCGTCTGATATCATACTTCAGTATTCTGACCTTTTTTTCCATTTTCGGACAAGTCGATTTTTGCCCATTTTTTAAAGTTTGAGAAAAAAAAATGGGTCGAAATAGACCTTTTTTCGAGCCTTCAAAAAACAACATTTTAAGCATTTAGGCAACAATTTTCTGCGCTCACATGGTGCGTCTAATATCATACTTAAGTATTCCGACCTTTTTTTCCATTTTCGGACAAGTCGATTTTTGCCCATTTTTTAAAGTTTGAGAAAAAAAAATGGGTCGAAATAGACCTTTTTTCGAGCCTTCAAAAAACAACATTTTAAGCATTTAGGCAACAATTTTCTGCGCTCACATGGTGCGTCTGATATCATACTTAAGTATTCCGACCTTTTTTTCCATTTTCGGACACTTCGATTTTTGCCCATTTTTTAAAGTTTTTGAAAAAAAAATGGGTCGAAATATGCCTTTTTTCAAGCCTTCAAAAAACAACATTTTAAGCATTTAGGCAACAATTTTCTGCGCTCACATGGTGCGTCTGATATCATACTTCAGTATTCCAACCTTTTTTTCCATTTTCGGACACATCGATTTTTGCCCATTTTTTAAAGTTTTTGAAAAAAAAATGGGTCGAAATATACCTTTTTTCGAGCCTTCAAAAAAGAACATTTTAAGCATTTAGGCAACAATTTTCTGCGCTCACATGGTGCGTCTGATATCATACTTCAGTATTCTGACCTTTTTTTCCATTTTCGGACACTTCGATTTTTGCCCATTTTTTAAAGTTTTTGAAAAAAAAATGGGTCGAAATAGACCTTTTTTCGAGCCTTCAAAAAACAACATTTTAAGCATTTAGGCAACAATTTTCTGCGCTCACATGGTGCGTCTGATATCATACTTCAGTATTCCGACCTTTTTTTCCATTTTTGGACACATCGGTTTTTGCCCATTTTTTAAAGTTTTTGAAAAAAAAATGGGTCGAAATATACCTTTTTTCAAGCCTTCAAAAAACAACATTTTAAGCATTTAGGCAACAATTTTCTGCGCTCACATGGTGCGTCTGATATCATACTTCAGTATTCCAACCTTTTTTTCCATTTTCGGACACATCGATTTTTGCCCATTTTTTAAAGTTTTTGAAAAAAAAATGGGTCGAAATATACCTTTTTTCGAGCCTTCAAAAAAGAACATTTTAAGCATTTAGGCAACAATTTTCTGCGCTCACATGGTGCGTCTGATATCATACTTCAGTATTCTGACCTTTTTTTCCATTTTCGGACACTTCGATTTTTGCCCATTTTTTAAAGTTTTTGAAAAAAAAATGGGTCGAAATAGACCTTTTTTCGAGCCTTCAAAAAACAACATTTTAAGCATTTAGGCAACAATTTTCTGCGCTCACATGGTGCGTCTGATATCATACTTAAGTATTCCGACCTTTTTTTCCATTTTCGGACACTTCGATTTTTGCCCATTTTTTAAAGTTTTTGAAAAAAAAATGGGTCGAAATATACCTTTTTTCAAGCCTTCAAAAAACAACATTTTAAGCATTTAGGCAACAATTTTCTGCGCTCACATGGTGCGTCTGATATCATACTTCAGTATTCCGACCTTTTTTTCCATTTTCGGACAAGTCGATTTTTGCCCATTTTTTAAAGTTTGAGAAAAAAAAATGGGTCGAAATAGACCTTTTTTCGAGCCTTCAAAAAACAACATTTTAAGCATTTAGGCAACAATTTTCTGCGCTCACATGGTGCGTCTGATATCATACTTAAGTATTCTGACCTTTTTTTCCATTTTCGGACACGTCGATTTTTGCCCATTTTTTAAAGTTTTTGAAAAAAAAATGTGTCGAAATAGACCTTTTTTCGAGCCTTCAAAAAACAACATTTTAAGCATTTAGGCAACAATTTTCTGCGCTCACATGGTGCGTCTGATATCATACTTGAGTATTCCGACCTTTTTTTCCATTTTCGGACAAGTCGATTTTTGCCCATTTTTTAAAGTTTGAGAAAAAAAAATGGGTCGAAATAGACCTTTTTTCGAGCCTTCAAAAAACAACATTTTAAGCATTTAGGCAACAATTTTCTGCGCTCACATGGTGCGTCTGATATCATACTTCAGTATTCTGACCTTTTTTTCCATTTTCGGACACGTCGATTTTTGCCCATTTTTTAAAGTTTTTGAAAAAAAAATGGGTCGAAATCGACCTTTTTTCGAGCCTTCAAAAAACAACATTTTAAGCATTTAGGCAACAATTTTCTGCGCTCACATGGTGCGTCTGATATCATACTTCAGTATTCCGACCTTTTTTTCCATTTTCGGACAAGTCGATTTTTGCCCATTTTTTAAAGTTTGAGAAAAAAAAATGGGTCGAAATAGACCTTTTTTCGAGCCTTCAAAAAACAACATTTTAAGCATTTAGGCAACAATTTTCTGCGCTCACATGGTGCGTCTGATATCATACTTCAGTATTCCGAACTTTTTTTTCCATTTTCGGACACGTCGATTTTTGCCCATTTTTTAAAGTTTGAGAAAAAAAAATGGGTCGAAATAGACCTTTTTTCGAGCCTTCAAAAAACAACATTTTAAGCATTTAGGCAACAATTTTCTGCGCTCACATGGTGCATCCGATATCATACTTAAGTATTCCGACCTTTTTGTCCATTTTCGGATACGTCGATTTTTGCCCATTTTTTAAAGTTTGAGAAAAAATAATGGGTCGAAATAGACCTTTTTTCGAGCCTTCAAAAAACAACATTTTAAGCATTTAGGCAACAATTTTCTGCGCTCACATGGTGCATCCGATATCATACTTAAGTATTCCGACCTTTTTGTCCATTTTCGGATACGTCGATTTTTGCCCATTTTTTAAAGTTTGAGAAAAAAAAATGGGTCGAAATAGACCTTTTTTCGAGCCTTCAAAAAACAACATTTTTAGCATTTAGGCAACAATTTTCTGCGCTCACATGGTGTGTCTGATATCATACTTCAGTATTCCGACCTTTTTTTCCATTTTCGGACACGTCGATTTTTGCCCATTTTTTAAAGTTTGAGAAAAAAAAATGGGTCGAAATAGAGCTTTTTTCGAGCCTTCAAAAAACAACATTTTAAGCCTTTAGGCAACAATTTTATGCGCTCACATGGTGCGTCTGATATCATACTTCAGTATTCCGACCTTTTTTTCCATTTTTGGACACATCGGTTTTTGCCCATTTTTTAAAGTTTGAGAAAAAAAAATGGGTCGAAATAGAGCTTTTTTCGAGCCTTCAAAAAACAACATTTTAAGCATTTAGGCAACAATTTTCTGCGCTCACATGGTGCGTCTGATATCATACTTCAGTATTCCGACCTTTTTTTCCATTTTTGGACACATCGGTTTTTGCCCATTTTTTAAAGTTTTTGAAAAAAAAATGGGTCGAAATATACCTTTTTTCAAGCCTTCAAAAAACAACATTTTAAGCATTTAGGCAACAATTTTCTGCGCTCACATGGTGCGTCTGATATCATACTTCAGTATTCCAACCTTTTTTTCCATTTTCGGACACATCGATTTTTGCCCATTTTTTAAAGTTTTTGAAAAAAAAATGGGTCGAAATATACCTTTTTTCGAGCCTTCAAAAAACAACATTTTAAGCATTTAGGCAACAATTTTCTGCGCTCACATGGTGCGTCTGATATCATACTTCAGTATTCTGACCTTTTTTTCCATTTTCGGACACTTCGATTTTTGCCTATTTTTTAAAGTTTTTGAAAAAAAAATGGGTCGAAATAGACCTTTTTTCGAGCCTTCAAAAAACAACATTTTAAGCATTTAGGCAACAATTTTCTGCGCTCACATGGTGCGTCTGATATCATACTTAAGTATTCCGACCTTTTTTTCCATTTTCGGACACTTCGATTTTTGCCCATTTTTTAAAGTTTTTGAAAAAAAAATGGGTCGAAATATACCTTTTTTCAAGCCTTCAAAAAACAACATTTTAAGCATTTAGGCAACAATTTTCTGCGCTCACATGGTGCGTCTGATATCATACTTCAGTATTCCGACCTTTTTTTCCATTTTCGGACAAGTCGATTTTTGCCCATTTTTTAAAGTTTGAGAAAAAAAAATGGGTCGAAATAGACCTTTTTTCGAGCCTTCAAAAAACAACATTTTAAGCATTTAGGCAACAATTTTCTGCGCTCACATGGTGCGTCTGATATCATACTTAAGTATTCTGACCTTTTTTTCCATTTTCGGACACGTCGATTTTTGCCCATTTTTTAAAGTTTTTGAAAAAAAAATGGGTCGAAATAGACCTTTTTTCAAGCCTTCAAAAAACAACATTTTAAGCATTTAGGCAACAATTTTCTGCGCTCACATGGTGCGTCTGATATCATACTTGAGTATTCCGACCTTTTTTTCCATTTTCGGACATGTCGATTTTTGCCCATTTTTTAAAGTTTGAGAAAAAAAAATGGGTCGAAATAGACCTTTTTTCGAGCCTTCAAAAAACAACATTTTAAGCATTTAGGCAACAATTTTCTGCGCTCACATGGTGCGTCTGATATCATACTTGAGTATTCCGACCTTTTTTTCCATTTTCGGACACGTCGATTTTTGCCCATTTTTTAAAGTTTGAGAAAAAAAAATGGGTTGAAATAGACCTTTTTTCGAGCCTTCAAAAAACAACATTTTAAGCATTTAGGCAACAATTTTCTGCGCTCACATGGTGCGTCTGATATCATACTTAAGTATTCCGACCTTTTTTTCCATTTTCGGACAAGTCGATTTTTGCCCATTTTTTAAAGTTTGAGAAAAAAAAATGGGTCGAAATAGACCTTTTTTCGAGCCTTCAAAAAACAACATTTTAAGCATTTAGGCAACAATTTTCTGCGCTCACATGGTGCGTCTGATATCATACTTCAGTATTCCGACCTTTTTTTCCATTTTCGGACACGTCGATTTTTGCCCATTTTTTAAAGTTTTTGAAAAAAAAATGGGTCGAAATAGACCTTTTTTCAAGCCTTCAAAAAACAACATTTTAAGCATTTAGGCAACAATTTTCTGCGCTGACATGGTGTGTCTGATATCATACTTAAGTATTCCGACCTTTTATTCCATTTTCGGACACGTCGATTTTTGCCCATTTTTTAAAGTTTGGGAAAAAAAAATGGGACGAAATAGACCTTTTTTCGAGCCTTCAAAAAACAACATTTTAAGCATTTAGGCAACAATTTTCTGCGCTCACATGGTGCGTCTGATATCATACTTAAGTATTCTGACCTTTTTTTCCATTTTCGGACACGTCGATTTTTGCCCATTTTTTAAAGTTTGGGAAAAAAAAATGGGACGAAATAGACCTTTTTTCGAGCCTTCAAAAAACAACATTTTAAGCATTTAGGCAACAATTTTCTGCGCTCACATGGTGCGTCTGATATCATACTTAAGTATTCTGACCTTTTTTTCCATTTTCGGACACGTCGATTTTTGCCCATTTTTTAAAGTTTTAGAAAAAAAAATGGGTCGAAATAGACCTTTTTTCGAGCCTTCAAAAAACAACATTTTAAGCATTTAGGCAACAATTTTCTGCGCTCACATGGTGCGTCTGATATCATACTTCAGTATTCCAACCTTTTTTTCCATTTTCGGACACATCGATTTTTGCCCATTTTTTAAAGTTTTTGAAAAAAAAATGGGTCGAAATAGACCTTTTTTCAAGCCTTCAAAAAAGAACATTTTAAGCATTTAGGCAACAATTTTCTGCGCTCACATGGTGCGTCTGATATCATACTTCAGTATTCCGACCTTTTTTCCATTTTCGGACAAGTCGATTTTTGCCCATTTTTTAAAGTTTGAGAAAAAAAAATGGGTCGAAATAGACCTTTTTTCGAGCCTTCAAAAAACAACATTTTAAGCATTTAGGTAACAATTTTCTGCGCTCACATGGTGCGTCTGATATCATACTTCAGTATTCCGACCTTTTTTTCCATTTTCGGACACGTCGATTTTTGCCCATTTTTTAAAGTTTTTGAAAAAAAAATGGGTCGAAATAGACCTTTTTTCAAGCTTCAAAAAACAACATTTTAAGCATTTAGGCAACAATTTTCTGCGCTCACATGGTGCCTCTGATATCATACTTAAGTATTCCGACCTTTTATTCCATTTTCGGACACGTCGATTTTTGCCCATTTTTTAAAGTTTGGGGAAAAAAAATGGGACGAAATAGACCTTTTTTCGAGCCTTCAAAAAACAACATTTTAAGCATTTAGGCAACAATTTTCTGCGCTCACATGGTGCGTCTGATATCATACTTAAGTATTCTGACCTTTTTTTCCATTTTCGGACACGTCGATTTTTGCCCATTTTTTAAAGTTTGGGAAAAAAAAATGGGACGAAATAGACCTTTTTTCGAGCCTTCAAAAAACAACATTTTAAGCATTTAGGCAACAATTTTCTGCGCTCACATGGTGCGTCTGATATCATACTTAAGTATTCCGACCTTTTATTCCATTTTCGGACACGTCGATTTTTGCCCATTTTTTAAAGTTTGAGAAAAAAAAATGGGTCGAAATAGACCTTTTTTCGAGCCTTCAAAAAACAACATTTTAAGCATTTAGGCAACAATTTTCTGCGCTCACATGGTGCGTCTGATATCATACTTAAGTATTCTGACCTTTTTTTCCATTTTCGGACAAGTCGATTTTTGCCCATTTTTTAAAGTTTGAGAAAAAAAAATGGGTCGAAATAGACCTTTTTTCGAGCCTTCAAAAAACAACATTTTAAGCATTTAGGCAACAATTTTCTGCGCTCACATGGTGCGTCTAATATCATACTTAAGTATTCCGACCTTTTTTTCCATTTTCGGACAAGTCGATTTTTGCCCATTTTTTAAAGTTTGAGAAAAAAAAATGGGTCGAAATAGACCTTTTTTCGAGCCTTCAAAAAACAACATTTTAAGCATTTAGGCAACAATTTTCTGCGCTCACATGGTGCGTCTGATATCATACTTAAGTATTCCGACCTTTTTTTCCATTTTCGGACACTTCGATTTTTGCCCATTTTTTAAAGTTTTTGAAAAAAAAATGGGTCGAAATATGCCTTTTTTCAAGCCTTCAAAAAACAACATTTTAAGCATTTAGGCAACAATTTTCTGCGCTCACATGGTGCGTCTGATATCATACTTCAGTATTCCAACCTTTTTTTCCATTTTCGGACACATCGATTTTTGCCCATTTTTTAAAGTTTTTGAAAAAAAAATGGGTCGAAATATACCTTTTTTCGAGCCTTCAAAAAAGAACATTTTAAGCATTTAGGCAACAATTTTCTGCGCTCACATGGTGCGTCTGATATCATACTTCAGTATTCTGACCTTTTTTTCCATTTTCGGACACTTCGATTTTTGCCCATTTTTTAAAGTTTTTGAAAAAAAAATGGGTCGAAATAGACCTTTTTTCGAGCCTTCAAAAAACAACATTTTAAGCATTTAGGCAACAATTTTCTGCGCTCACATGGTGCGTCTGATATCATACTTCAGTATTCCGACCTTTTTTTCCATTTTCGGACAAGTCGATTTTTGCCCATTTTTTAAAGTTTGAGAAAAAAAAATGGGTCGAAATAGACCTTTTTTCGAGCCTTCAAAAAACAACATTTTAAGCATTTAGGCAACAATTTTCTGCGCTCACATGGTGCGTCTGATATCATACTTAAGTATTCTGACCTTTTTTTCCATTTTCGGACACGTCGATTTTTGCCCATTTTTTAAAGTTTTTGAAAAAAAAATGTGTCGAAATAGACCTTTTTTCGAGCCTTCAAAAAACAACATTTTAAGCATTTAGGCAACAATTTTCTGCGCTCACATGGTGCGTCTGATATCATACTTCAGTATTCCAACCTTTTTTTCCATTTTCGGACACATCGATTTTTGCCCATTTTTTTAAGTTTTTGAAAAAAAAATGGGTCGAAATATACCTTTTTTCAAGCCTTCAAAAAACAACATTTTAAGCATTTAGGCAACAATTTTCTGCGCTCACATGGTGCGTCTGATATCATACTTAAGTATTCTGACCTTTTTTTCCATTTTCGGACACGTCGATTTTTGCCCATTTTTTAAAGTTTTTGAAAAAAAAATGGGTCGAAATAGACCTTTTTTCAAGCCTTCAAAAAACAACATTTTAAGCATTTAGGCAACAATTTTCTGCGCTCACATGGTGCGTCTGATATCATACTTAAGTATTCTGACCTTTTTTTCCATTTTCGGACAAGTCGATTTTTGCCCATTTTTTAAAGTTTGAGAAAAAAATGGGTCGAAATAGACCTTTTTTCGAGCCTTCAAAAAACAACATTTTAAGCATTTAGGCAACAATTTTCTGCGCTCACATGGTGCGTCTGATATCATACTTAAGTATTCCGACCTTTTTTTCCATTTTCGGACACATCGATTTTTGCCCATTTTTTAAAGTTTGGGAAAAAAAAATGGGTCGAAATAGACCTTTTTTCGAGCCTTAAAAAAACAACATTTTAAGCATTTAGGCAAAAATTTTCTGCGCTCACATGGTGCGTCTGATATCATACTTAAGTATTCTGACCTTTTTTTCCATTTTCGGACACGTCGATTTTTGCCCATTTTTTAAAGTTTGAGAAAAAAAAATGGGTCGAAATAGACCTTTTTTCGAGCCTTCAAAAAACAACATTTTAAGCATTTAGGCAACAATTTTCTGCGCTCACATGGTGCGTCTGATATCATACTTAAGTATTCCGACCTTTTTTTCCATTTTCGGACAAGTCGATTTTTGCCCATTTTTTAAAGTTTGAGAAAAAAAAATGGGTCGAAATAGACCTTTTTTCGAGCCTTCAAAAAACAACATTTTAAGCATTTAGGCTACAATTTTCTGCGCTCACATGGTGCGTCTGATATCATACTTCAGTATTCTGACCTTTTTTTCCATTTTCGGACACGTCGATTTTTGCCCATTTTTTAAAGTTTTTGGAAAAAAAATGGGTCGAAATAGACCTTTTTTCAAGCCTTCAAAAAACAACATTTTAAGCATTTAGGCAACAATTTTCTGCGCTCACATGGTGCGTCTGATATCATACTTGAGTATTCCGACCTTTTTTTCCATTTTCGGACAAGTCGATTTTTGCCCATTTTTTAAAGTTTGAGAAAAAAAAATGGGTCGAAATAGACCTTTTTTCGAGCCTTCAAAAAACAACATTTTAAGCATTTAGGCAACAATTTTCTGCGCTCACATGGTGCGTCTGATATCATACTTAAGTATTCTGACCTTTTTTTCCATTTTCGGACACGTCGATTTTTGCCCATTTTTTAAAGTTTGGGAAAAAAAAATGGGACGAAATAGACCTTTTTTCGAGCCTTCAAAAAACAACATTTTAAGCATTTAGGCAACAATTTTCTGCGCTCACATGGTGCGTCTGATATCATACTTCAGTATTCTGACCTTTTTTTCCATTTTCGGACAAGTCGATTTTTGCCCATTTTTTAAAGTTTGAGAAAAAAAAATGGGTCGAAATAGACCTTTTTTCGAGCCTTCAAAAAACAACATTTTAAGCATTTAGGCAACAATTTTCTGCGCTCACATGGTGCGTCTGATATCATACTTAAGTATTCTGACCTTTTTTTCCATTTTCGGACACGTCGATTTTTGCCCATTTTTTAAAGTTTTTGAAAAAAAAATGGGTCGAAATAGACCTTTTTTCGAGCCTTCAAAAAACAACATTTTAAGCATTTAGGCAACAATTTTCTGCGCTCACATGGTGCGTCTGATATCATACTTCAGTATTCCGACCTTTTTTTCCATTTTCGGACACGTCGATTTTTGCCCATTTTTTAAAGTTTTTGAAAAAAAAATGGGTCGAAATAGACCTTTTTTCGAGCCTTCAAAAAACAACATTTTAAGCATTTAGGCAACAATTTTCTGCGCTCACATGGTGCGTCTGATATCATACTTAAGTATTCCGACCTTTTTTTCCATTTTCGGACACGTCGATTTTTGCCCATTTTTTAAAGTTTGGGAAAAAAAAATGGGACGAAATAGACCTTTTTTCGAGCCTTCAAAAAACAACATTTTAAGCATTTAGGCAACAATTTTCTGCGCTCACATGGTGCGTCTGATATCATACTTCAGTATTCTGACCTTTTTTTCCATTTTCGGACAAGTCGATTTTTGCCCATTTTTTAAAGTTTGAGAAAAAAAAATGGGTCGAAATAGACCTTTTTTCGAGCCTTCAAAAAACAACATTTTAAGCATTTAGGCAACAATTTTCTGCGCTCACATGGTGCGTCTGATATCATACTTAAGTATTCCGACCTTTTTTTCCATTTTCGGACACGTCGATTTTTGCCCATTTTTTAAAGTTTGGGAAAAAAAAATGGGACGAAATATACCTTTTTTCGAGCCTTCAAAAAACAACATTTTAAGCATTTAGGCAACAATTTTCTGCGCTCACATGGTGCGTCTGATATCATACTTAAGTATTCTGACCTTTTTTTCCATTTTCGGACACGTCGATTTTTGCCCATTTTTTAAAGTTTGGGAAAAAAAAATGGGACGAAATAGACCTTTTTTCGAGCCTTCAAAAAACAACATTTTAAGCATTTAGGCAACAATTTTCTGCGCTCACATGGTGCGTCTGATATCATACTTAAGTATTCCGACCTTTTATTCCATTTTCGGACACGTCGATTTTTGCCCATTTTTTAAAGTTTGAGAAAAAAAAATGGGTCGAAATAGACCTTTTTTCGAGCCTTCAAAAAACAACATTTTAAGCATTTAGGAAACAATTTTCTGCGCTCACATGGTGCGTCTGATATCATACTTCAGTATTCTGACCTTTTTTTCCATTTTCGGACAAGTCGATTTTTGCCCATTTTTTAAAGTTTGAGAAAAAAAAATGGGTCGAAATAGACCTTTTTTCGAGCCTTCAAAAAACAACATTTTAAGCATTTAGGCAACAATTTTCTGCGCTCACATGGTGCGTCTAATATCATACTTAAGTATTCCGACCTTTTTTTCCATTTTCGGACAAGTCGATTTTTGCCCATTTTTTAAAGTTTGAGAAAAAAAAATGGGTCGAAATAGACCTTTTTTCGAGCCTTCAAAAAACAACATTTTAAGCATTTAGGCAACAATTTTCTGCGCTCACATGGTGCGTCTGATATCATACTTAAGTATTCCGACCTTTTTTTCCATTTTCGGACACTTCGATTTTTGCCCATTTTTTAAAGTTTTTGAAAAAAAAATGGGTCGAAATATGCCTTTTTTCAAGCCTTCAAAAAACAACATTTTAAGCATTTAGGCAACAATTTTCTGCGCTCACATGGTGCGTCTGATATCATACTTCAGTATTCCAACCTTTTTTTCCATTTTCGGACACATCGATTTTTGCCCATTTTTTAAAGTTTTTGAAAAAAAAATGGGTCGAAATATACCTTTTTTCGAGCCTTCAAAAAAGAACATTTTAAGCATTTAGGCAACAATTTTCTGCGCTCACATGGTGCGTCTGATATCATACTTCAGTATTCTGACCTTTTTTTCCATTTTCGGACACTTCGATTTTTGCCCATTTTTTAAAGTTTTTGAAAAAAAAATGGGTCGAAATAGACCTTTTTTCGAGCCTTCAAAAAACAACATTTTAAGCATTTAGGCAACAATTTTCTGCGCTCACATGGTGCGTCTGATATCATACTTCAGTATTCCAACCTTTTTTTCCATTTTCGGACACATCGATTTTTGCCCATTTTTTTAAGTTTTTGAAAAAAAAATGGGTCGAAATATACCTTTTTTCAAGCCTTCAAAAAACAACATTTTAAGCATTTAGGCAACAATTTTCTGCGCTCACATGGTGCGTCTGATATCATACTTAAGTATTCTGACCTTTTTTTCCATTTTCGGACACGTCGATTTTTGCCCATTTTTTAAAGTTTTTGAAAAAAAAATGGGTCGAAATAGACCTTTTTTCAAGCCTTCAAAAAACAACATTTTAAGCATTTAGGCAACAATTTTCTGCGCTCACATGGTGCGTCTGATATCATACTTAAGTATTCTGACCTTTTTTTCCATTTTCGGACAAGTCGATTTTTGCCCATTTTTTAAAGTTTGAGAAAAAAATGGGTCGAAATAGACCTTTTTTCGAGCCTTCAAAAAACAACATTTTAAGCATTTAGGCAACAATTTTCTGCGCTCACATGGTGCGTCTGATATCATACTTAAGTATTCCGACCTTTTTTTCCATTTTCGGACACATCGATTTTTGCCCATTTTTTAAAGTTTGGGAAAAAAAAATGGGTCGAAATAGACCTTTTTTCGAGCCTTAAAAAAACAACATTTTAAGCATTTAGGCAAAAATTTTCTGCGCTCACATGGTGCGTCTGATATCATACTTAAGTATTCTGACCTTTTTTTCCATTTTCGGACACGTCGATTTTTGCCCATTTTTTAAAGTTTGAGAAAAAAAAATGGGTCGAAATAGACCTTTTTTCGAGCCTTCAAAAAACAACATTTTAAGCATTTAGGCAACAATTTTCTGCGCTCACATGGTGCGTCTGATATCATACTTAAGTATTCCGACCTTTTTTTCCATTTTCGGACAAGTCGATTTTTGCCCATTTTTTAAAGTTTGAGAAAAAAAAATGGGTCGAAATAGACCTTTTTTCGAGCCTTCAAAAAACAACATTTTAAGCATTTAGGCTACAATTTTCTGCGCTCACATGGTGCGTCTGATATCATACTTCAGTATTCTGACCTTTTTTTCCATTTTCGGACACGTCGATTTTTGCCCATTTTTTAAAGTTTTTGGAAAAAAAATGGGTCGAAATAGACCTTTTTTCAAGCCTTCAAAAAACAACATTTTAAGCATTTAGGCAACAATTTTCTGCGCTCACATGGTGCGTCTGATATCATACTTGAGTATTCCGACCTTTTTTTCCATTTTCGGACACGTCGATTTTTGCCCATTTTTTAAAGTTTGGGAAAAAAAAATGGGACGAAATAGACCTTTTTTCGAGCCTTCAAAAAACAACATTTTAAGCATTTAGGCAACAATTTTCTGCGCTCACATGGTGCGTCTGATATCATACTTCAGTATTCTGACCTTTTTTTCCATTTTCGGACAAGTCGATTTTTGCCCATTTTTTAAAGTTTGAGAAAAAAAAATGGGTCGAAATAGACCTTTTTTCGAGCCTTCAAAAAACAACATTTTAAGCATTTAGGCAACAATTTTCTGCGCTCACATGGTGCGTCTGATATCATACTTAAGTATTCTGACCTTTTTTTCCATTTTCGGACACGTCGATTTTTGCCCATTTTTTAAAGTTTTTGAAAAAAAAATGGGTCGAAATAGACCTTTTTTCGAGCCTTCAAAAAACAACATTTTAAGCATTTAGGCAACAATTTTCTGCGCTCACATGGTGCGTCTGATATCATACTTCAGTATTCCGACCTTTTTTTCCATTTTCGGACACGTCGATTTTTGCCCATTTTTTAAAGTTTTTGAAAAAAAAATGGGTCGAAATAGACCTTTTTTCGAGCCTTCAAAAAACAACATTTTAAGCATTTAGGCAACAATTTTCTGCGCTCACATGGTGCGTCTGATATCATACTTAAGTATTCCGACCTTTTTTTCCATTTTCGGACACGTCGATTTTTGCCCATTTTTTAAAGTTTGGGAAAAAAAATGGGACGAAATAGACCTTTTTTCGAGCCTTCAAAAAACAACATTTTAAGCATTTAGGCAACAATTTTCTGCGCTCACATGGTGCGTCTGATATCATACTTAAGTATTCCGACCTTTTTTTCCATTTTCGGACAAGTCGATTTTTGCCCATTTTTTAAAGTTTGAGAAAAAAAAATGGGTCGAAATAGACCTTTTTTCGAGCCTTCAAAAAACAACATTTTAAGCATTTAGGCAACAATTTTCTGCGCTCACATGGTGCGTCTGATATCATACTTAAGTATTCCGACCTTTTTTTCCATTTTCGGACACGTCGATTTTTGCCCATTTTTTAAAGTTTGGGAAAAAAAAATGGGACGAAATATACCTTTTTTCGAGCCTTCAAAAAACAACATTTTAAGCATTTAGGCAACAATTTTCTGCGCTCACATGGTGCGTCTGATATCATACTTCAGTATTCTGACCTTTTTTTCCATTTTCGGACACGTCGATTTTTGCCCATTTTTTAAAGTTTGAGAAAAAAAAATGGGTCGAAATAGACCTTTTTTCGAGCCTTCAAAAAAAAACATTTTAAGCATTTAGGCAACAATTTTCTGCGCTCACATGGTGCGTCTGATATCATACTTCAGTATTCCAACCTTTTTTTCCATTTTCGGACACATCGATTTTTGCCCATTTTTTTAAGTTTTTGAAAAAAAAATGGGTCGAAATATACCTTTTTTCAAGCCTTCAAAAAACAACATTTTAAGCATTTAGGCAACAATTTTCTGCGCTCACATGGTGCGTCTGATATCATACTTGAGTATTCCGACCTTTTTTTCCATTTTCGGACAAGTCGATTTTTGCCCATTTTTTAAAGTTTGAGAAAAAAAAATGGGTCGAAATAGACCTTTTTTCTAGCCTTCAAAAAACAACATTTTAAGCATTTAGGCAACAATTTTCTGCGCTCACATGGTGCGTCTGATATCATACTTAAGTATTCTGACCTTTTTTTCCATTTTCGGACACGTCGATTTTTGCCCATTTTTTAAAGTTTGAGAAAAAAAAATGGGTCGAAATAGACCTTTTTTCAAGCCTTCAAAAAACAACATTTTAAGCATTTAGGCAACAATTTTCTGCGCTCACATGGTGCGTCTGATATCATACTTAAGTATTCCGACCTTTTTTTCCATTTTCGGACAAGTCGATTTTTGCCCATTTTTTAAAGTTTGGGAAAAAAAAATGGGACGAAATAGACCTTTTTTCGAGCCTTCAAAAAACAACATTTTAAGCATTTAGGCAAAAATTTTCTGCGCTCACATGGTGCGTCTGATATCATACTTAAGTATTCTGACCTTTTTTTCCATTTTCGGACACGTCGATTTTTGCCCATTTTTTAAAGTTTGAGAAAAAGAAATGGGTCGAAATAGACCTTTTTTCGAGCCTTCAAAAAAAAACATTTTAAGCATTTAGGCAACAATTTTCTGCGCTCACATGGTGCGTCTGATATCATACTTCAGTATTCCGACCTTTTTTTCCATTTTCGGACAAGTCGATTTTTGCCCATTTTTTAAAGTTTGAGAAAAAAAAATGGGTCGAAATAGACCTTTTTTCGAGCCTTCAAAAAACAACATTTTAAGCATTTAGGCAACAATTTTCTGCGCTCACATGGTGCGTCTGATATCATACTTAAGTATTCTCACCATTCTTTCCATTTTCGGACACGTCGATTTTTGCCCATTTTTTAAAGTTTGAGAAAAAAAAATGGGTCGAAATAGACCTTTTTTCGAGCCTTAAAAAAACAACATTTTAAGCATTTAGGCAACAATTTTCTGCGCTCACATGGTGCGTCTGATATCATACTTAAGTATTCTGACCTTTTTTTCCATTTTCGGACACGTCGATTTTTGCCCAATTTTTAAAGTTTGAGAAAAAAAAATTGGTCGAAATAGACCTTTTTTCGAGCCTTCAAAAAACAACATTTTAAGCATTTAGGCAACAATTTTCTGCGCTCACATGGTGCGTCTGATATCATACTTCAGTATTCCGACCTTTTTTTCCATTTTCGGACACGTCGATTTTTGCCCATTTTTTAAAGTTTGAGAAAAAAAAATGGGTCGAAATAGACCTTTTTTCGAGCCTTCAAAAAACAACATTTTAAGCATTTAGGCAACAATTTCTGCGCTCACATGGTGCGTCTGATATCATACTTAAGTATTCCGACCTTTTTTCCATTTTCGGACACGTCGATTTTTGCCCATTTTTTAAAGTTTTTGAAAAAAAAATGGGTCGAAATAGACCTTTTTTCAAGCCTTCAAAAAACAACATTTTAAGCATTTAGGCAACAATTTTCTGCGCTCACATGGTGCGTCTGATATCATACTTCAGTATTCTGACCTTTTTTTCCATTTTCGGACACGTCGATTTTTGCCCAATTTTTAAAGTTTGAGAAAAAAAAATGGGTCGAAATAGACCTTTTTTCGAGCCTTCAAAAAACAACATTTTAAGCATTTAGGCAACAATTTTCTGCGCTCACATGGTGCGTCTGATATCATACTTCAGTATTCCGACCTTTTTTCCATTTTCGGACACGTCGATTTTTGCCCATTTTTTAAAGTTTGAGAAAAAAAAATGGGTCGAAATAGACCTTTTTTCGAGCCTTCAAAAAACAACATTTTAAGCATTTAGGCAACAATTTTCTGCGCTCACATGGTGCGTCTGATATCATACTTAAGTATTCCGACCTTTTTTTCCATTTTCGGACACGTCGATTTTTGCCCATTTTTTAAAGTTTTTGAAAAAAAAATGGGTTGAAATAGACCTTTTTTCGAGCCTTCAAAAAACAACATTTTAAGCATTTAGGCAACAATTTTCTGCGCTCACATGGTGCGTCTGATATCATACTTCAGTATTCCGACCTTTTTTTCCATTTTCGGACACATCGATTTTTGCCCATTTTTTAAAGTTTGAGAAAAAAAAATGGGTTGAAATAGACCTTTTTTCGAGCCTTCAAAAAACAACATTTTAAGCATTTAGGCAACAATTTTCTGCGCTCACATGGTGCGTCTGATATCATACTTAAGTATTCTGACCTTTTTTTCCATTTTCGGACACGTCGATTTTTGCCCAATTTTTAAAGTTTGAGAAAAAAAAATGGGTCGAAATAGACCTTTTTTCGAGCCTTCAAAAAACAACATTTTAAGCATTAAGGCAACAATTTTCTGCGCTCACATGGTGCGTCTGATATCATAATTCAGTATTCCGACCTTTTTTTCCATTTTCGGACACGTCGATTTTTGCCCATTTTTTAAAGTTTGAGAAAAAAAAATGGGTCGAAATAGACCTTTTTTCGAGCCTTCAAAAAACAACATTTTAAGCATTTAGGCAACAATTTTCTGCGCTCACATGGTGCGTCTGATATCATACTTAAGTATTCCGACCTTTTTTTCCATTTTCGGACACGTCGATTTTTGCCCATTTTTTAAAGTTTTTGAAAAAAAAATGGGTCGAAATAGACATTTTTTCAAGCCTTCAAAAAACAACATTTTAAGCATTTAGGCAACAATTTTCTGCGCTCACATGGTGCGTCTGATATCATACTTAAGTATTCCGACCTTTTTTTCCATTTTCGGACACGTCGATTTTTGCCCATTTTTTAAAGTTTTTGAAAAAAAAATGGGTCGAAATAGACCTTTTTTCAAGCCTTCAAAAAACAACATTTTAAGCATTTAGGCAACAATTTTCTGCGCTCATATGGTGAGTCTGATATCATACTTCAGTATTCCGACCTTTTTTTCCATTTTCGGACACATCGATTTTTGCCCATTTTTTAAAGTTTGAGAAAAAAAAATGGGTTGAAATAGACCTTTTTTCGAGCTTTCAAAAAACAACATTTTAAGCATTTAGGCAACAATTTTCTGCGCTCACATGGTGCGTCTGATATCATAATTAAGTATTCCGACCTTTTTTTCCATTTTCGGACACGTCGATTTTTGCCCATTTTTTAAAGTTTTTGAAAAAAAAATGGGTCGAAATAGACCTTTTTTCAAGCCTTCAAAAAACAACATTTTAAGCATTTAGGCAACAATTTTCTGCGCTCATATGGTGAGTCTGATATCATACTTCAGTATTCCGACCTTTTTTTCCATTTTTGGACAAGTCGATTTTTGCCCATTTTTTAAAGTTTGAGAAAAAAAAATGGGTCGAAATTGACCTTTTTTCGAGCCTTCAAAAAACAACATTTTAAGCATTTAGGCAACAATTTTCTGCGCTCACATGGTGCGTCTGATATCATACTTCAGTATTCCGACCTTTTTTTCCATTTTCGGACACATCGATTTTTGCCCATTTTTTAAAGTTTGAGAAATAAATGGGTTGAAATAGACCTTTTTTCGAGCCTTCAAAAAACAACATTTTAAGCATTTAGGCAACAATTTTCTGCGCTCACATGGTGCGTCTGATATCATACTTCAGTATTCCGACCTTTTTTTCCATTTTCGGACACATCGATTTTTGCCCATTTTTTAAAGTTTTTGAAAAAAAAATGGGTCGAAATAGACCCTTTTTCAAGCCTTCAAAAAACAACATTTTAAGCATTTAGGCAACAATTTTCTGCGCTCACATGGTGAGTCTGATATCATACTTCAGTATTCCGACCTTTTTTTCCATTTTCGGACACGTCGATTTTTGCCCATTTTTTAAAGTTTTTGAAAAAAAAATGGGTCGAAATAGACCTTTTTTCAAGCCTTCAAAAAACAACATTTTAAGCATTTAGGCAACAATTTTCTGCGCTCACATGGTGAGTCTGATATCATACTTCAGTATTCCGACCTTTTTTTCCATTTTCGGACACATCGATTTTTGCCCATTTTTTAAAGTTTGAGAAAAAAAAATGGGTTGAAATAGACCTTTTTTCGAGCCTTCAAAAAACAACATTTTAAGCATTTAGGCAACAATTTTCTGCGCTCACATGGTGCGTCTGATATCATACTTAAGTATTCCGACCTTTTTTTCCATTTTCGGACACGTCGATTTTTGCCCATTTTTTAAAGTTTTTGAAAAAAAAATTGGTCGAAATAGACCTTTTTTCAAGCCTTCAAAAAACAACATTTTAAGCATTTAGGCAACAATTTTCTGCGCTCACATGGTGCGTCTGATATCATACTTAAGTATTCTGACCTTTTTTTCCATTTTCGGACACGTCGATTTTTGCCCATTTTTTAAAGTTTTTGAAAAAAAAATGGGTCGAAATAGACCTTTTTTCAAGCCTTCAAAAAACAACATTTTAAGCATTTAGGCAACAATTTTCTGCGCTCACATGGTGCGTCTGATATCATACTTAAGTATTCCGACCTTTTTTTCCATTTTCGGACACGTCGATTTTTGCCCATTTTTTAAAGTTTTTGAAAAAAAAATGGGTCGAAATAGACCTTTTTTCAAGCCTTCAAAAAACAACATTTTAAGCATTTAGGCAACAATTTTCTGCGCTCATATGGTGAGTCTGATATCATACTTCAGTATTCCGACCTTTTTTTCCATTTTTGGACAAGTCGATTTTTGCCCATTTTTTAAAGTTTGAGAAAAAAAAATGGGTCGAAATAGACCTTTTTTCAAGCCTTCAAAAAACAACATTTTAAGCATTTAGGCAACAATTTTCTGCGCTCACATGGTGCGTCTAATATCATACTTAAGTATTCTGACCTTTCTTTCCATTTTCGGACACGTCGATTTTTTGCCCATTTTTTAAAGTTTGAGAAAAAAAAATGGGTCGAAATTGACCTTTTTTCAAGCCTTCAAAAAACAACATTTTAAGCATTTAGGCAACAATTTTCTGCGCTCACATGGTGCGTCTAATATCATACTTAAGTATTCTGACCTTTCTTTCCATTTTCGGACACGTCGATTTTTGCCCATTTTTTAAAGTTTTTGAAAAAAAAATGGGTCGAAATAGACCTTTTTTCAAGCCTTCAAAAAACAACATTTTAAGCATTTAGGCAACAATTTTCTGCGCTCATATGGTGAGTCTGATATCATACTTCAGTATTCCGACCTTTTTTTCCATTTTTGGACAAGTCGATTTTTGCCCATTTTTTAAAGTTTGAGAAAAAAAAATGGGTCGAAATTGACCTTTTTTCGAGCCTTCAAAAAATAACATTTTAAGCATTTAGGCAACAATTTTCTGCGCTCACATGGTGCGTCTGATATCATACTTCAGTATTCCGACCTTTTTTTCCATTTTCGGACACGTCGATTTTTGCCCAATTTTTAAAGTTTGAGAAAAAAAAATGGGTCGAAATAGACCTTTTTTCGAGCCTTCAAAAAACAACATTTTCAGCATTAAGGCAACAATTTTCTGCGCTCACATGGTGCGTCTGATATCATACTTCAGTATTCCGACCTTTTTTTCCATTTTCGGACACGTCGATTTTTGCCCATTTTTTAAAGTTTGAGAAAAAAAAATGGGTCGAAATAGACCTTTTTTCGAGCCTTCAAAAAACAACATTTTAAGCATTTAGGCAACAATTTTCTGCGCTCACATGGTGCGTCTGATATCATACTTAAGTATTCCGACCTTTTTTTCCATTTTCGGACACGTCGATTTTTGCCCATTTTTTAAAGTTTTTGAAAAAAAAATGGGTCGAAATAGACCTTTTTTCAAGCCTTCAAAAAACAACATTTTAAGCATTTAGGCAACAATTTTCTGCGCTCACATGGTGCGTCTGATATCATACTTAAGTATTCCGACCTTTTTTTCCATTTTCGGACACGTCGATTTTTGCCCATTTTTTAAAGTTTTTGAAAAAAAAATGGGTCGAAATAGACCTTTTTTCAAGCCTTCAAAAAACAACATTTTAAGCAGACTCCACAACAAGAACACACCAAGATAACTATTTAACTGCACCTCTTGTTATTTATGTAAATATGATTGTGTATATATTATATAGCGCAGATTTATCTTTTATTCTATTTCTCGTTTTTATTTCTGTGTGTTTTTATTTCTCTTGCTGCTGTTAAACCGAATTTCCCCTCGCGGGACTAATAAAGGTTTTCTGATTTAGGCAACAATTTTCTGCGCTCATATGGTGAGTCTGATATCATACTTCAGTATTCCGACCTTTTTTTCCATTTTTGGACAAGTCGATTTTTGCCCATTTTTTAAAGTTTGAGAAAAAAAAATGGGTCGAAATTGACCTTTTTTCGAGCCTTCAAAAAATAACATTTTAAGCATTTAGGCAACAATTTTCTGCGCTCACATGGTGCGTCTGATATCATACTTCAGTATTCCGACCTTTTTTTCCATTTTCGGACACATCGATTTTTGCCCATTTTTTAAAGTTTTTGAAAAAAAAATGGGTCGAAATAGACCTTTTTTCAAGCCTTCAAAAAACAACATTTTAAGCATTTAGGCAACAATTTTCTGCGCTCACATGGTGAGTCTGATATCATACTTCAGTATTCCGACCTTTTTTTCCATTTTCGGACACGTCGATTTTTGCCCATTTTTTAAAGTTTTTGAAAAAAAAATGGGTCGAAATAGACCTTTTTTCAAGCCTTCAAAAAACAACATTTTAAGCATTTAGGCAACAATTTTCTGCGCTCACATGGTGAGTCTGATATCATACTTCAGTATTCCGACCTTTTTTTCCATTTTCGGACACATCGATTTTTGCCCATTTTTTAAAGTTTGAGAAAAAAAAATGTGTTGAAATAGACCTTTTTTCGAGCCTTCAAAAAACAACATTTTAAGCATTTAGGCAACAATTTTCTGCGCTCACATGGTGCGTCTGATATCATACTTAAGTATTCCGACCTTTTTTTCCATTTTCGGACACGTCGATTTTTGCCCATTTTTTAAAGTTTTTGAAAAAAAAATGGGTCGAAATAGACCTTTTTTCAAGCCTTCAAAAAACAACATTTTAAGCATTTAGGCAACAATTTTCTGCGCTCACATGGTGCGTCTGATATCATACTTAAGTATTCTGACCTTTTTTTCCATTTTCGGACACGTCGATTTTTGCCCATTTTTTAAAGTTTTTGAAAAAAAAATGGGTCGAAATAGACCTTTTTTCAAGCCTTCAAAAAACAACATTTTAAGCATTTAGGCAACAATTTTCTGCGCTCACATGGTGCGTCTGATATCATACTTAAGTATTCCGACCTTTTTTTCCATTTTCGGACACGTCGATTTTTGCCCATTTTTTAAAGTTTTTGAAAAAAAAATGGGTCGAAATAGACCTTTTTTCAAGCCTTCCAAAAACAACATTTTAAGCATTTAGGCAACAATTTTCTGCGCTCGTATGGTGAGTCTGATATCATACTTCAGTATTCCGACCTTTTTTTCCATTTTTGGACAAGTCGATTTTTGCCCATTTTTTAAAGTTTGAGAAAAAAAAATGGGTCGAAATAGACCTTTTTTCAAGCCTTCAAAAAACAACATTTTAAGCATTTAGGCAACAATTTTCTGCGCTCACATGGTGCGTCTAATATCATACTTAAGTCTTCTGACCTTTCTTTCCATTTTCGGACACGTCGATTTTTGCCCATTTTTTAAAGTTTTTGAAAAAAAAATGGGTCGAAATAGACCTTTTTTCAAGCCTTCAAAAAACAACATTTTAAGCATTTAGGCAACAATTTTCTGCGCTCACATGGTGAGTCTGATATCATACTTCAGTATTCCGACCTTTTTTTCCATTTTCGGACACGTCGATTTTTGCCCATTTTTTAAAGTTTTTGAAAAAAAAATGGGTCGAAATAGACCTTTTTTCAAGCCTTCAAAAAACAACATTTTAAGCATTTAGGCAACAATTTTCTGCGCTCACATGGTGAGTCTGATATCATACTTCAGTATTCCGACCTTTTTTTCCATTTTTGGACAAGTCGATTTTTGCCCATTTTTTAAAGTTTGAGAAAAAAAAATGGGTCGAAATTGACCTTTTTTCGTGCCTTCAAAAAACAACATTTTAAGCATTTAGGCAACAATTTTCTGCGCTCACATGGTGCGTCTGATATCATACTTCAGTATTCCGACCTTTTTTTCCATTTTCGGACACGTCGATTTTTGCCCATTTTTTAAAGTTTTTGAAAAAAAAATGGGTCGAAATAGACCTTTTTTTAAGCCTTCAAAAAACAACATTTTAAGCATTTAGGCAACAATTTTCTGCGCTCACATGGTGCGTCTGATATCATACTTCAGTATTCCGACCTTTTTTTCCATTTTCGGACACGTCGATTTTTGCCCATTTTTTAAAGTTTTTGAAAAAAAAATGGGTCGAAATAGACCTTTTTTCAAGCCTTCAAAAAACAACATTTTAAGCATTTAGGCAACAATTTTCTGCGCTCACATGGTGCGTCTGATATCATACTTCAGTATTCCGACCTTTTTTTTCCATTTTCGGACACGTCGATTTTTGCCCATTTTTTAAAGTTTGAAAAAAAAAAATGGGTCGAAATAGACCTTTTTTCGAGCCTTCAAAAAACAACATTTTAAGCATTTAGGCAACAATTTTCTGCGCTCACATGGTGAGTCTGATATCATACTTCAGTATTCCGACCTTTTTTTCCATTTTCGGACACATCGATTTTTGCCCATTTTTTAAAGTTTGAGAAAAAAAAATGGGTTGAAATAGACCTTTTTTCGAGCCTTCAAAAAACAACATTTTAAGCATTTAGGCAACAATTTTCTGCGCTCACATGGTGCGTCTGATATCATACTTAAGTATTCCGACCTTTTTTTCCATTTTCGGACACGTCGATTTTTGCCCATTTTTTAAAGTTTTTGAAAAAAAAATGGGTCGAAATAGACCTTTTTTCAAGCCTTCAAAAAACAACATTTTAAGCATTTAGGCAACAATTTTCTGCGCTCATATGGTGAGTCTGATATCATACTTCAGTATTCCGACCTTTTTTTCCATTTTTGGACAAGTCGATTTTTGCCCATTTTTTAAAGTTTGAGAAAAAAAAATGGGTCGAAATAGACCTTTTTTCAAGCCTTCAAAAAACAACATTTTAAGCATTTAGGCAACAATTTTCTGCGCTCACATGGTGCGTCTAATATCATACTTAAGTATCCTGACCTTTCTTTCCATTTTCGGACACGTCGATTTTTTGCCCATTTTTTAAAGTTTGAGAAAAAAAAATGGGTCGAAATTGACCTTTTTTCAAGCCTTCAAAAAACAACATTTTAAGCATTTAGGCAACAATTTTCTGCGCTCACATGGTGCGTCTAATATCATACTTAAGTATTCTAACCTTTCTTTCCATTTTCGGACACGTCGATTTTTGCCCATTTTTTAAAGTTTTTGAAAAAAAAATGGGTCGAAATAGACCTTTTTTCAAGCCTTCAAAAAACAACATTTTAAGCATTTAGGCAACAATTTTCTGCGCTCATATGGTGAGTCTGATATCATACTTCAGTATTCCGACCTTTTTTTCCATTTTTGGACAAGTCGATTTTTGCCCATTTTTTAAAGTTTGAGAAAAAAAAATGGGTCGAAATTGACCTTTTTTCGAGCCTTCAAAAAATAACATTTTAAGCATTTAGGCAACAATTTTCTGCGCTCACATGGTGCGTCTGATATCATACTTCAGTATTCCGACCTTTTTTTCCATTTTCGGACACATCGATTTTTGCCCATTTTTTAAAGTTTTTGAAAAAAAAATGGGTCGAAATAGACCTTTTTTCAAGCCTTCAAAAAACAACATTTTAAGCATTTAGGCAACAATTTTCTGCGCTCACATGGTGAGTCTGATATCATACTTCAGTATTCCGACCTTTTTTTCCATTTTTGGACAAGTCGATTTTTGCCCATTTTTTAAAGTTTGAGAAAAAAAAATGGGTCGAAATTGACCTTTTTTCGAGCCTTCAAAAAACAACATTTTAAGCATTTAGGCAACAATTTTCTGCGCTCACATGGTGCGTCTGATATCATACTTCAGTATTCCGACCTTTTTTTCCATTTTTGGACAAGTCGATTTTTGCCCATTTTTTAAAGTTTGAGAAAAAAAAATGGGTCGAAATTGACCTTTTTTCGAGCCTTCAAAAAATAACATTTTAAGCATTTAGGCAACAATTTTCTGCGCTCACATGGTGCGTCTGATATCATACTTCAGTATTCCGACCTTTTTTTCCATTTTCGGACACATCGATTTTTGCCCATTTTTTAAAGTTTTTGAAAAAAAAATGGGTCGAAATAGACCTTTTTTCAAGCCTTCAAAAAACAACATTTTAAGCATTTAGGCAACAATTTTCTGCGCTCACATGGTGAGTCTGATATCATACTTCAGTATTCCGACCTTTTTTTCCATTTTTGGACAAGTCGATTTTTGCCCATTTTTTAAAGTTTGAGAAAAAAAAATGGGTCGAAATTGACCTTTTTTCGAGCCTTCAAAAAACAACATTTTAAGCATTTAGGCAACAATTTTCTGCGCTCACATGGTGCGTCTGATATCATACTTCAGTATTCCGACCTTTTTTTCCATTTTTGGACAAGTCGATTTTTGCCCATTTTTTAAAGTTTGAGAAAAAAAAATGGGTCGAAATTGACCTTTTTTCGAGCCTTGAAAAAACAACATTTTAAGCATTTAGGCAACAATTTTCTGCGCTCACATGGTGCGTCTGATATCATACTTCAGTATTCCGACCTTTTTTTCCATTTTCGGACACGTCGATTTTTGCCCATTTTTTAAAGTTTGACTGAAAAAAATGGGTCGAAATTGACCTTTTTTCGAGCCTTCAAAAAACAACATTTTAAGCATTTAGGCAACAATTTTCTGCGCTCACATGGTGCGTCTGATATCATACTTCAGTATTCCGACCTTTTTTTCCATTTTCGAACACGTAGATTTTTGCCCATTTTTTAAAGTTTTTGAAAAAAAATGGGTCGAAATAGACCTTTTTTCGAGCCTTCAAAAAACAACATTTTAAGTATTCAGGCAACAATTTTCTGCGCTCACATGGTGCGTCTGATATCATACTTAAGTATTCCGACCTTTTTTTCCATTTTCGGACACGTTGATTTTTGCCCATTTTTTAAAGTTTGGGAAAAAAAAATGGGTCGAAATAGACCTTTTTTCGAGCCTTCAAAAAACAACATTTTAAGCATTTAGGCAACAATTTTCTGCGCTCACATGGTGCGTCTGATATCATACTTAAGTATTCCGACCTTTTTTTCCATTTTCGGACAAGTCGATTTTTGCCCATTTTTTAAAGTTTTTGAAAAAAAAATGGGTCGAAATAGACCTTTTTTCAAGCCTTCAAAAAACAACATTTTAAGCATTTAGGCAACAATTTTCTGCGCTCACATGGTGCGTCTGATATCATACTTCAGTATTCCGACCTTTTTTTCCATTTTCGGACACGTCGATTTTTGCCCATTTTTTAAAGTTTGAGAAAAAAAATGGGTCGAAATAGACCTTTTTTCGAGCCTTCAAAAAACAACATTTTAAGTATTCAGGCAACAATTTTCTGCGCTCACATGGTGCGTCTGATATCATACTTCAGTATTCCGACCTTTTTTTCCATTTTCGGACACGTCAATTTTTGCCCATTTTTTAAAGTTTGACTGAAAAAAATGGGTCGAAATAGACCTTTTTTCGAGCCTTCAAAAAACAACATTTTAAGCATTTAGGCAACAATTTTCTGCGCTCACATGGTGCGTCTGATATCATACTTCAGTATTCCAACCTTTTTTTCCATTTTCGAACACGTCGATTTTTGCCCATTTTTTAAAGTTTGAGAAAAAAAATGGGTCGAAATAGACCTTTTTTCGAGCCTTCAAAAAACAACATTTTAAGTATTCAGGCAACAATTTTCTGCGCTCACATGGTGCGTCTGATATCATACTTAAGTATTCCGACCTTTTTTTCCATTTTCGGACACGTTGATTTTTGCCCTTTTTTTACAGTTTGGGAAAAAAAAATGGGTCGAAATAGACCTTTTTTCGAGCCTTCAAAAAACAACATTTTAAGCATTTAGGCAACAATTTTCTGCGCTCACATGGTGCGTCTGATATCATACTTCAGTATTCCGACCTTTTTTTCCATTTTCGGACAAGTCGATTTTTGCCCATTTTTTAAAGTTTTTGAAAAAAAAATGGGTCGAAATAGACCTTTTTTCAAGCCTTCAAAAAACAACATTTTAAGCATTTAGGCAACAATTTTCTGCGCTCACATGGTGCGTCTGATATCATACTTAAGTATTCTGACCTTTTTTTCCATTTTCGGACACGTCGATTTTTGCCCATTTTTTAAAGTTTGAGTAAAAAAATCGGTCGAATTACACCTTTTTTCGAGCCTTCAAAAAACAACCTTTCAACAATCCCTTTTCGGAGACATCGATGTGGTTATGATTTTGACTCCAGAAAAACCAAGTGGCTTAAGATGTTAATGTTTCAGTTAAACGTCAGTTTTTGTACAAACTGACACATACTGATGACACAATAGAGGTCAAAGATCAATTTAAGTAAGTAAGTAAGTAAGTAATATTTATTTATATAGCGCTTTTCGAGACCAGGGTCACAAAGTACTTAAACAATCAAAACAATACTCAAAAAAGTACATACTTTAAAGATCAAGATAATACTGAGAACAACACAGGAGTTCGAGAAATTCAAGGAAAAGCCTGAACAAATAGAAACGTCTTAAGATGTTTCTTAAAGTAAAGTAGATCCATCAAGCGCAAAGAGAGAGGAAGATCGTTCCAAAGCTTAGGAGCAACAGCCTGAAAAGATTTCTCTCCTCTGGTCCTGAACTATGTTCAGGAACCATAAGTAGATTCTGATCCACAGACCTCAGAGCCCGAGCTGGGGTGTAAGGCTGGATCAGATCAGTGATGTAAGGAGGAGTCTGACCATGAATAGATCTGAAAGTAAGAACCAGAATTTTAAAGTTGATCCTGAAAGAAACTGGAAGCCAGTGAAGAGTTGAAGAGACACTTACATCAAAACATTAGCTTTCCATTCTAGGATCTGATGTCAAAAAGTTGCGCTGAAAATCACATGTGGATGACGAAAAAACGAAAATTACTGTAAACTCAAGTCGTAAAACTTTGGTTCAAGGGCGTTTGTCTGACGACACGAAAAGTCACTCACGTGCACGTCGTCTCAAAACCTTCAAAAATCCTCAAACGTGTCGCCTCACAAGCATGTGCAGATGCTTAAACGCGCATGCTTGACTGCATGCTCGCAGACGAGCACATAATCAATGCGGGTCTACAGCAGGGCTGACCAGTGGGGGGGCGTGACCTGCCAGGTGACCCGTGCATGTCTCCACTAGTGCCAGTGCAAGTGTATGAGTGTTTGTCTATTAGACTGAAAGTCAGCTGTTCATCCAGGCGTACCAAGCATATTTCAGTTAACAAGTTTTTTTGGGGGGGACGCTGGACAGGAGCATGTGGACTCCCCCGCGACACTGACACTGTTGGTCTAACTTATTCAGATCCACCTCGTCCCCTGAGCTCGTGCGACGGCCCGTCCTGTCATAAAGCCAATCAGGGGAGACCGCCTCTGGGACTCGTAAATCCACCACTTGGTGAGGGGTTACTGGGAGGTCTGGGAAGTGAAGGTTTCCTACTCTGTAGCAAACGCAGACAAACTTCCCCCCCGACCCTTAGGTCACGTAAGGTTGTGACCTTGGGACGAGCGCTATTGTTGTTTCGGTAACTATGGCGATCGGGAACCCGTGGTGTTTTTATACACTGACTGAAGCCATTGACTGACTGACGGGCTAATTTGGGATTCTATTAGAAAATCATTAGACACTGTAGAGAACTTGTAGTTCTGGTCTGTATGGAAGTGGATCAGTGACACCAGAATATTGAATGGTTGAATTAAACATTTCAAATGTTTTAACATCAAATCCGTTTTTGAGTAATTTAATTCAATAATTATTTTGCTGAAAGATTAAATTTATTTGTATTAAAACTTGGATTCAATAATTTGTATATTTAAAGGTTTAATTTGTTTTAATTGAATAATTGTATTTATTTTTAATATAAATATTAACAATGTTTTTATTAAATCTAAAAGGCTACGAATAAAATAAGTATAAATACAAATATATTTGTAGATTAGAATATCAAACTCAATGTCTAAAAGAAATTATTTAATCATTAATAAAAATATTTCTATTTTTGTATTCAATTAAAACTAATTTGAATTTTTTAATGAGTAAGTAAGTAGTAAAAAAAACAGGGTCACAAAGCACTCAAACAATCAAAACAATACACAGTCAAAATAAATGCTTTAAAAGGCCTAGACAACACAGTGACTGATGCAGCAGCCCAGAGATAATTAAGAAAAAGCCTGAACAAATAAAAATGTCTTAAGATGTTTCTTGAAGGAGTCAGTAGATCATCAAACACAGAGGGAGAGGAATATCGTTACGGAGCTTCTACAAGAGCAGGAAACTCCTCAGGAAACAGTTTCTGGTCAATTATTTGCAGTGTTGAACTAGAGACATGTATTTATCAAATACAACACCCAGGTTTCTCAGGCTCAGTTTGACAGACTGGCCTAAGTCACCCAAGCACTGACTCAACCCCCTGGAATTTTAGCATCAGGTGTAATAACCAGAATTTCACACTCACACTCAAAAAGATTATAATTAAAATATTTAAATTGTAAAATATTTGGCTAAGATCTTTTTGCTTTTTTTAAAATGTATTATTTGAATGAAACCTGGCATCATTTTCACGAGAGTGCCATCTAGTGGCCTTTCCAACTGTATCATGATACTATCATGATGCTTATCCAACCCATCACTAAAATATTCAGTATTAAAACAACTCTATAAGATATTTTCTATTGTAAAGCTACACATTTCTAACAATATGTGTTTTGCCATAGAGCAATGGTCCTCAACACCTGGTCTGGGGTATGGTACCGGTCGGTAAGGCAGTTTTTTAAGGGGCCCCACAGAAAGAAAATAATATTGATTAATTCATTTATGTACAATTAATTTTCATCTCTGGAAGGTGTTTTATTCTTTTAAAGGCCAGATTTTAATCAAAGTAAAACTAGTCTTGCCAAGATGGTTATTTGATCATGTTTATATTTATTTGGTCAAGTTTAGTCAAAAATTAAATATAAATGATGGTGTTTTTTCATGCACTAATACTACTTTTTGCCAGTCGTGCCGTCTTCCTTTTGCTGGTTTTATCTGAAAGTTGGTCAGTGATAACAATATCGACTTTAAACTAGTCCGCAGAGGAACAAAGGTTGGGGGCCGTAGAACATAGAAGATTCAATACCAATAATGTGTTACTTTTCGTTAAAGTAAGAAGAATAAAAAAGAAAAAAATCTGCATGGGAAAAGTTGACGATGTTGACGAGAAGCACTTTAAAGTTTGGGCGAGATTCTCTTGAGCACCCAAGGGTCTACTCATAACGTTGCTGTTAATGAGCTATCAAACGCTCGATAAAAGACGGGAATCTCACCTTTTACCTTAGGCACTTGAAAAGTTTCCCCCCCTTCCAAATGTCGAATTGTGTTTTTAAGACTTCTGTTCCACTTCTAGTTTTCGTAACAACCATAAAGGCCATGGCAAATGTGCCCAGAAATAAGCTGAGCCTCCCCACTGTCTCGGAGATTGCCCACCCAGGAGTCTGGCACACGCCACAGCACGCAGGAGGCCCTCCAGATTACAGTAATACACACTATCTTATAATGGAAAGCTGCCGTGCACATTTCCCTTTCTCCGCCCTCATTGTCCACAGTACTAGCTGCACAATCAGGTTACCAGGTCGTCGTTAGTGTTTGTTAGCGCGCTTGTTTGCCGACTTGTCGTCATGTGTGAAAAATCTGAAGATTTTGATTCTGGACAAAAAAAGTTTTGGGGAAACTTGTAACGTCTTTTTAGGCTTCAAAATTCAGGCAGAACTTTTGCTCGTTGCCTCCGGGTTTGGAAGATAAAGGTGATATTACATGGTTGAGTGTAAAGTCTTTCCTACTTTCCTACCTTGATTTTAGAATTGAGCTGAAAATATTAAGAATATTTATAGGGTCATGCGTTTTGGGTTAGGGTTAGGTCAAGGGTAAGGGTAAGGGTTGGGTTAGGGTTAGGGTTAGGGTTAGGGTTAGGTTTAGGTTTAGGATAAGGGTTAAGGTTAAGGTTAGGGTAAGGGTAGGGATAAGGGTTAGGCTAAGGGTTAGGGTTAGGGTTAGGTTTAGGGTTAGGGTTAGGGTAAGGATAAGGGTTAGGGTTAAGTTTAGGGTAAGGATAAGGGTTAGGGTAAGGGTAAGGGTAAGGGTTAGGTTTAGGGTAAGGATAAGGGTTAGGGTAAGGATAAGGATAAGGATAAGGATAAGGATAATGGTTAAGGTTAGGGTAAGGGTAAGGGTTAGGTTTAGGTTTAGGGTAAGGATAAGGATAAGGATAAGGGTTAGGGTAAGGGTTAGGGTAAGGGTTAGAGTTAGGGTAAGGGCAAGGGCAAGGGCAAGGGCAAGGGTTAGGGTTAGGGTAAGGGTTAGGGTAAGGATAAGGATAAGGGTAAGGGTTAGGGTAAGTGTTAGGGTTAGGGTAAGGGTAAGGGTTAGGGTTAGGGTAAGGATAAGGGTAAGGGTAAGGGTAAGGATAAGGGTAAGGGTAAGGGTAAGGATAAGGGTTAGAGTTAGGGTTAAGGTTAGAGATAGGGTTAGGTTTCTGCCTATATGTGATACAAATGTATTGTTTTTCTCTTAGTATTAACATATTCCCAAACACAACGATAGACCGATCACACAAAGTTGTGATCCATTGGAAGATTGACCGTTAGTACGAGCCGCAGGAGAGAAAATAGACAAAGTAAGAAGTCATTAAGAACAGGAGGAGGTTAAAGGAAGACAGGAAAATGCATGAGGACGTATTGATTTGCGTGGGTGTCTAACAAGGGTACAGGTGGGACATGGTTGGGTGGGGGGTGTTGGTGGAGGTGTGGAGTTTAGACCACCAATATACCCCGGACAGGACTTAATTACACCAGGAAGGCTATTTACTCGACTGAGTGGCTTGCCTATACAGGTGCCTAACAATCAGCAACAATAGGCCATGTGTGCCTGCGAGTGCAGTGGGAGGAGTCGAGGTAACCAGCAGAACACCGCGGATCCACACGGACGAGATGTTTGCAAAGGACACAAAGAAGCGCAACATGAGGAGAGGCCAGGAGCAGACAGAAGGGTCGACTATAGTTGCAGACTGCAAAGTCCTCAGACCTGTACTTAGCCCCGAATTTTGGCAGGTCCGCGCGGATAAAGGCGGATACAGTGACACCTCGGACAGGCAGGGACAGATGCTTTCTCACACAAGGACAATGAGGATTTGAAGACATTAACAAACCACAAGTTTCAGATATCGGCTTTATTAAAACTCCGGAGTCCTTATCTTAGGTGAGAGTTGCCAGTCAGTGGAACTCTTAAACAAAATCTGCATCAAACATGCTTGTATTATTTAGCTATTGACCAAAATATCAACAAAATATTAACTTTTTATTGACATTATGAACAGTAACCTACATCTGCTTTAATTGTGTTGTTTTCCGGACTGTAGGAAGAGACATCTTAGAGTAAAGTATTGTTGTAAATAAAATGTTTGTTTTTTTAAAGTAGCTAGATAAATGACTTATCAAGAAACTTATTTTTTATTTATACGTTATCTTACACTAATCATTTGATTTGCAATATGAGCAAATCCATTATTTTTTAACAAAATACATCACAAAATAAAATACTATTTTACATAATTTGAAATATTTGGGATTCTCACTTATAATGTAGTTAAATGAATACTTTCCGTACAAGAAACAGCATTTATATGTGTAGTCGAACACATTTAAAAAAAAATCTCAACATAAAATCCAATGAAACATCACTTCATTAATAAGGAATTTTATTTGTGGCAAAACAGTTTTTAAGAACCATATTTTAAGCTAAGTTTTGTTAGCTAAATTAATAAATTACGCAAAATGATTGTGTTAAATTGAGTATCAAACATTAGCAAATGTGTAAATGAATTCAAAAATAATGTGTTTATTTATTTATTTCCAAAATGGTATTGTGTAAATTCGTAGGATATTATAACAATATGTTTCTTCAGTAATAGCCATCCGCCGTGAATTTATGTAATAACTTCAACTTCGTCAAAATTATTTATTATTATCAATTATTGCTACTATTAGTAAGTTAAATTAAATTTTCTTGCTTTTTTTCCGGAAGTTACATTTTTCTTGTATTACTTCCTTTTTTTTTTATTGTTGTTTCTGCCACGACTTCTTGCTTGTGTTTTTTTTTTCAAAATGTTATTATCGTGAAAAATCTTTTTGTAACTTCATTTTGGCGAAGGTGTCCCAAATGTCAAGGCTACGATGACCTCATTTCAGCCTCACCACCCACTAAACTCATCCTGAGTTTCTCCGCCTTCTGTTATGATTTACATCCGTAACAAGCCCATCAGTCCCACCGACAGAAGCGGTGGGAGCTACAGAGAGCCATTAAGGGCCCGGCCCCAGCTACAACAACAAAAATCTATCCACCTGAGACCACAGACAGACAGGATGCAAAGCTACTTATAGCAAACCAAAACCAACTCACAAGAATAGCAGGAAAAACGACTCGGTGTGTGAGCCGCAGCGAGTCTTTTGATGTACAGCACCTCTAAACTATTCTAATACGCCACCCCAGCATCTTTGAAGGCAGGTTATCCTCCACAGCCGTGTGTCCTGTTGTGAACCAATTGTTTCCTGTTTCACTTTGTCTCTATTTTCCTGTAGAAACTGACACCGCTTTATTGTTCTCCGGGGCCAAACTGTTGTCCAATGTTAACGCAAAGAGGGACAGGACCGCTCGCTGTTGCACTGATGATGGAGGGGGACTGGGGCCTTCGGGGGGGCCCTCCAGTGACAGGGGACAGTGAAGTCAGTCACAGGTGACACCGGGGAGGGTTGCTGCACAAGGATGACCCCCTGCTTTTTTGCCACCGTTTCCTCTATCCTCGTGGTCGTGACCTTACGTCGCCCTTCTCTCGAAGAATGGACCATTTGTTATTAATCAGTCAGCGGCCGGTGATGTCATTGCGAAAACATTGGCACAAGAATAGGAGGAACAGTGACATACTTTGTTGTTGTTGCTAATTATCCTGCTCGTAAATTTCCCTGATTTATGGGTCGACACAAGCACCTGCGGATGCACAGAAAATAAAAACACTTTGGTGGACTTGGGACTTAGGTTTTTGACACTCAAAATGTCCAACATGTTACGTGTGCTGGCCCTCATTGCTACATTTAGGTCAATGGGACATCAGTTGGAGGCAACATTTACAAACAAACATTTAAATGAGTCTAGTTTGGTCTACAACCGGGTTATTGAACTGAAGGTCCTTCTAGCAATTTCGATTTACGGTAAGCCTAGAAGCTCCAGTATAAATAAAGCAACAAGGCCTCCTCATAGGTGTAAAGTTGACATGGAAAACAGAAGATTTAATGACGAAAAGACTGAATAAAATGGACCCAAAGCAACTGCCTAGAGACCATGTTTGGGGTTTTGTGTCTATGACATAAAGAGACAAAAGCTTTTTCTGTTCAACACATAAGTAATAAATTACATTGTGAATTTATTTATATTCTGTTTGCGTAACATTCAACAGGTTTGTCGTCCCACAGGCTGGACATCCTTTCAAAAATTACCCCTCAGGAAATTGTTCTTGAATAGTTTAAAAGTAGTGTGGAGTGTATCGGATCCAGACGGTTAAACGGAACAGCCCTAAATACCACTGATAATACACATCCCAAAATCTATAGACGCCACGAAGCCCTAGATAGTGAGTGTCATGCTAACTGAGATTTATTTGTTAGCTACATTAAGCTAGCACTGTTAACTCAAATCTGGGCACAGCAGAACCCTCCCAGAAGTATCCAGAGGGTTTGAAAGTAAGGCAGTTGTACTGGAAAGATGTTCATCTAAGACACTTCTTCGATAGAGAAAATACACTTCTGTTCGTTGACTATCAACTAAAACTTGGTACTTTAGTGTCAAGTGGATGCTTCAGTCAGGAAAAGAGTCTATGAAAACCAGAATAATGTAGGTGAATTTTTAATTTCAAACAATCCATTTAAATACATTGTGCTATCGCAAGATCTGTCGATCCAGTGGATCAGGGAAGATATGGTCTTTCGGTGCGACATTTTGCTTGGCGGGAATCTTGGCGTACGCTTCAGTGGCACTATGCAGTTTGACACAGTGGAACAACTGGGTAAGGATTTTCCAAACTACATGTAAAACCTGTTTATAAGTGTGTTCTTTTGGACATTTATCAGCAGAATTGACCTAAAATTGGAGCAAATGAAGTCGGAGACAACCATGAAAATTTGTTTATCTTAGCTACATACTAGGGTTATTTTTATTTTAGTGTGGCTATGTTAAACTCATTTTTTATCATCCTATTTGTTTAAAGGAAGCAGATAAAAAAACTGTTAATGTGTTTCCCAATTTAATTAGAACATTGTAGAAGTCCAGGCATGTGTTTATCCCACACAGTCCTGCCTCTTTTGAACTAAATAATTTGCTTTTGTCTTTTCCAGCAGCGTGGCATTACCAGTTTTTTTTTTTTTTTTTTTTTTGCCAGTGCCCAGTGGAGAGCAGTGGGGACCAAATGAGGAAGTGTCACCTGGTGTCTTCTCCCAAGGTCTCGCGGAGTTAACATGTAATGAATAAATTAATATCTAATGCGGCAGAAGACGGCGATTACAGTCGCCCCGCTCCGTCGTTCGACGAGGAAAAGATTGAGGTTGATGACACAAAATCCTGCGGCGGGTGCCGCGAATTGACAAACAACATCAAAAGATAGAAAGTGGTGCTAAATGCTTTGTGCGCTCTCCCACTGTGCTCATTTGAGCAAAAGTTATTGTCGTTTGTACTTTTGTTCATTTGCCTTACTTGTTTTGTTTTTTTTTCATCCAGCGAGATCACACGGGAGCTTCGCTTTCATCCCAGTGTGGCTTGATTAAACATTTCCAACTCTTGACTTCGTCACCTGCTTTTTCTTTCAAATGAGCTTTTCTTTCACAGACGGTTTTCTTTTTTTTTCTTCTTTTCTTTTCTCTTCCTGGACGAATCTGACTGGGCCTGTTGGCTTCTCCCTGCTTAATGGAAATTTATTTTAAACAACACAATCTGCCACAGAAGGATGTACAGTATGGCGTGTGGCGTGTGATGGTGGCGAAACAATATGCCCGGCAGATTTACCTTTCGTGTATCTTTTGTCATTGAGGGATTTTATGCGTCATTGGCACACGTGCAAGGCGAGTCCTGCTGGGCTGTTGCTAATGTCGAGGCCCCCTCGTGAGAGTACATTATCTCTGAGCCTTCCTATTATTCTGGAACAGTCTTTGACTTCTAATGTGCCTATCTGCGCATCCCTGGATATCTGCCGTCATTATAAGCGCGCTAACAATCCATTATTCTCATCTCTTATCGTTACAGAAAGCAATACTCCATTAGTTGAAGTTCTGTTGTTTATTTCTTTTAATTTACATGAGTCTCTATTTAGTGTCTTAAGAGCGCAAAAGTGTGTGTGTGGCGAGTCCGTCTGTTACATTTTACGGCAACTGTGTCCAAAGTGTGACCTCACAGCCATTTGCGCCATAAAGTAGATTTAATGCATCCATGGAAACCATTTTATTCAATGTAAAATACACAATTTCATTGTATAAATAAACGTTTTTTTTATTTGAGCGAAGCCTTTTATGACAATATCCAGTTAGACAAATACAATAAATTCAAAGTGAATATACTTTTTTTTCTCAATTTCTGTTGAACTAGTTTCAGATATATTTAATTGGAAATAAAACCATTTGGAAAAGCCTTTAAGGGAAAAAAGAATTAAATCTTTAAATCCTGATCGTCTTTAGGTTTTTAGGGTTTTTGAATATTTTTACGTTTATTTTACATTTGTGTTCTAAACACTATATTTAGGGTGTCATAGGATTCACGATACTGTATGTCACTCAAGGATGTTACAAGATGTGTTAAAGCATTATACTGTATAGTATATATAAACTGTATAGTGTCTTGAGATAACTTTGTTATGATAAGACACTTTAAATAAAATGGAATTGTTTGAATTGAATATCGTTTTGTTTGGATTTTTGGATCTAAGTGACCCGGTGGCCGAAAAAAAAGAAGTTTTTGTGGTAAACCTTATGTTGTCTCTTGGTTAAGGTGAACAACCTCCCTGGTTTCGGGCCTTTGGGTCACCTTGACCCTGAGCTAACACCAGGGAAGTCTAAAACATTTGTTTTCGGGCCTTTGGGTCACCTTGACCCTGAGATAAAACTTGGACTAAGGACATTCTGGGGGAGTTTTAAAACCAGGTCCGTGTATGGATAGATCCGGAAACACGTGTAAAGTACAGGAGCTATAATGAGTGAGGAAGTCCAGTTAAATAAACTCATAACCCCTCAGATGATTAGAATCAATCTCATGCACCATTGTCTTCCCACCAACACCACTCCCCTTAAAGCAGGAAACTCTTCTGCGATACCGTCCCGGATTAAGAATAGGAATTAACTTTTAGTGCGTTTCAGAAACACATCTACAAAAACACAGTATTCACTGAGCTTGTGTTAAAAGCACATTGCAATGAAATGCACATGAGAAGTGCAGATCTCTGCCAAGCAGCTCATTTTCCACAAATACTAACTAAAAAAAAACTTTTAAAATAGACTATATAATTAGATACCTTCTTAAACAACCAAGTCACATTATGTGGCCCGTCAGATGTTGAAAGTAATTATAGTTCCGCCGGTGTCAATTGACATTATTTTGACACTTCCTCATTTGTTCTTGTGAATTGAAAATATTGGCCTATCGTGTAATTCAGTTTGACACCCTTGCTTTCATGTTAATTTCAATTGAGCTCCTTTGGGCAGCAGGTGGCAGTAGAGTTTGAGAACCTTTCAACACGACACAAACAAACACATAAGCAATAAATAAAGTTAGAAGTGGCCGCGTTAGTTTGACAAATCCCTCAAGCAATATGTGAATCCGGATGGTATCCCGAACACGACCTATATTTCCGGATAGCAACATTGACTTAAATCATCTAATTCTGTTAGTCAGAAAGATAAAAAACAAAATTTAAATCCCCTACTTGACTGAGGTAATACATAACATGCTTTAGTTAAAGAGACCCTAATAGAAATATTCAACTAAAACATAGCTGGTGATCTAGTTAAGTTATTTTAAGAGGAAAAGTTTCTGGAACGGATTTATGCAGTGGGGGGCGTCAAATATCAGACAGAAAGACCTCTCAATCTTGGAACAAGGCATCAGAGAAAAGGCGCCAGAGAGCATCAATCTCAGCTTCTCGCGGCGCTCCATCAATAGGGAGAAAATCCCCAGTGAACAGGCCGCCCGGCTAATCCACAGCTAAATGACACCTAAGGACGCTAATGCCCAGACTGACCATAGAAGCGATCCGAGGCGACTCCTCCACACATGTACCGACCGATGCCTTTCAGCGACAAAAAAAAAAAGGGGGGAACATGAAAGAGCCGAGGCCGTCTCTGTTGCTCAGTGTGCCACCTGCTTAGCATCCCCGCGCTGCGAGCCGCTATAGAGAGACATCTCCGGCGGCGGAGAAAAGCTTATTGTGTCCAGACGCCTTTGAGGCCATTGTTCCGCTTCAGTGGGGCCAGGCCTACATCTGCACCATTCACACCGAAGGAAGTTGTAATCACTCCCCTGCTCTTAGCTCTGTGGCTACGACTATATAGCGAAGAAGGAGAAGTAAGTAAGGCTGGACGAACACAACAAGCAATTTGGTAAGGGGGGGCGAGGACAGGGGGGCCATGAAGATTGGGAAGGGGCGGCTGTTATTGTTGGGAGGCGTCGGTTTTAAAAAAGAAACTCTTACATACCCCCACACACAAGGCCTCCCTATTCTCCCAACCCCCTTAAAGCATTCACTCCTCCACACAATACAAAGCTTCCCATTGATTTAAAGTGTAACCACTCGATCAAAAGTGCTGATTAATTGCTTGTCTTTCAATCGTTTAAGTGTGAAACATTCAGAACGTGTCTTTGGGAGTTCAGAAAAAAGTCTTGAGTGCTCTTTTTAAAAAAGAGAGAGTTTGCGGCTGAAAGGCTTGGTTGCCGGTCAGCTTGACAAGGATTTTTTTTTTTTTTTCTAACGTAATTTTCATTTACATATAATCACATTTTAATGGACGTCTGATGGGTGTGGGCTAAGAGGCGACCCGTGCAGGCTGCTGAAGAGACCCCCCCCTTAAGAAACAGGATGACAGACTGTAGCGCTAGCTCCATCTCCGGCTAATTAAACGAATCAATTAAGAGACTATTGTCGTAACTGTGTAACTGATGTTGTGTAGTACCAAAGATGGTCCCTCAGGGAGCACTCTCAGCCATATTAATACCCGGATCCCCTACATCTCCATCTGACACCAATATAGACACTTATTTGCGTCTCGCTGTCATGTCATTGGAGGCGGGCACATTATGGAAATTGAAATGGAGGGGTTGAGGGGCGCGGGGTGGAGCTCAGTGTGAAGCGGCGGGGTTCACTTCCACCATCACCCTCCAAGGAGAACTCGCTTCAGCAAACTCCAAAGTCCCTCAAAGTTCCCCTAATAGCGGCGCTGGAGCCTGAACGCCCAGCTGTGTGCATCCAGTCACTAGGTAAGGGTCGCGCAATTAGCATAGTCCTCCCCGCCAGGCGAGTCGCATTGATGCAGATAAATTATCATATTAGATTTACCCTCCTCGGCTCGACTGATTGGCTCCCAAATTGTTTTAGATAGTCGCCATTAATCCTTCCGCATAGGCTAAGTGCTTGGGCTTCAGATCCGATTGCACACGGGCACCTCGGGTCAAATTAGCAGAATGCAAATGCTTGAACTCAATCTCATTTGCTGTGTCAGGATGTTGCTCCTATTATAGGGAACGATGAGGGAGTCAATTGCCATTTATCTCGTACAGGAATTAGAAAGTGCGGCGATGATTGAGGTCAGGGAAACAGTATGGAATCAAATTAACGTGGTCAGGACGAAACCATATAGTTGTGAAACTGACAACTTTATGTGCGTCATTGCAGGTTCGGGTCAAAACAGAATTTATTTCACGTTTCTAACTTCAACAACTAACTGCTGAAAGTTTAAACCGGTCAAACCAATGTTTTCTTCATTACACTAGACTAAAAACAGCCATTTTAACATTGAGATCTGTACTATTGCACAGAATAGTTGGACAAACGCCCTTAAGGGGCATATAATATGTTAATTTTAGTGTATATTTACCTCTATTGTATTGTCAATACGTGTCTGTTTGTACAAAACTCTCTTTTCATTTAAATATTCACGTTAGAAAATGTACTTAAGCCCCGCCCACTGAAAACTCTTTCTTTTTCTTAAATCTTTTTTTTTTACCATAACATCACCGACTCTGCTGTGATTGGTCAAGCATAGAAGTTCGTCACCGCGTGTCACGTCTCCAACTCCAAGGGACTCATTGTATAAACAAAGCGGGGCAGAGGTCGTTTTTTTTTTATCTAAATATATGCAATGCATTAAAAAAAGCGTTCAATAGACAGAATATAAACTTCATGGTTTTGACGCCAAGCAGTAGTTGCGGCCATCTTGGAAATGTAGGGTTCCTGTTTATTCAGACTCTGGTCAAGAGGCAAAGTTTGGGCGAGCCATTTCCTGATTGATCGATGTAATCGCGGCCATTTAGGTTGAGAAAATCCCCCCAAATACGTATAAATGGGAATATATATCAAAAGGCAAAAGGCAAAAAACTCACCCCCTAAAAAATAAATATACTTTTTAATTGCTAATTGTAAGTGGGTTTTTTTCCCTGTTTATTTGAGTGACTTCCAGTCTCTTTAAAGCCAGCCTCAGACGGACACTTTTTAAAGCCGACTGTTGCCTCTTATTCCTGTATCCATTTGATCTGGAGTCTCTTTATTGCTCTTGTTGTTTTGAATGTTGTTTGAAAAATGAATGAAACCAATAAAACAATCCAGACATAGTGGATTCGTCCAATCCTTTTCATAAAAAATGACTACTAAATGTACTACAGTTTTGATTTCCCTTAAATACTTCGACACATTTTGACGTGAGAGCCTTTGAAATGAAAGTCATCTGCGCTATAATCTTCCAATCAAAACATATCCGACTCAACCACCTCCAGCTGCTATGAATGTGCTGCTTTGTGTCCAGAGACTGACAGATTTATGAAAAAGAATAAATCTGACGACTTGACCGGGAGTCCAGAGGAGGATGGATGTCATTTCTTTATCTTTGTAAGTTGACCCCTGTTTACTTAAGACTTACAGTCCCTGGCAGCACATGAATGGACCGGGGGCCATCTCGGCGCCTGAGCTGCCGTGGGCCAAAGTCAGCATCGGCATGTTGTGGGGACCCTTTTGATGGCGATCAAAGGATTAGCACAAACACAAACGTACATGATACCTATTCGGCATATTTAAACACACATTTTTTATTCAGAATCAAATGCAACACACAAAAAAAAAGAAACACAAATAGTGCGTGCTGTAATGACCCTCAAGGGACAAAGTGAGCTGGGGCGTCGTACTGCTAGGCAAACATGTGAGGGGGGGGTCCGCAGACAAGACAGACGTTGTATAAGATTACAGTCTCTCTGATTGTGCCTTTTAATGATCTCTTTTTTTTTTTTTGAAGATGTTCAGGAAACCACAAGGATACAGTTTCTCCAAGCCTTTAACTGAGGGACTTTGTCAGGAGGGACTTTTTTTCCAGGGGTTGTGGACTTACAAGGGAAATATATTCAAAACGAACTGCTTTGTTCTCATGCTAGTCTTGCACATTACAACTTAACCCTTGCGTTATCTCAGGGTCAAGCTGACCCGAAAGCCCGAAAACAAATGTGTTAATGGAATCAAGGAGAACAACATCCACCACTGCATATGTATTTATAGAAGCCAGGGAGGTAATTTATCTTGACCCAGAGGCAAACACAAACACTTTTGTTTTCAGGCCTTCGGGTCACCTTGACCCTAATCTAACACAAGGGTTAAAACAAGAAAAATAGTTATATTATCATAAGGGAAAAACGACCTACACAAAATTAAGCAAAAGTTGTAATTTTGATATTAAAAGGTCTTGGTTGATGCTCAAATGTATTATTTATACCTATAATATAAATCATAAAGGAACTCATTTCAATTTTCTTTTTTTTATTCTGTCGATTTATTTGTGACATACAAGATAAAACAAAACAAACCAAAGTCCTTTAACAAGTTATGTTTGGATTGACCGAGACAGAGGGAAAAAATATAATGTCAATTTCCTGCAAGAAAAATTGTTACATTAGTTTTATTAGTTTTGTAATGACCTCCACATTTGAAAGAAGATTGATTCCATCTAGAAAATACAAAATAAACTGGAGTTTGCGCACGTATAATGAGAGTGAGTACAGTAGATATCTCAACAAACACGGACCTCATTTATTCCGCACAAGCATCAACAGTTATGAAGACTCAAGTACAAAAACTCATGAACCATTTGTGTAAGATATCAACACTAAGGTATTCCATATAAGTGCATAAAGATAAAGCAAGTGGCTGCCAGGCTGAGTTCTCTGAGAGGGAGCTAGACAAAGAAAGAGTTGTGGTAAAACTGTATCAATAAAATGGTCAATACATCAAATATATTTCTGAATTACTATCATGTTTAGAAAAGTCACCCATAAATGGCTAAAGATGCTAATCTAGAAAATAGTCTACAAGGTCTCAAACGTTCCTAATTGTCCTTCAACCCTCTGTGGAAGTGTGTGTTTAGGTAAGTATCTGTGTTTCTCTCCCTCTCTGCTATACCTGTCATCTGGCGAGGCTCACCCCTGGTAGCTTCCTGCCACCCGAGTACACGCACACACCTGCACGACTTTGCAAATACCCCGCCTTCGCCGCCCCCCCGCGCACGCCAGCCGGTGTCAGCGAATCAGCTGAACCGTCTCCGCCCCGAGAATAACCCCCGTGACAGACAGCCCTAGTGGCCTCCCCTTGTCAGCGCAGCCTGCCTGAAAAGCTGACAGCCGGGGCAGAGGGTGGACAGGCTAGTGTGGTTTACAGCGAGCGCCGCTCGGGCCGGATGATAATGGGATAATGGCGATATCTGTAGAGATTAAGTCGGGTCATTAAATGAGCTTGTTCAGCGGGACAATGTCAAAAAAGATGAATTAACTTTTTATAGGCTAGTAATTAGATCTTTCTTTTTAAATAATGGCTTTAATCTGCTATAAATAAATCTCTTTTAATTGTAGGAGGTTTTATTTGTCTCATTAACCTCCTTGTTTGCCTTTTTTTCATTAAACATTCCCATCAAATGAGCGTCAGTTCATCTCTTATTGGACATTTATGTATAATTGTTAACATCAATAATGTCAAATAATATTAAACAAACTACTTTGGGCAGACAAAGTATTCCTGAAGGAGTTGAAAGTTTTTCGAAAAATGATTAAAAAAACTTTCACTTCAGATTCAAGGGCATTAGAAAGTTATATACAAATATTGATATATACGTATATATTACATGTCATCATTAAATTTGTAATCTCAAGTTTACCTAAAAGCTGACTAAGAGGGGAAAAAAAGAATAAAATTAAGCAGAATAAAACTAAAAATTTCCTTTCTTCAACAAGCATGTATCACAATTTGATTATTCTGACAATTAATATAAAGACATTTTTTGTACCATACAGACCATGTAACTTTTTCTAAAAACATGTTGGTAAAGAAAGTCAATTCCGAGTTCAAATACAACAGCAGTGTCACGATAGTTCTTCAGTCTAGTTCCTTGTATCAACTGGGACTTATGGTCTTTGAAGAGCAGATTACAGGTGAGACGAGAAGTTTCTTACTGAATTTAGTTTGATTATCCGGAAGCTTAAAACGATCAAAGGCAGGCTCTGAAGAAAGGATTATGAAAGCAAGGGTTCTGTCAAGGTGAGTGTGGCATTTGGTGGACCCGGCCAGCGACCTTGACTAGAACGTCCCAGCAGAGATGAGGCCGAAGCTTTTTTATTTTTGGACGTTTGACAGGAAAAAGAAAATCTCATTCATCAGCGTCAGATAGTGGATTTGCAGTTACGGCTGACAGACTGGTGAACCTGTCCAGAGTGTCCGCTACCTTACTTCCCCCCATGTAGTTGAGAAAGGATGTGACCTATGACCCCCCAAAAGACAAAAAAGTAGTATATAAATACTGTTTTTTTGTGACATTTGTTGTGATTTCTTGACACCTATTTTTTCTTCTTGCACCTAAATAGTTACTTAAACTACTTCCAGCCATAAAAAAGGAGGTGCCGGGTCTAAAGTTAGTGTGAATTCAAAATGGCCGACCAGAGAAACAGAATTGTAGTCAGTTACTTTATGTGAAAGTGCGATAAAGGCAAAAAAGATTAGGGCGTTTTTTTTTTCTTCAGGTCAACGATGGACACAGTTGATGAGGTAAAGAACAAGCAACATAAAACCAAAGGTTGTGTCATTGGATACTTCAAAATAAAAGCTCCTATATCTTCAACCAGGTTAACACAAACAATGGATTGGAATTGAAACAAAGCATCTTCACAAACTCTGTTGTGATTTCATTCATTCATTCATTTGTTGTGCCGCTTCATCCCTTATGGGAGTTGCAGGGGGCTGGAGTCTATCCCAGTTACTTCAGGTGAGAGGCGGGGGACACCCTGGACAGGACAACAGTCTGTTGCAGGACACTCAAGGACACACAACCATTCACACACACATTCATACCTAGGGACAATTTCCCACAAGTTCTCAATCAACCCATGTATGTTTTTGGACTGTGGGAGGAAACTGGAGTGCCCGGAGTAAATCCATGCAACACAGGGAGAACATCTAAGTGTTTCGCTATCAGTGTTTGAAGCTGGATAAACTGCCGTTTCACTCCAACGTTGACTTCACAATAAATATTTCACTGCACAAATAAAACGCTCAATTTTCCATCCATCGATGGATCCTGCTTCCCAAGGTGGACGTGTGATCACGGGCCAGAGAAATCTGCTCTGCACGCCTAGGTAGAAAAACTTGGAGAAGGAGTGCAGTGGGTCAACTATTGACCGGGCCAACAAGCACCAGTTTGGTCTCCTTCACCTACTTCTTCAAGGCTGCCTTTTATCTCCCCCCACGATTCCTGCCAATCCATGCCTTTGATGTGCTGATGCCTTTCTTGCACTTGCTCAATATTTGATCCATCCCACTTTATTCTGCTAAATCCAGCTGGAGTAGATTCACATGGACAGAGAACTACCTTCAGCTTATGCATTACTCTTGTTCTCTTGTTGCAGCAAGGTGTGAACCTGACGGACTATAGATAATCACTTCCTGCACCATTGATGGGAATTTGGCTCATTCTGTGCAGAGAGAGACCTTTTTGTGAGAGGCCTTTTTAATAAACACACTGGTGACTGACGTTTAATCAAAAAAATAACTATAGAAAACTGTCAGAAATCAAAGTAAACCCATTGTGCAGATTCTTATTATAATAATAATAATAATAATCTCTATTTATATAGCGCCTTTCTAGACCAGGGTCACAACAGAGACGTCTAACAACAGTGAAAATTATTTTATTGTAACTGCACATTCTACTTTTAAAATAAACTGAACTGAATGTTGAAGAAAATAAATTTGGATAAAAAGGATAAAAAATTGAGTTAAAGATTATTTTTTATTATTTTTTATTGTACGCTATTTTGGATTTGAGGTTGAGAATTGATTGATTGATTCACATTTATTTTTCCTACATAGTGGACATTACATTAAGACACTATCTATTGGTATTATTATGTATTGGTTACTTTTCAATTGTGTATTTATTGTATGTATTTATGTATTTGTACTTATATTTATGTATGTTTGGCTGTGTTATTGCTGCTAGACATAATCATTTCTCCTTTAGGGGATCAATAAAGTACCCATCCATCCACCCATCCATCCATCCACCCATAAATCCAACCACCATCTATCCACCCATGTTAAAAATAACAAAAACTTTAATTTAATTAAATAATAGTAAAATTAATGCTTATAACAATAATAACACTACTACTACTACTACTAATAATAATAATAAATGACAGTGATAACAATTACAACAACAATAATATTAATAATTAAATGGATTATTCTATAGGTGGGTAAGTCATATACATATGTTTGCATTAGTGGTGGTCTCTTGAACAGGAAAATAAATACATTTAACAAGCATAAAAGTGATGAAAGATGATTTGTAATAAGTAATAACCAGATAACCCAAAAGAATACTTTAAAGAAAGAGGGGAAGGAGAGAAAAAAGTATGTTTTGGTGCATTATGGGTTCCTTCAAATGCCAAAAGGGACATGGATTATAGGAAACACAATTATTTAATATACATTAAATATGGTATTATTCCATTTCATTGGGAAGTCTGATGCTTTACCCAAACAAACAGCTTATATAAAAAAAAAGAAAATAAATAAATAATAATAAATTAACTGGGATAATGAATTTGATGGGAGAACACAGCTCTCAATATCATACAAAGTAAAGAAAACCTCTTGGTGAATACAACAAAAAAAGCCAAAGAGCTCCAAAAGAACAACAGTGTTGTTTGAATAAAAGTCAACAGCTGTTGTCCTCCCACTTCTCATGTTGATCCAGCGGTGTAAGTACCACCTCCCCTAACTCACCCTCCCTCACCCACCCTCACACACCCACTAACAAGCCTACAAAGAGGAAACAAGATACACAATTACTGCCTGCTTCCTTCCAGAGACTTGACACGTGTGTTGGAAGTAAGACTGTTTACTTTTTGCCTCACATTACACAGTAACTCCCAAAATCTTAAAAAATGGCTTTTCATCTTTATCTGACTCGTCTGGTTCCGATGACAGTCGTGGTCGCTACGTTCGGTGGTCGATGTCAAAGGGTGACCTCCTTCCATTTCAAGTTTCCTCTCTCCAAGAAAATGCACGCAGACATTTACCATATGGCTCAGCCTTCTGCGTCCTGAAACATGCGGGATCATAAAACTGATATTGTATGCGGAGGTTATAAGTCGGACGAAAGAGAGACAAAGAAAACAACGTCCACGTAGAGCTGTGACACCATTTTAACCTCGGGACAAACGTCCAATTCATTTGTTTTGTCTGTTTTATTTCCATAAATGGAACATTAAATGGGGCTGTCAAGAAAGAAGTAGAAGGAAAGAAGTAAAATAGAACCAAAGATCAACTGCAAGTCAAGGTTTTTAAGTGTTTAATGCCACAATATCATAGATAATGTCATTCATTATATTGCATTGTATTTTATGTAGAACCATATTAAGTAAATATGACATAAAATAATGTTTCCCTATTTATTTTAAGTTCAAGAAATACTCACAATAAGGACATATAGAAGGAGAAGAAAGCAAGACATTAACTTGAACAAGTTGTCTAAAAAATTGTGAACAGTACAACAAGTACTCAACAATATAAAAATAAAAGTTAGTATTGAAAAATCAAGGGCCCTATAAGTTAAGTCAAAGGGCCACACTTCGCCCAGGTCTGTTTTAGACACTATAACTTTTCAACCACTTTTTTTTTTGGATTAAAGAATTCAGCCTATAACATATAAATAAATATATATATATATATATATATATATATATATATATAAACCTACATGATCTAAGACACATATGAGCTTCAAAAATATTCTCCCACTTAAGACCATTTCCTTCTTTACTACCCTGTAACAGGCAAGATGCACTCTATTTCTGGCTATATGAATTTCAAAACATGAAATATTTTCTTGTCATAAAACAAAGCCATTTTTACACAATTTGAAATTAATAGAATAGAATACTAACTTTTATTTAAGATAGCAAGAATAGCAATCAGTTTAAAATATATATATATATATTACAATAAAGTTAATCTTTTAACAGTAAATCATTTCACAATAATATACCAGTTTCTGTATCTATCATTTGTTTAGGGGATAGTAGGTTTAACCTCACAGACCAACTGTAATTATATAAAAAAAGAAAGAAAATAAATTACATCAAAATGTGTGGTAACGTTCAAAACCCTTAAGCATAGCCATCATGATTTATATACACAGACTTGTGGCATAATTCAGATAAAAATGTGGGATTTATTGGTGAAAACGACAAAGAAAATGTCAGGCTATATTAGCACTGACTGAAACATGCATTATGTAATGTTTTTAAGGTACATTTAAGGCACATAATTCAACGTTCCAGCGTTCACGACAAACTCGTGCTCCTTGTTAACATCATTACAGTGATCGCTTATTACAGAGCAGACGGTTTGTGCGACGCTGAACCCGAACCCTCCACTATTCCGCCTCACATTAGTTCCACTTAGTTGGGTCCCAATGACCTATTCAATGTAAATGTTTCGGAGCCGTAATGAGTGGCGGGCCGCGGCACCTCTTTAATGGCTGAGTACATCCAGAGAGGGGATGACGAGGCGGGAAATGAGAGGAAGAGGTTCAAGGTTCTTCTTCAGGAGGGAGATGTATAAGCAAGGTAATGACGCTAAAAGAATAATTAGACATGATAAGGGGGAAGCATGTGATACAGGATTGTTAAATAAAAAACCCAGTCAAGGTGGTTTAATGAGTTGTTCTGAAGCCAGATTGAACAAAGGGCGCGACAGGGGAAAATGAGGCTGTGATACCGTAATGGAAACAAAGGTAGAAGACCTGCAAATCAATCCGAGTCGCACCTCAAAGTGAGCCAACCTGTTTTTTCGGATTCGAGGACGGACTTAAATGAGCAACAAATGAGCACATCAGAGACGTATTAGTGAGTTCCGTGTGAAGGGGAGTGCGTCTGGAATTGGCAAGAGAGGCCGTTGAGGGAGGACGGATTTTTTTGACACGGCGTCGCCAGGAGCCAAAAAAGTGCCGGCGTACTTACTGGAATCGGCTTTACTTTTTGGAGTCCAGTTCTTTCGTTTCTTCAGCATCCTGCGGTGAGGACCCGCGCACCGACCGACGCGTCCTCACGGTGATGCTTTGATACAAGTGCCAAGTTCAACTCGCCGGACATTTTTCTCATCTCCCTCGCTTGTCACGGCGGATGCCAGAAGACGAAGGCTCGCCGACAGACTCTCAGTCGATCTCTGGGTTTTTTTGTTTTTTTTTTCCCGCTCCCTGTTACCATGCGGCAGCCATTGGAAACAGATGGTCTCCAAACAGCCTGTCATGTTTACTGCTGCTGCCATAAAAGACAAGAGTCCAACAACACACTCCCACAGGAGCCGCGCAGGATCGCAGAGGGCCATGCAAACAGCTGCCTCGGGGGCCCCCACTGGCCCCCGCACGCTCGCACAAGCGCACACCTTGAACTGACTCCCATCTTAACTACTATTCAAATGCCTCTATTAAAAAACACACACACATACCATCAGACCGAAAAACCACACACTCCAAAAACGTCCTCATCCGGACATGCTACATTTACTGCAATTAAACAGACACACCATTTGAATATCCGATGACACCTTGCAACCTGCTCGGAATATAATGGCGTCTCTGCGGAGCCTCGCAGAAGTTGTACGTGTCACAGTTAATGAAGGGGCGTCTCATTGGTATCTCAATTAAGGACGGAGGAATAATTAAGCGGACTTCTGAGTTAGTTAATTGACAAAAATGTGTACTAATGTTCTTGTGGTGCTCATAGGGAGAGCCCTGTTTGACTTTCCTTTATTTTTAGGTAAACAGGAGGGGTCCCATAACAAGGCTGCCATCTTGTCAAACATGGCTCAAGCGATCTTATACATACACTTAAAATAATGCATATTTGGCACGCATCTCTGAATCATGGCAGCGTCAAGGAAAGGTGCTTGACCATGATTGTACTAGAATCTCACTAGGCATCAATATGCATTTATTATTTTAGATACCCTGTTTCTTTTCTAATCTGCAACACTTCTATTTGAAAATGATGGCGTCTTAAGCGTGTTCCTCTAGATTAGACATGTCCAAATTGCTGTTTCAGAGGGCCACATTTGACCACGTAAAACCGACCAATTATGAATTGGGAAATCGAAATCGAAATAGAACTGTCTTAATCCTCATCGAGTACAACAACCTTCTTCACAAAGAAGATAATGTTTTTAGTATTTAGGAATTAGGAAGCTAGCAGTAGTGGTGTGTATTGACAAGAATCTGCCGATATGAAACGTATCACGATACAGGGAAAACGATACAATATATTGTGTTATATTGCGATAATGTAGGATCAAGGATGTAATTGTAGTATTGTCCGAGTACTTGACTCTTTAATTTACAGACCACATGACTCTTGACAAAGTCGTAAGTGCTTTCATTTGTTTTGAAACCAAATATGTCCAAACATCAGCTTTAAAAGTAATTAAGTAAGTAAGTAATATTTATTTATAAAGCTGCTGAAGTTGAATGTATCCTCTCGTCCTCAGTCATCTCCGGGATCTCACTGGATTTCATTGAACGTTTAGCAGCGGAGGACGTAATGACTGCTTAATTGCATTACATAAAATGAACAAACGTCCTCAATATTTGCATCAAAAACTTATTGCCATTATTGTAAGAAAAACACATTTATTTTTGTGACGGAATTACAAAATAAAATGGGATAAATTCATATAAAAATAGATATTACCAAAAATGGCATATAAGTCAAGTTTAATTAACATGCATGTTGAACTAATTTATTTTAAATACACTATATTGAACTGTAAAACATAAAAGAACTAAGGTAAAAGTATGAGTGAAAAATAAAAATTGTATTCATATATTTCTATATATATTAAACATATTTAAACAAAAAAAATGGATGCATTGCTGTTGAATTTCCAAACAGTATCATGGAAAGAAATATCCAGATATATCAATATTTCCTACACTCCTTTGAATTGTGACATTTTTGTTTGACTCTTCTTGTCAAGACTCATCTTGACTCTTTGCCCCAAAGATTTATTTTCTAAAAACTGAACCAAATTTAGTTAGTTAGTTGACGTTAGTTAAATAATACAATTGACTCGCCTGTATCTAGAGTATGGTGAATTTGCTACTTCGATGACATATGGTGTGTCCCAAATTGCGCACTCCTGCACTTACACTGAATATTTTGAGTACACAAGTGCGTTCACTACAAGCAGTGTGCGAAAATGTAGTGGGTTATGTGAACTCGTTTGGCGCACTCAAACGGGCAGAAAATTAAGTGTGGATCGATGGACACTTTACAGCAAAGATTGACACAATGAAACACAACTTAATAACTTGTTTTGATTGCCGAAAATCGTGTAGACGATAAGGTTCCAACTTCCGGTTGCAATCAGCGTTAAAAAGAAGTAGAAGAAGAACTGTCAAGTCAAGTGGGTAGCGGAAGTGTTGGATTCGAGACAGTACTACCCTGTCCAAATTTGCGCACTGCGCAAGTGAGTGCACTTTTTAACAGTGCTGTTAAGTAGTGCACTTAGAGAAGTACACGATTTGAGACACAGCAATATTGTAGTTCATGAAGTAACTAGTAGCAGGGGTTGACTAATGGCCTAAGAAGTTGCTGGTTTAATCCCAGCTCCGGAGAAGATTGTGTCGTTGTGTTCCCATCAGTTTGTGATTCCGTGTGTGAATGGGTAGACAATGTTGTGAGTCACTTTTAAGAAAAGCTTTTCTTCAAAGCATAAATTTGAAGTTTTAGTCTCATAATATTGCTAGGTTTAAGATATGTATTAAAGCCGGTGGACGTACCCATTGTAGCATTTAGCAACCAGCTAGTGTGTGATACAAACCTCCAGGTCTCTATTGTGATGGGAGACCATTTACAGTTGTCGTGTGTTGCTGTTCTTCACAGGCAAAGTTTGGGATAATTGACCGTCAAATGTTACAATTTTTAAAAACGTTAGGTTACAAAATTAAAAATGATAAATGAATGACAAAAATTATTAATTAATTGTGGCTTTAATATTGATAGTATAACAACTTTAAATTTCATAATTTTTAAAATATACTTTTTTTAGACTATTCTGATATTTCTTTATACATTTTTTGCTAGAAAAAATGGTGAATTAGTTGTTTTTGGGCTTTAAAATAGCCTTTCAAACAGTCCAGGCCGCATGAGATGACTTGACAGGCCTGATTTGGCCCCCGGGCCATGAGTTCAAACGCTCCAGCGATCTTCCTTTCTTGGTACGAAGGTGTCAGACGTAAGTACACCCTGCACAGCCACGGACATAATATCAAGTGGCCTGATAAAAGTTATATTGTGTGGAAAAAAGAAGAGGATAATCTTTAGTTTGGATGTCCCTTTGATTTGCTGTGACACTTTAAGTGGCAGCTTTGGTGTGAGGTGAGAGGAATGTATTCTTCTGTCGCAGACGTGTTTAGCTGCTGCTTGTGCGAGCGAGTAAAAGGCCGTCACTAAAGGCTTAGACAAGTGCTCTTCTGCTCCAGGGGCCTCAAATCACCAATGAATTATTTATACCAGCCAGGACATGAGTTGATGTTTGGGTGGAGGAGGGGGTGACACACACACACACACACACACACAAACACACTTGAGCATACACAACACGGCCTCTTAAGAGGGTCAGCGTGCTAGACAGCCAGAGGCTAAACCGACAGCTCATAGAGAACAGGACCGGCCAGTGATTTCTGATGGACTTAAGAGACTAAAAGAAAGTGTTTTTTTTCTGATTTTCTAACTTCTGGTCGTTTCATGAATTGTTGAAATCATCTTTGTAGGAACACTGACAGTCAACACAACACCTACTGACAGTTAAGTCACACAAAAAGAAAGTTGTGGAAAAAAGTGGAAAATGAAGAATAGAATAAAACGTTTTGTTGTTGAATTGATACAAAACCGAAATAACCAAAGACAATTAAAAATGTATATGTAACACTGCACCGAAATAATCCTGATCGTGAGGAATGCAAGAACTACACCTGTACATCTACTTAAAAAAAACAGATACAATCGATTAAATCATGCTGGAGGAAGATGCCGGGAATGAAAAATGTGTATAAATGTACATAATGTAAATAAACTACTGATGAATATTTAGGAGAGAACTGGGCAAAGTGGCCATAAATAATAACTTATCCTGTAAGAACATGTTTTTGTGGCTCTCTAACAATTTCTACCATTATTTCAACTCTACATATGACTTGTTGAAGATATTTCTTCCTTTTATTTGTGTTTTTTGTTTTTTTTTGTTGTTTTTTTTATGGGAATTCCACAGTTTTTTTGGATATTAAAGTGCTTTTATGTCACATTTTAACATGGAATTTATATTAAATGTAATAAGTGACAGCGTATATATAAAGGCACGCTTTTTTTTGATTTGTAGTTTATTTTTTATTTTTAAAACATGTAAAATACGCCATTCATTTCTTTATGCTCTAAAAAAAAGTTAACAATGAGATTAAGACTACGATATATACCTTTAATTTATTCAATTTTCTTTTAAATTTGTTGTCTTACTTTTAGCTTGACGGCCCCTTATAACATCCTTAGTATAAAATGTTGCCCCAAGTGTAATATTTAGCCAGTATTCCCATTTATTTCTTGTATTATTGTTTCAAGTTTTTACTTATAATTCCATTTGGAAATATAATTATATGTAAATATAGAAAGTTTCTAATAAAAAAGAAACTTCTTTAAATTTAAATCCAAATAATAACACAACGTTTAAAGGCTTCAAATTATGAACTAGTGTCCAAAGAGTAGGACAAATTAAGACTAATAGTGTCTTTTTCTGCATAACAAAAGCGATATTTTAAAATTTTCGACAAAGTAAAATTGTTCTTTAAATGCGTTTTATTCACAAAATAATTTTTGTTATGTTCTGCCATTTGTTTTTATAACGGATGAGTTTGGTCAGTTTTTTTTAAATCTCTAAAAACACCCTTTTATTCCCTGGCTTTAAGCACAGCATGAGACTCGGTAGCTGTTTTTAGAGCCGTTTACTTGTTTTATTTGTTTGTATTATCTTATTGAGACACTTTTATGTTCTTGTACAGCACTTTGTATCAACTGCTGTTGTTTTTAAAGTGCTTTATATATAAAGTTACATAAAGAGTTGATGTGTATGATTTTTCTTAACATTTTAAAATATAAATAATAAGTCAAAGTAAGTCAACATATTAATATCTAGAGGGGAAACATGATTCATAAATAGGATGAGAATGATTTTTAAATGTGTTGTATCAAATCGAGTTCAGAATAGAGAGCGGGAGGTAAAAGTCATGCACTTGAACGATGTGCGAAGCAGGAATGGACTGAAAAGGTTCAATGAGGGTTAAGTACAAAACAAAACAAAGTGGTTGTCAGTAATAAAAACTTCATCAAAAGGTCAAAGGTCTCGGGAGGTCACGGAGACGGAATTTTCTCCAACTCTGAAATCGTCGTCCTCATCCTGCGCAACACCGGAGCCTCTTCCCAGCAGCCCCTCTGTTCTGATGCAACGTGGCATCTTAAAACAAGCACTTTACGTTGAAAGGTCAACTGGGGGAGGGCACCACATCCAAACCACGGCCCCGAGAACGATAAAACACACGATCTTCCTGCGTCCATCTTATGAATACATGCTCCTCGTGGAAATATATGTGAGCGGAGGCTTTTCTCGCAAAGGTTAGACGAATCCAACTTGGTCTAAATGCCAAATATTTCATCCCGACAAAAGTATTTCAACCAAAACATGAGTAGAGAAGAAGCGGAAGTTCTCACCCTCTTCAACCATGAACGACTTTTTAGTCATTAACAATGTTTTCATTAACTTCCTAATGAGCTGCAAAAAGGACGGTAGGTGTGTTACCGTCGTCATACTTCCTTGTGTGTGTGTGTGTGTGTTTTTCTTTTCCGGGTGATTACTACTTCCCCCCTGACATATGCCATGTTGAACGGCTGCTTGATTAATTCTGATCCACTTAATTAGAAGGCTGACGATTTCCCGCGTGAATACGGATCATTTGGAGAACGTCTGTCATTGAGTGTTATTGACTGATGGGTTCATTAAGACGTCGTCGTGTCTGCCGCGCTCCCAACTTTTTCGCCACATGATCGAACGGAGGCGGAGAGAGAGAGAGAGAGAAAAAAAAAACTCGAGCCCCGATTGGACGACGACGACGCTTGAATATGCGACATAATCAATCGGTAATTAATATTTAATTTAACGCCGTGTTAATGTGAGCGCGAGGAAAGGACGCCACAAGCGTTGGAACAAGCTACTTCCTGTCGCCCGCGTCTTCATTAGAACTATTTTAATGAGCGTCAGAAGGGAAATATTAGTTTCACAGATTTTGGTGATTCTAATTTGAACTGGTAATGATGTACGAAGCTACTTAAACACGGTATTAATTACGTATTAATTAGTAGAAGAAACACAGGAGAATAAACACGTGTAGAAAATATTAAAACGGAGGGATTTTGTTTCAATGACAACAAAAGATCAAAGGAACATTAGATAAATCTGAAAAGAAAATTATATTTACAGTACAAGTGTGTACACATTTTCGGTATTTGGGTAACTTCGCAGTAAATTAACTTTGGTTTTGTGGCATGTTTTCCTAAATTTTAGGACGTTGATTTTTAGGCAGGTTTTCAAAATTTGAAAAGTACAAGTACATAATGTGAGGAAAAATTCAACATTTTAAGAGATAAAGTTTTGAAACTATAAAAACAGTAATCCCTTCAAGTTGTGTGTCTTGATTCTCAACTGCTCTAGTAGAAGAACTCACATTTCTCCAATCCTTAAAACTCTTTACTGGCTGCCAGTTTCTTTCAGGATAAACTTTAAAATTCTGGTTCTTACTTTCAGATCTATTCATGGTCAGGATCCTCCTTCCATCAGTGATCTGATCCAGACTTGATTTTCTGAGACTCTTGTGTTTGTCTCGGTGTTATCTTGACCTTTTAAGTATTTATTTTATTGGGTATTTTTTGATTGTTTAAGCACTTTGTGACCTTGGTCTAGATAAGCACTCTATAAATACTAATTACTTACTTACTTAATACATAATGTGGTTTAGAAAAATTATTACACTTTTTTTGTCTCTTAAGTATATATTATTTTCACCTAAAGAAAATATACAAAATAATAATAATGTCAAAATGTTACTTAGTGCGTCTTTATAAACTATATATTTTCAGAGAACTGTGTAATAATTGTTGGATTTTATTCATGCTTTTCACTTTGTTTATAAGTGGTGACAGAAATGTTGCTTGAAGAACGAAAACAATGCAAACCGATTCGATTATGTTTTTGATGGTTTGCTTTTGTGCATAACAAACAATATTTTTGTACTTTAAGTTGGGTTTTTTTTTCATTGCAACACACTTTATGGTACGTTCCGTGTAAGAAGTTGTACATGAGTTATTTATTTAAAAAAAAAATGTATAAAGATTGAGAGAAAGATGCCAAAAAGTGAGACCAAAATGCACCAAAACTTTCGATTTTCTGTTCTACTTAAAGGAATATCTGAACATGTGTCATTATATAACCCAGGATCAGTAGCTGAAAACTGATTTTGGCCAAAACACCGAGCTAATGTAAACAACTGACTTTAGATGGGAGAAGAGGACGGATTCTGATATTTAAGAGTTTTGTGGAATGTGACAAAAGGGTCAAAGTGCACCTATGACCCCCCCCCCCCTATCTGACTCTCTACTTATGGACCTCCTTCAGACAGTATGGATTTTAAAAACTTATTCCTCATGCTCAAGTCCTTCTCCTCTTTTCGGCTGCGAGGTCAAACCCAGTTGTGACGCATTCCTTAATCTGCTGATAAAGTCGCCGGGAAGATCCGTACGATTCATCATTCCCATTTAGGAGTCTGTCTGCTTCACTGTCGGGGCCCGAAAACGCAAACATACTCCCTAAGTGAATTGATTCCTGGTCTCCTGTCTCCTACACACGCACCACTCAAATCCATTTAGGCAATATTGAAAAGGCCTGATTAGGCATAATTCTGATATATTGCTCGGGGTTTATTAGCCGGGAAAAACAAAGAAAGTCGAAATGCGATCCATTCGCTCGTAGCTCCTTTGCCACTTCCGCGGGCTCCCACACATTCCCAGCAAAACCTATTAGCTCGAACAAGCGGGGAACTCATCAAGGTCAGGTTTTGGTGTTTGTTTTTTGTGTCAATTTGAGGAAGGACTCGCTCGTGATGAGAAATATGTTCGGTGAGAACCTCGAAACGTTCAAGCGAGCGCGTCGTTGCGCTCCAGACGTCACATGCGATCACGGTGACATCAGCGACCATAAGGGAGCGTAAAGGGCATCCCCGCTCCTCATCTGGAGGCGGAGACCGAGTCGGACGCTTTTTCTTTTTTTTTTTTCTTTTTTTTTACATTCGGAGTCGAATGATTAACATCTTCGTGTGACGCAGACTTGGCAGAGAGTCTTAACCAAAGATTCGGGTGTTGGCGGAGAGCCAGGCCGGCGCTGGGGCTTCGTCTTCCCACAGACAGAGAGATGAGCCTGGGACGGGTCTGGGGGACGCGGGGGCCCCGGACGGACGGGCTGCAGACACAATGCTGGCAGTGTGACAACAGATCAAGACTAATCTCACGCAATCACAGGCGCCCTACGTTACAAACCCTGTTCTGATGGACTTTCAACCACACTACACATGATGTCCTGCACACCGGAAAAAAATATTGATGCTTTTTGAGCCTTGAAAAATGATGCATGTTGACCAAACCTTTATGAAATTACTATTAAATGCATAAAATCACAAGCGTCACAGAAATCAATTGAATCTGAAAAGTAACAACAATTCCAAGAAATGTAACCAATGAAAGTCATATATGATCATATCAATAGCCCTAAGAATCCATTGAGATTTATCTTAATCACACAGTAAAACGAATGATTATGAGCATGTATAAAAAAATTCACATAACCTCCTTTTAATGACCAATCGACAATACGTTAAAACGTATTTGGAATTACTTTTAAACACGTTTGACAGTACATTAAAATGCGTTCGAAATACGCTTAAACATCTTTGAAATACGTATAAATATGTTAGAAATGTGTTAAAACGTATTTGGAATTACAGTAAAACATGTTTGAAATACGTTTAAACGTGTTTGAAATACATTTAAAGGTGTTTAAAATACGTTCAAACATGTTTGAAATACGTTTAAACGTGTTTGAAATATGTAAACACATTTTTGGAAATACATTTAAAGGTGTTTAACATACGTTAAAACATGTTTGAAATACGTTTAAACGTGTTTGTAATATATAAAAAATATGTTTGGAAATACATTTATAGGTGTTAAAAATACATTAAAACGTGTTTAAAAAACATTTAAATGTGTTTGGTAATACGTTCCTACGAGAAGCAAAGTAAAAAGAAATTCACTCACAGTGGCAGTACTGTGATACCGTACTTTTAAACCATCCTTCAACAGAATTATTGTAAAAATAAACTTAAGAAACAGACCTTATGTAAGCAGATTCAACCTAGGAGGCTGTGATGTGGCAAAAATATGTCTTTGTTTCTTTAATCTAAGAAAAAAAGCACAATTTCAGGATATTTTTTACATAGATTTTTAGATAAGTTTACTGGTGCATCCAACCATTTCCCTGAGCAAAACAAAAACATAATCCCCTCCACAAAAAAAACTATATATTTATAGGCGTAGAATGACTTCACCATAAAAGCTGAGTCATCGACAGCCCTGGACTGGTTCCTTCAAGTTTTCTGTTGCTAATTCACTTATCTTTTGAGAAAAGTATTTCCTTACTATATCACAGTTATTTTCATGCAGCTTCGAAGATTTCTTTTTTTGTGTGTGTGTGCGCATTATCGCATGTCGTGGATTCACCACTTTATCGCGGGTTTACACAACCATATGCTATTGGCTAATTCTTAAAAAGCAACTAAAGTGTTGATTTAAGTGTGTCTTAAATAGATGTCGGACTCTATTGTTTCATCAGTATGTTTATGTTTGTACAAAACTTTCTTCTCACTGCCTCCAAGGGACTCATTGTATAAACAAAGCTGGGCATGATTGCAGCTGACTGGATGAGGAGTGAAGACCATTATTACGTGATAATGGACTCCGCTCTCGTTACCTCTCGTTCGCTGAGATTTCAGAGGGGGTAGAACTTTATAAAGTAATAAGTTCAAAACATGGTTATGTTGTGGACCTCACTGCAATTTGGAGAGGAAGACTTAATTGAAACGTATGAGTGAGTCAGGAGAGTTTTTCACATTAATTGCCCTTTAAGAAAGTTTGACAAATGTTGTTTCATGAAACGATGCCATCAGAAAAGCAGTCGAATTCATTATGAAAATTTCATCTAAATCTTCTATAAAGAGTAAAATAATTGTACTTATACACACATTATAAAACACCTTTCAACTATACATGAGGAATAAAAAACTATATATTTTTTGTGTGACATATATATATAAAGTATATATACATTTTAATTAACCTTTTTTCTTCCTTTTTTTATGCTGCTTCCAATGACTTTTGAAATTTAAATCTCAAAAGTATAAATTGAGTTGGTGAAGGAATAAATGAGTGAAACCTTTTATTCAAAATTGAAACTCAAAGTTTAAATCACGTTAGTGAAGTCTCACTTTAAAGAAATATCCATATAATCTTTAGAGGGAACACGAGAACTCAGGTACGACCTTAGAACCTTAGATCCCAGAAATATTAGACAAAAAAAACATTTTGGCAGATATTCTAGTTCAGCCGCTAAGTCAAAACGACGAGCTCGGCAGATATGAAGCTACGCTACATTTAGCTTCCAATAATCAAAAGGTAGAGTCTTATCAAATAAAAATGATGAAATGAGATTAATAAGGTTTAATTGACTTCACTTACGAGGTTTAATTGAGTTTAATTTTTACACTCCATAAATACACAGATTCAATCTGTTAAACAACTTTTCTCTCCCACTAATGAGTCGAACCGGGAGCTGTATTCTCGTCGATTACTGCTAAGATCAAACAGGCTCATGAATGATAAACCGAAAATCTTGCCGCCGCAGATCTGCTGTGTAGTTGGTGTAAGTGAGAGGCATTTGAGCATAATGACAGTGGTAATAGTAAAAGCATCATTAAGGGATTCTTCCTCATAACTGGCATGGCGGGGGGCAGAGGAATGATCAAGAATAATGTGCAGTGCTTTGTAGCCACACAGGTCAGCGCCTGCATACAAATCTGTAATAAGAAGGAGAGTTCGGGGCAGGAGGAGAGGCCGGGGTGGCAGGGTGGGTGTAGGGGGGTGGTGTGCAGAACTCGGGATGGGTGGAGAAGGGTGAGACAGCTTGAACAGAGAGAAAACGCACTTGAGAGTAAAGATAACAGATCTCAATAAAGTCAGGTCAGTTGTGTGTGGTTTTTTTTTTTGCAAAATTCCGAGGGGGTTTGTCAGGAGTAGGCGTATGGGAGGGAAGGCCATCGGGAGGAATTGGGGGAGAGGTAACAGGAAGAGAAGGGGCTGAGGCGCTGAGTTGCATTCAGGAGGGGTAGCCGTCCCCGGCTCCGAGGCCTACTACAAAGACGATCTCCTAGGGTTCATGAATAAGGCGAGGAAATGATCAGAAAAAAAAAAAAGGGGGGAAAAGAACCCTGAGAGATGTTTGGACAGATGGCCCACTTAAAACCAACGCAAGGACACGGAGCGAGAAGAGTGAATTTAATGAAACTTCAGATTCGGCGAAATCAACGACCTTGATTGCGACATCCAAGAGAAGAACAAGAGACAAACAACAAGGCGACAGGAAATTAGATTGACTTGTTATCCAATGTTTTCTTTTGATAATGGCTTCTTGAAAGTGCTGCGAGAGAATGAAAATTAGGGATGTCAAGTTTATTATCGATATTTATTTTAGTTTAACTTGGCTTTTCTTAAAATTACTTTGTGCTACAGTTGAAAAAAATGGTCAGTCATATTCATTGGTGAATCTAATAGTACTTTGTTTTTTGACATGTTAACTTACATCCATTATATAGACCTGATATTTGATCAGAGATCAATCATATAAGGAGCCAAAAATCTTTTAGCAAACAAAGTAATGGCCTGAACAAAAATTACATCTACTAAATTGTCCAAAACCGAAAGTAGGAGTACGAAATTGTCTTTTCTATTTGTTGGCGCCCAAATGGCAGCTCTGGTGATCGTCTCGCTATTTCCACTTTATTTTCCACTGTTTTTTCTGACATCACTGGCAATAAAGTTCTTCCTGAATCTGGAAAACTCAGTCTAAATTATTTGTTTTTTTATCGTTGAAAATATAATAAAGTTTATAATTGTTGACATTCGTTATATCTGTTCCTTCTTATCTTTAGCTATGACATCTTTATTGATAAACAGGAGCATTAGTCTACTTTGATTTTGAACCAACTATCCAGTGGTCAACATAGGGGCCTGGATTTTGAGACATTTGATATAAAAAAAAAAGGACAAGAATAATATTCCCTATTAATCATACTGGTGGAAACTAAAGGTAAAGCAACAATTTGGACTCAAATACAGAAAATTAAAATGACTAGAACTGCGTTTGTTCAATATACTTGTTTTTCTTTTATTGTATATCTATCTTTGAAGATGTAAAAATAATACACCTAATAAGAGTTTTAATGTATCACAAGGGCTGTTAAGATTCTTAAATGCAGTCACGGAAATATTATTTTTACAAATAATGTTGTTAATTTTCCTTCCATTTCTTTATAATTTAAGTAAAATTTGCTCAAATATCCATTTAATCTAAAGCAGTTAAGATAAGATAATCTACTTCAGTTACACAGTCAAAAGTTTGGCAGATATAATGATTTGCTGGATTGAGCGTCATCTTTCATATGCCAAAATAATACATTTCATCTCTTTTAAATTGATTTAATGTTACATTAAGTCTGTTAAAATCATAATTTAAGTTATTTTTATTTTTATTTGAGTTATTCATGGCAAACTCTTCCAATCTTAGGACCAGAACTGGAACGCACTCAAGACCTAAAGGACAATAATCTAATATTTTCAAGGTTTTTTTTTTTCCAAGTTCACAGTCTGATGGGCAAACGTATAAATGCAGTATTGAAAGTGTCAAGTGACTTAGAATTCAGGTAGGGATCTAAAAGAGCCCCCAGCAGCGCTCTCACCAACACAATGGCACAGTGTTTCGACAGCACCAAACCAACCACCCATCCTTCATAATCATAATCAATTTCCACCGCTTTCTCCGAGACTCCATGAAGGCGCCAAATGAGGGAGTGAAGAGAGACAGTGTGGTGAAATTGTGTGTGTTCAGTGAGCGACTCTTACCAACTGAACGCATATTAGAAAGTCCCCTTGACACCGGCCCACCTCTCCCACCCACCGCTGTCCCCCCCCTGGACTCTCCCAAAACCCACCAAGGTATAATCATACACTTGGATCTGGTGCTGGGAGTTACCGGCTCCTCGGCTCATCCATCACATTTCTAACGGCACTGAAATCCAAAACAACCTGATTCCAAGCCTGTGTTCCAGGTCTCAGCCAACAATTGATCTTCGCCTAACCTTCCAAACAAAACTGGAATTTAAGGTGTGTGTGTGTGTGAGTGTGTGAGTGTGTGTGTTCGGGGTTCAACACACGCCCTCCCCGCCCCGGGTCTCATTACCGACTGAGTGACTGATAGCTGTTCTGCTTGGTTGACGAAGAGAGCAAAGAGGTGCTTCTCAGAAAATTGGTTTTCTGGGTTTTGATTAATGAAATTTACTGTTTTATCTTAGAGGAATTTAATGGACGGAGTTGGAAACACAATATTTTATGGGAATTATGACCAAATCATCGCAAATTATGGGTCAGAAGTCACGTGTGTTGAGATGCCAAAATGATCTTGGTTTTGGTTTCGGGTTCAAGTCCAACAACATTAGTTTAGTTTTCCTTTTTCAGTTTCAGTTTCAGTTTATTCACTCAAGAAGAGAATTCCAATGAGGATAGGATGAAAAGAACATACGGGAGAAACTGCATTTAATTTCGGATACAAGGCCTTTTAACAAAAACAAAAATACATTGGGACATTAGTGCAACACAAAAGATTTGGAAAAAAAAATCACAATAAAAAATGTTTGTGTTGCCTCCGCCATGTATGTTTTTTGGTACTTTTTTGTCTGTCCATTAGCAAAATAGCTCCGGAAAATATTTAAGTGGTTAATTCGGTAATCGTTGATAATGTGAAAAAGGAAGTTTTGGAGTTTTATTTGGATAAACAAAATTTTTGGAGGTTTCGTCATATCCTCGTAACTAGCTACTCGCCGCTGGTCAATGAGACCTCATGATGTATCATGATACAGTTTGAAAGACGACTAAATGACACTCAATAAAAACGATACTATGTTTAATTGAATATGTAGATAAAAGCCAAATATTTCAAAGCAGAGAGTGCCATCTAGTGGCCTTTCAAAATTAAGACACTGTCATTATACATCTGATGCTGTATCACGAAGCTTGCACCCATCACTACTAGCTACAATAAGGAGTAGAAAAATATATTATTGGCCATTCTACGTTTATTGAAAGCAATATTTATGGCTATAGCTATGGCTAATCATTAAAAACACGTGTTATACTGATAATAATAAACCTCTTGGTACTACATCCAACAAGACTCAATCACTTAAAAAACACCTTCCATCATTCCTAAGTGTGCCTCTGAGGCGTCCCCTGATCCTATAGAGACCGAAATGTGTTTGTAAAGGGTTTGCCATTACTGCCAACACACATCTCCATCATTCTCAGACACACACAGCCATGCACACAATCTCGCCTCAACAGCTCCCCTGCATTGATTTTCACTTATGTCTCCCAGGTCCAGCATATACATCCTAACCCTACACTCCCCGCAATATTTACCTACTTGCCGACTGGGAGACAAGGCTATTGTCGGAGCAGTGTGGTGACGGATAGGTGTATATTGTCGCGGGAGGGCCTCTCCTTTGACATCCGGACTCTGTCTATTCAACTTATCTCGCCAGGGGTGCTGCGAAGATGCCCTCTTTTATGTATTTGTCACATCTTCCGCGACATCCACCTGCCCACAAAAGTGCTCAATTTCTCCTGCCCTCTGCACCTCTCCGTGCATTATCTTTTCAGCGAGCGTCGGCTTGCTTGTACATCTGAAAGAAAAGCTCCACTTCACAATTTCCCGTCTTCGTTAGATGTCGTTTCCTTTTGAGAGTCGCATGTAGGCCGCGGTAAACGGTTCTATACCATATGCTACATGTTTGTGTTGTGAAGATGCTGTTGACATGAGTGATTTCTCCGCTCGTTGCTTCAAAAGGACGAACTCAACATGGAAGGAACTGGAAGTACTTTGTTTGATTGGACCCTAAATGGAACAAAACACGTAATTGAGTCATGACTGTCTATGGTTTACGTTCCTTGTTTACAGCCAGGAAGATCTTCAGTGGGATGTCCAAAGGTGGTCTTACTGAAAGGTGACAACGCCTCCATTATCACTATTCAACTGAAATTTGGGCCATATATCCGGAAGCATGTCTAGCTGGTCCACCACTACTCTTTTAGTTTTTGTGGAGGTATTTTTTAGTCCATTCATTGTTTAATCTTTGATTTTACCGCGTCAATTTTATATCGCTTTGAGGCGGCCATGTATGGGGTTTTATTTGTGCCTATTTGTTGAGTGTGCAGTTAGACATTTTGAGCACCTGAGAGTATGTTTTGCGCACACGTAAGTGACAGTTTGCATGTCATTTTTACTCCAGCAAAAAATGTAAGTGGTTTGAGCAAACAAAAATCTCTTTTTCGTTCAATAAATCTCACTTGAAAGCTTGTTGATTAAAAATGACATGCAAACTGTCACTAACGCGTGTGCAAAACATATTCTCAGGTTCTCAAAATTTCTAACTGCACACTCTACAAATAGGTACAAATGAAACACCATAGCCATGTTGCATTATATACACTGGAGCTCTCTGGTGTAAGTACCATTTCGGTCCGCCTTGTCATTTCCGTCCGGGCACTTCCCACGGGATCATATGATCATATGATAACATGTAGCCCGGACACATTCCATTGAGGTGAAAGTCAAGTGTGTCATCAGATCAGGAAGTGACAGATGGACGGATGCTTGCAAAAATGGTCTGATTGACAAATATGGTCCATTTCTAAACATAAATGTTTAATGTTTGGTACAGTACAAGTGTCTTTAAATGTCTTTAAAAGTTTGATTTCTGATCACTCACGTTTGACATCATCATGTAGGAAGTGCCCGGACCGAAATGACAGGGCACATCAATCCGGTACTTACACCGGCTTACCATAAACGCAGCCTGAGCCCAAAAGCAGCAACAACCTCCGCAAACTTTTGCCATCATTTGCAAAAGGTTCTGTCGTAATTTTTCTAAATATTTTTTTATTTATGGGGTAATGGGTCACGGGCCAGTCCTAATTGCATTATGCTCGTTTATCTCAGGGTCAAGGTGAACCGAAGGCCCAAAACAAATATGTTTGTGGTATCCCTTGTATATATATATTGGATTATGTGTGGGTCAATTTAAACTGACAGCTAGATTTAATAAATAAAGTGTTCTGAGAATTGTCCCCAAATAAACAATCTACAATCTGGGACAATCGTTTGTGTTGTGAGTCCAGATATAGTCGTCGCCTCTTTTACTTTTTCCTGTTTTGTTTGTACCTAACATTTGTTGTACTGCACAGTTGTAGTTCTTTAGACCAGACCTGGTAATGAGACCATTTATTCATTGTCTTTTTTTAACAAGCATACATATTGATAGGTCTGGTCATGAGTGGTCTCGAGTTCTCTCAAACCCGCCCGGTCTCGGGCAAAAAAAGTGGTCTGGAAGCGTAATGGGTCGTACAAGTTTTTCTTCTCCTTTAATGATAAGGATCTCCATAAGGATTTGTTGTAAAATTGACTCCAATATGCACCTAAAGCTCTTCAACGTATATCATGTGTGCACTATTTTTTGGTCCCTACATAACCAAGATTTATAGGTAACATAGACTGACTTGCAAACTGGCAACATAATCACACAGTTTTAAAAACATCTAGTAATTTTTGCAAGATTTTATATTATTAACATGTGTTTTAAGATAAAATATTGAGGCCTTAAATAGATTGAAAGCATGAAACATTATATTAAAAATGAATATTGATACAGCTTATAAATTAAAAACATCATACATGACAAAAAAACAAAACAAATATTGTGTGTTATTTGGTTCTATCGCTTCAAACGAAGGTGAATATTCATAGACGGTGTAACTCGGCCACAGACGTGATTAAGAGCAGGAGGCCAAACTCCTGGGGAGGTGGGCAGTCTGGTTTTTTTTGGGGGGCGGGGGGGCAAACGGCAGATCTTAATGCATGGTCAGAAGCAGACATCATTGATTTCAACACTAAGAGAAGGAGTGGAGAGCTCGATTCCAAATCAATGACACAGCCCAAAATGTCGGCTGCGGCGGGTTCAGGCCACTCGAATGATAAAACAAAGAGCGGCCGCAGTTTTTTTACCCAAGAAGAAATACACTTCAATAAATCGGCCTTGTTTTAGAGTTTGTCACGTATGAATTTGTGGTTCCTCGACGGCGGCAGGAAAAAAGACAGGAGTACTTCTATGAAATTGCATGGCATATGCAAAGAACTACCACTTACTGGGACCCTATAGAGACCAAAGCGGTGGGTGTGATGGACTAATTAAGTAGGGCCTCTGTTCTCAAACATCAATAGGTTCCGTCAGACTGCACATAGATTCTATAATGGCACATCCGTGCCCAATCAGCGGGGAAAGAGTGCTGAATGCACACCTGCAAAATGCCCCAACCATTCAAACACTTTGCACAATTAAAAAAACAACTATTAAAATGTTTTTCTTTCGTCTCAGAGTGCAATTTATTTCTTTTTTAACGCCCAGCCCGTCTCAAAATTGAGGGCGGTTAAGGAAAGACGTGCTTACAGAGAATTAAAGAAATCAAGCCTCGTGACTATTGCCAAGTGAAAGCAGTAGGGTAAATTCACGTTTCATATCGAACACGCCAAAAAATGAATCAGGCGAATCAAGAGGAGGGAAGAGGAAAATCAATGAACGTCTGGCTGTGGTGGAAAAAGGGGGCGGCATCATGAATGAGATTTGTCTGTCGGAGCACAGCAGCTGTTAAGCTAAAGAATCACCGACGGGCCTGGTGTCTCGGGGCTTCAGCGGCAAAGTGGTTCTGATGGAAGCGTTAAGACGGCGTCCACTTACACCGCGGGCCTCGGCACCACTTTTGAACGGAGCATGTATAACAACTTGTGTCAGCAGCTACTTACGACCAGGTGACTGTAGAATATCTACCATTTTGTACAGAAAGAAAAAATACAGAAGTGGTGGAAAAAATTGCTCATCTGTACCTAAGCTATTAAACTACTTATAAATCTTTGTCACCGACACAAGAAAGACCTGTAACAACCTTTTGTGAATCAGTTCAGCCTTTACTGTGAGAGGTCAGTCTTTATGATAATGACCAAAATCAAATCAAAACTCTTTTTTAAAAATTGGATAAACATTTTTGGTTTGGTTTTTTTCGATTTTTTATGTGTTTTTCATTAGTAAAAGTAAAAACTCTAGGACTTACTACGAAGTACTTTTATTCATTAATATATATTAAAGAAATTCCCATTTCGCACAGCCTGAATTTTCTTTTTCCAACTCGGAAACAAATTTTTTCTCTAAACCCAAGCGTCATTTTTGTGATCAATTTACAAAAGAAGTGTAGCTCAAAAGTTTTCCTCCATTCAACGTTTCTTGTACTCGAACTGAAAAGAAAGACACTACATTTTAACAGTTTTGTGTGTCTGTAAGCCTAACTAAGCCTATCTAGCTACAGAAGAAAATGAAATAGCATTTGCTGTATATCTTTTCCATTTGAATGCCACTGTAAACCACAATAAAACTTGTTTTATTGTATTTAATTGCCAAACAAATAGGTGTTACTTAAAGAGGGCCAGAAGAACGGGCAAATTATTAACAAGATTTAAAGCATAAAGCATGTTTATCGTCAACCAGTTCGACACAACGTTCACTTATTCTTTCATTTTCGGTGCGGCTTGTTCCTTTACGGAGGTCGCAGGGAAGCTGGGGCGTATCACAGTTTTTTCGGGCGTGAGACGGGGGACACCCTGGACAGGAGGCCAGTCTGCCGCAGGGCACACAAAGACAGACAACCATTCACACAGACACTGTGACCTACGGAAAATATATTCAAAGTACCGATCAACCTGTTGACCTGACCCAATGTTTTGGGGATGGTGGGAGGAAACCGGAGTGCCCGGAGTAAACCAACGCAACACAGGGAGAACATACAAACTTCAATTTCATGGGGTTTTTTTCTCTTAAAAGTCACCTAAAAAATATTTTGACACAACTTTTAAAATAAAATACAATTAAATTAAATAATAATATTCACTGTTCGTAAACATGTTGTTTTTATTTTACTTGTTACATTTCTTAAAAGTTAGGGTGATGCCTTTTTTTCTTATTTTACATCTAAATGAAAATGTCTTTATTTCCCGCCCGCATTAAGCTCACATGACTCCTAATTCCTCGCTTCAATCCCAGAGAGCACAACAAGGTTCATTAGACTGCAGACGCACGCCGACTCAACCGCAGATATTTAAGATGTGAGGAACAAACCATCATCATCTATTTTAATGCTGCATTTAATTTACATTTACTCTTCAGGCGCCGATGAAAGCAGACAGGGAACACAAGGACAGTGACACCCGGAGAGCCCCCGGGGTCAGAGGTCAGCAGTTAAACTGTCAGGAGAGGAGTACTGATTAGAATAAATCTACACACTCACCAGAGGTCAGCTCCAGCTACTGGTCTGACCCACCACAGCGCACACTTGTGTGAATGTGTGTGTGTGTGTGTGTGTGTGTGTGTGTGTGTGTGTGTGTGTGTGTGTGTGTGTGTGTGTGTGTGTGTGTGTGTGTGTGTGTGTGTGTGTGTGTGTGTGTGTGTGTGTGGGTTGGGGTGAAGCGTGACTCCATATGAATGTTTGTCTTTGTCATTTAGGTGTTTGTTTTTTTGTTTATTTCTGCAGTGGTGAGATTGTTTTGGACACAATCATGACTACAATATTATTCCACGTTGATTTAGCTCCTACTTTTACTTTTACATTGACAAGACAAGAATATATAAAAATTCAGATTGTGAATATTTGGGTCCTTATTATTGTTGTTCATTGTTTATTTCAATCTCATCTTTTCCTGTCGATGACTTACAACATACTGTATCTGTATACTGTATCATTTTTAAGTAAGTAAGTAATATTTATTTATATAGCGCTTTTCGAGACCAGGGTCACAAAGCGCTTAGACAACCATTTAACATTTAATCAATCAATTCTTAACTTGAATCCAACTATTTACAACTTGAATCAAACTATTTAACACAGTAATCCAACAGTTTTCATCTGAAATCAAACAATTTTTCAAGTTTAGTCCAACAATTTTAACTGAAATCAAACCATTTCAACTATAATCAAACAATTTTTCAGTTTGAATCAAACGATTTTAACTGTAATCCAACAGTTTTCAACTGTAATCAAACAATTTTCAACTAAAATCAAACAATTTTCAATAGTAATCAAATTATTTTACACAGTAATCCAACAGTTTTCAACTGAAATCAAACCATTTTCAACTGTAATGAAACAATTTTCTACTGTAATAAAAAATAAATATTTTAATCTAACATTTTTTAACTATAATCAAACAATTTTCTATTTAATACAACAATTCTAATCTGAAATCAAACCAATTTCATATAGAATCAAAACATTTATCAGTTTTAATCACACAATTTTAACTATTATCCAACAGTTTTCAACAGTAATCAAACAATGTTCAACTGTTCTCGAAATTTTCAACTATTATTTTACTTAAACTATAATGAAACAACCGTTAACTTTAATCAATCTTTAAATATAATCAAAGAAGATGTTTTTAGGTATCCATAATATTAAGGGTTTCTTCCCTTTTTTTAATCCTTTAATGAACATTTCTTCACCTAAAATCTTGAAAGGACCTTAAACAGAAATAAAATATAGAAGAATCCGTTGAATTAAATAGAGACGTTGCTGAAGAGAAAGTAGATGATATTTGCACCAGAAAAAGATTTGTTTGATGGTTTCACTGTGTTCATTATGTGGCTGTTCTCAGTATTATCTTGATCTTTAAAGTATGTACTTTTTTGAGTATTGTTTTGATTGTTTAAGCGCTTTGTGACCTGGTCTCGAAAAGCGCTATATAAATAAATATTACTTACTTACTTACTTACTTATTTAAGGTTCCAAGTTTGTTTAAATGAATAAAGGTCGAACCTGAAATGAAAATAAATAATGTATCCTCTTGGTAATTTACTGTTTATTTAATAACAATCAAAAAATATTTCTAATGTATTTTTAAAAAATGATCCGTACATGTATTAAATTATGTTTCATCCCATTTTTTGTAAAAGACCATTCAAATGTTTTCTTTTTTTCTTTCAGAAGACGTGCAACTGAAGAAACAAGAGTGAGATGTCGGCCACATGTCTTCTTTAATGTCGGCTGAAGTGTTGGGTCTTCTCGGGTGGGATGGAAATCTAACACACGAAAACACTGGACTTCATCTCTTGGGCTCAGAGGGCAAGACCCTGCGGCCCTCTTACAGAGGATGAAAGAGCCGTCGCTGGATGAAGAATCCTGGTTGCCGGTGTACACACACACACACACACACACACCACCAGATGTATGCACACATACACCAATAGCTGATATGAAGAGCTCGAGGCGATCGCAGTGTGAGCAGCGGTCGGGGTTGATCCGAGGCCCACACCTATGGAGGTAGTGAAGCAGAGGCTGGACGTGGAGGGCGAGGCCAGGATAACAAGCACATCACTGGGACGCTGGGATGTTTGCTCATATTCAATGTTCTGATCTGTATTGACGGTTTGAAGCCTTTGAAAACATCATGGATTACAATGAGTTCAGAAGGCTGCAGTAGTGTTCCAGAAGCTTCTTGCCCAGAGAATGAGGGAAGAAGAAATCCTTCAAAAGGTCCGTGGATCCAGATGGTAATGCGTGAGATTCTGCCGTTTCTTTTACAGTCAATAACGTTTCAATTTTTAAAATTAAACTTCTAACATATTGGTACTATATGATTTTGGTGGCAGTAAGCGAAGGGGTTACTTCATGTTTTTACTCTTCTTATTGTGTTGTTGTTGTGTTGTTCTCGTTTTGTTTTCATAAAAGTGTGTGTGTGTTATTTTGGCTAAGAAATGTTTAAACCGTAATCAAACACATTTTAACTGATCCAAAAATATATTTTTAGTTCATGTTTCTTAACCCTTGTGTTATCTCAGGGACAAGTTGACCCCAAGGACCAAGAACAAATATGTTTGTGGTATCCCTTTTGTTGTCTCTAGGTCAAGTTGACCCCAAGGACCAAGAGCAAATATGTTTGTGGTATCCCTTTTGTTGTCTATATGTCAAGTTGACCCAAAGAAAAGAACAAATATGTTTGCGGTATCCCTTGTGTTGTCTCTAGGTCAAGTTTACCCAAAGAAAGGAACAAATATGTTTGTGGTATCCCTTGTGTTGTCTCTAGGTCAAGTTCACCCAAAGGACCAAGAACAAATATGTATATGGGATCCCTTGTGTTGTCTCTAGGTCAAGTTGACCCAAAGAAAAGAACAAATATGTTTGTAGTATCCCTTTTGCTGTCTCTAGGTCAAGTTGACCCCAAGGAACAAGAACAAATATGTTTGTGGTATCTCTTTTGTTGTCTCTAGGTCAAGGTGACCCAAGTGACCAAAAAACAAATATGTTTGTGGTATCCCTTATGTTGTCTATAGGTGAAGTTGACCCAAAGGACCGAGAACAAATGTGTTTGGGTATCCCTTGTGTCATCTCTGGGTCAAGTTGACCTAAAGGACGAAGAACAAATATGTTTGTGGTATCCCTTTTGTTGTCTGTAGGTCAAGTTGATCCAAAGGACAGAGAACAAATATGTTTGTGGTATCCCTTGTGTTGTCTTTAGGTCAAGTTGACCCAAAGGACTGAGAACAAATGTGTTTGTGGTATCCCATTTGTTGTCTCCGGGTCAAGGTTTACGACCTCCTCTGCTTCCATAAATACATATGTGGTGGTCGTTCACCTTGACCCAGAAGCAACACAAGGGATACCACAAACTAATTTGTTTCCGGGCCTTCAGGGCACCTTGACCCTGAGATAACACAAGGGTTAGTAATAAATGTTTCACAAGATTGAGTATTTCCTCTCCTAAAAACTCGACAGCACTTTAAACAGAGATTAAATCTAATAAATAAAGGTGAAGTAAATATAGAGGAAGAGGAAGTAGATAACTTTTGCACCTGAAAAAGAGCCTTTCAAGAGTTTCCCTTTCTGCAGCAGTGGGTCACTGAACACCGTATTATTATAAGGATTACTGCAGTTCAATTGATCTCTATACCTTCAGGCGAGCTAACATATGTGTCTTGTTTTCTTCGTCACTCTGCCGATACAATTTTGTTTTACATACCAGTACGTGGTACTGAACGTATAAGCACTGCAGGTTGAACCTCAATAAAAAGATTATAATTCTATACAGAAACAAAGATTTATTTACTCAGGTCAGTGAAGGTGTCATGAGACTGATCCACTGACTGATCGGACGAGTTGAAAAGGGTGTATTTTGGTTGGAAAGAAGGGATAGCTGTCGTTATTGTTGCTAAACAACGCAACATTTTGGAGTTGACTGCGGTCTAAACGATCAGTTATCAGAGTCAAAAACTATTATCGCCAGTGTTGTAAACACAAAAGAGGATCTTTTTTTTGTGGTGGCAGTACAGAATAAAATTAATGAAATAATATGAATCAAATCATATGAATGAAATAAAAAGTGATTCATAAAATGTCATATATTAACGTGAAATAAGGGACAGTAACATAAAATGGGATAAAAAGAATCGATAATTAACTAAAACAAAATAAAATAGATTTAATTTAAAGTTCTATTTTAATTTAAAGTAATAAAAACTAATACATTTACATTTAAAAACTAAAACTACAGACTTCTCTACATCTCTAACCTTGTCCGTCAGGAACTCGAGCAAAAAATTTAAAATGTTATTTCTGTATGTAAATAAAATAATCCACAAAAACAGCAAGACCACAGACGGTGTACTAGGTTACGGTGAGATGTTTCTCTTAAGTATGTATACTAGTCAAAGGCTGTGGCAGAAGCAGGTGTTTGTACAAAACGCAGAAAAGGAAAAGGGCCCTCAGGTATCTCGGATCTCGTCCTTGAGAGTCGGGCCAGCAGCGTCTGAACCACCGACGCTTCAGATTCAACAGAAAGGGGTCTAAGGTCAGGGGGAGCTCTTTCTTCATCTGACCCATTGTTCTTCCTTCGGTTTGAAAACACACGGCGGCTCTTTCATCCGCGAGAAACAGGAAGTGTTTGCATCACAGACTCCATCCATCATCTCCAGCGAAAAGCTTGTCACATTTATAGACTTTTGACTCGTATTGTTATCCACTTTCTGACCACATTAGTCATGGTGTCATCAAACATGTCATGAAGAAGCACCGAGGAAAACTTTTCTGTGATGCCGTTTCTCAACCAGTAGTTTAAAAATCTGCGTTAAAAGTGGCAGAAAATCAAGGTGAATGAGATTTTGTCAAAAGTTTCAATTTACCTTAATTATCGAAGAGTTTTTCCTCCCGCAAACAAATTCCGTCAACATCAGTTTTACTCTTAATCCGTTTCTTATCTTAATCAACGGCATCTTGGTGGTAGCAAAATTGATTTTCAGACAAACCCGTCAGCAGGCCACGTAAAAATCACTTGACAGGCCAGATTTTGGCCCCTGGGCCTTCTTAACTGTGCTTTAGATGGGGAGTCCCTGCTGTGTGTGTTGTGCAAGCAAGCATCTGAGAATGATACTTCCATTCCGCTGTCCCAATCATTAATTTATATTTATAATTAAATGTATATAAAATAAAATAAAAGCAAGGCAAAGATACTACAGTTACAACACTGTGGGTGTAAATGAGCAGCTTGGCAGGGGTCTGCACACTAAGAGTGCTTTTATTTAAGAGTTTTTTATTTATTCCAGTGGATCTAAGAATTCAGACAATTGTTTAAAATATAGCGTAAGGACAATAAAGGTATACCAGTGCTAGCATGGATTCAAGAGTGGCCGTGTTTAACTTTTTCTTAAATATTTGTTCCCCCAAAAAAATGAAGGTACCAAGACCAGGAAGGACTTTTTCTTCTGGAGTTCAATCAGACCGGCTTAGACCCACCTTCAGGCCGACGCTAACAGCAATCAATGAAGAGATGGACACAAAGGCTAATTCAATTTCCCTGGACCCGTTTTTCATCAGGGCTCAGGGTCCTGTCCCGGGCTGATAGGAGCCCCCCAAAAGATGTCTGCAAGTGCGAGGTATTATCCCAGCTGTCCTCCACCCCTGCGTAATAGACACAGTTAACCGGATTGTTGAGGAGGAGGCGAGAGAGCGGTGCGAGGTGAAGACAAGCTCACCTGCCTGGGCGCCCCCCTACTCCCCGAACCCAAGCCCCCCTACTCCCCTGCCCTCAAGACAAATCCCAGACCCCTCTCGTCTTTACAAAAAAAAAAAGAACCAAATCAAGAGACTTGAACTCACACATCTCTAACTTTAATGACATTTCTGCAACTTAGGGCGGTTCAAGAAATAGTAGGTGGAGAAGTTTTTTTCTACGGGGGGTTCTGATGGGACTTTGGGGGCTTCTGAACACTTTAACTGGGGTTTACCGAAAGTAGTCCTCGAGGTGCAAAACTGCAAGAGGAAAAAAAAAAAAGAGGATAAGAAGAGAGGCGGCACCCTCCACTGGATGTCTGACAGCTGGTGACCCATGGGGGTAGAGGTTTGAGGAGAGGGGATCAAAGACCAGCTGAAAAGAAAGAGAGAAGCAAAAATATAAAGGAGAAAAATAAAAAGTCACTGATCTTTTTCCCTTCCTTCCATCTCTGCAACCTTCCTCCCCTCCTGCAATTCCATTCCATCGTTACTTGGCCTCGCAGCTCTCCTGGACAGTACCCTGCTGTCCACAGCAGTCCTCCTAAATAATGCAAGGCAGGAGTGAGGCCTAAGTGTGCAACAATCTCCTACATGGTTTAGGACAACAGAGTAAACAATGGAAACATCAGACACACCACAGCCCCGAGGCTCTGCATTCTGGCTCTCACACAGCTTCCGTCTGGATGGTGTGTGAAGATAGAAGCTCATACACTCACAGGTTTTTTTTTGGTTCGAGTATGTTCAGACATCTTGTTTTGCTGTTAGAAGGCGGATATACTTTAGTCTCCGGCACAATTGGGATTCCCCAGCGAGACGTCTTCTAATGGTAAAGGATGCAGTCCGAGGGCGACCGAAAATATTGGAAATGACAAACGACTGCACACATTTGAAGAACATCAAGTACAAATGTCAAACTGAGATTGAATGTATTCCCCGTTTGATCTTGTTTGTTTCAAATTGGTCGGATCACAAACATCGTGGGCGCGGGCAGTTTTTCACTCAAAAATAACAAAAAATAATAATAATAATCCACTCCAGGTTGAGTTACAAGATATTTTCGCCTTGTTTTATCAGGAAAAGTTTACAATTTGTTTCGCAATACAATCAACTGTCCAAAAAGTATGTGCTTAAACACGCTTAAATGAAAGTACAATTGACAGGAATATACATCAACATTGTACTTAGAAACTTGAGCAGTTTTTCCTCCTTCAACCAACACTCAAATTCCTAGGACAATAGTTTTTTTCTTTTATTGTAAACTTATCTTACTTTATAGGTCAACATATCCACATGACCACTGATCTACCTTGAGCCAACGATTTGGAAAGCTACGTAAAATGATTTAGTGGAACAAGATTTTGGGTTTGCCAATGGGCTTTAGAAAGTTCCCTAAAAACCAGACTTCTAAAGCTGCATAGCCTTGCTGTCTTAGGTATTTCTCTTGGAGACTCTTGGTCCAATGATAGTTTGATTTACAAATCACTGGTTTAATTATTTGAAACAAAACACCTTCAATGATGGGACGGTAATTGTAACAGTACTTTATGAGACCATGACACTACCAAGACCAGAGAGTGCCGAGACTAAGACAAGACCAAGATAGACCCAGTGAAGACTATGGCTTTTCGACATCAATCTCCAAAGAAAATGTACTTATCTAATAAACACAATAACCTGCTGGAGTTGACGAAAATTTGCATCATTTTGGAGCACATTTTTATATTTTTCTGCAAACTTTAAATGATCATAAATACGTCCAGTAATGCTACAGTTCGAGACCAGATGAGACAAAGAAAACACAATATCGAAATCAAGAAAAAATTACAAACCTTAATGAATATATCAAAAAGGTTTGACAAAAATAGTTACCGTTTAACATGACTGGAAATGGTGTTTTTATACCCGGCGACAAAAATATTTCCAAAATCTACATCAAGAACAACTGTCTACAGCAAGGGATAGAGGCAACTAACGCTCTATGGAGTTGGTGTGTATTCCTTTTGTTTGCGTGAGTTTACTCGAGTTTACTCCCACACTCCAAAAACATACAGAAGTTTATTGGGAACTAAGAAATCGTCCATAGGTATGAGTGTGTGTTACCGTTTGTGTGGGTGTCCCCTGTCTCTTGCCCAGAGTAGCTGGGATAGGCTCCAGTCCCTTGTAAACCCCATAAGGAAATAAGCGGCAGTAAATGTTTGAACGTTTGATTTCTACTATGGAGGTTGTGCTCTGTTGTGAAGATGTGGAAGACACAGTAGGATCCTAAAAGAATGATTGAGGATGTGATACGCAACATACCGTCTTTTTTTCAAACATTGAAGACACAGATATCCAGCACTAAAGGTAGTACAATGATCTGGATGTGGGTCAACATGTTTCTTCTTGAAACCCATTTAAGTGTCGTCCAGAACAGGAACAACTAAGGAAAATGACAAAAGGTAGAATTAATATTGTCACTAATAAAATAGAAGTTAGGCGTAAGAGCATTTATTGAGACTTGACTGGAAGACAAAGGCGTTAACGTGATGGATGAAACTGTCAGATCGTTGCTCCATTATTCTGCATCTGCTCTCTTAGCACCCCCCCACCCCCCGTAAAAAAAAAAAACTAAAGTAAGAATTCATAAAATATGTAATTTAGCGCTGACCTTTCGTCAGAGTTCATTAGGTCCCCATCTGTGTGTGAGGAGCGGCGAGGAGAAGAATGATGACCCCTTCAACAGCTTGCCTGCGACTACCTGCTGATCCAAAAACACTGGCCAGACATGAAGCCCCGGCGTAGTCAAAAGGATCAAACGCAGCCGGAGAATACTGCTTATTTCAGAAAAACAGAAAAAGAGGGGGTCTGGGTACAAAGGGGTGGGGTTCCAGCGGTACATTTTTACGCTACTTTGGGCCACCAGAGACGGGTGTGTGGGGGAGGTGGGGAAAGATAGTGAGGGGGGGGGGGGGGGACAGGAAGAGCCACAACTGTGCTCAGAAAACAAGGGAATGATAATAGGCGTCCATTAAAGTGTACCGCAACTGCTGGAAACTACAAATATTGTGCCGTTTGAAGCCTAATCCCCTTTTTTACATTCTTAATTAGGAATCAACAAGCCAAAAGACTCTTTGTTGTGCTGACCCACACATCCTAAATGCCCATTGTGCGGGGGTGTACAAAGATCTGAGGAAGGAACATTTCTCTGAGGTTTGTTTTGGCTCGAAAAAAGAACAAAACCTTAAATACATTCCCCCTTATGAGGCTCGGGTCATTATTTTTTGGAATTCTTTGACCAGATATCTGCATATATTTGCTTATAAGGGATTTGTTTATTTAAAACAGGTTGGTAGATGAGTTAAGTCCCAAGTCAACAGTAGACAACACACACCGGTGAACACAGAAGCAGTTGGGCTGCATGATGGCAGGTGACGTTAAAAAAAAAAAAGGAAAAATGCCCACAATTGCTCCGGATGGATTCATTTTTACCCACTTTGTTTGTTTATTATTGCATGGCGAGAAAGTGCAGCGGCAGCAGCACGACACACAAGATGTAGCATTAAGTGTCGTCCTCCTGCCGCTTCCCGATTCATCATGCTGATCCTGTATTATAATGGAAGACGATGTACACGTATATGAGCCGAGGGTTCGAGTCAAACACGTGTCTTATGGACTAATAAACAATATTCACACGGGACCAGATGTTTTTATTCTTTTAGATTATCTGAGGGAATCAAGACATTTTTAAGCACTTGAAATATCATAGAGGAAGAAATAGGCAGATATATTTGATGCCTCTAGGTCAAGTTGACCAGAAGGCCTGAAAACAAATGTGTTTGCGGTATCCCTTGTGTTGTCTCTGGGTTTAGGTGAACAACCTCCCTGGCTTCTGGGAATACATATGCAACAGGTCGACACATTAACTGGCGAGCTGAGCTACACAGATGTTGTGGACGGGGCTTCAACAAACGATCTTCTAGAGAAGGATCTGACCGTCAGACTTAAATCCTTTCACATCTAAATCTCCTTATTGATTGTGAGATGTGGTGTGAGATGTTTAAACAAAGTTGTACGATCAAGTAGCTCGGTACTTGATTGGTTTTGTCTAATGGCACTGTTTAAAAGGCTTAAAAATTATAATATTGAATTCAAAAGGTTTAAAAAATATATATATTGAATATAAGACTTCGACTTTTGTAATATTACATTTAAAAAGGCTTCAAAATGTTTTTGTATTCAATTTAAAAGGTCTCGTATTTGTTTTATATTGAATTTTAAAGGCCTTGAATTTTTTGATAATGTATTTTAAAGGCTTCAAATTTTTTTTATATTGAATTTTAAATGCTTAAATTTTTTTATATTGAATTTAAAAGGCTTCAAATTTTAAAGATCAAAGTCTTCAATTTTTTTAATATTCAATATAAGACTTTTTAAAAAAATTATATTGAATTTAAAAGGCTCCACATTTTGTAATATTTAATTTAAAAGGCTTCGAATTTGTTATATTAAATTCTAGAAGGCTTCTAATTTAAAAAAAAAAAATGGAATAATTGAAGCTTCTGATGGCACTGATATACTTCCATACCGAACAGGACATTTAACAAAAAACAATTGACCTATTTGTGACTTTGGGAAGAAACCAGAGTGCTTTGAGAACTCACAGACAAGCAGGAGAACATTCAAAAACCTTCACTTCTTACTGTGACAGTGACCTCTTTACTTTAACATCCAGATGTACTTTTTTATCTTTTTTTTTTTTTTGCACAAGCTCACAGCGAGCGTGTCTCTCTCTCTCTCTCTCTCTCTCTCTCTGTGTGAATATTGAAAGTCATCTTCACACATACACACTTATCGAGGTGATGTGAGAATCACGTCATGCAGGAACCAGAATAGAAGTTGGTGAAATCCACACTTCTTTAGTTTCCGGGGAGTTTTTGAAATCAAGAGCGATGACCACCTGGACAACCAGCTGTACCTATAGAGTCATTAAGACATTTCCAGCTTTGGTCTAGTGAGGGGTGGGCAACTCAATTCATCACGTTTTATATACCATGAGTGATGTAAGGGGCCATCAACCAGAAGAATAAAGGAAGAAAATTACGATGGGAAAAAGTAGAAAAACAAAGGTGATGCTCTGGTTAGGTCAATTATAGTGCTACTATAAAATGATGTCTCAAAAACGACATTATTATACTGTATAATTTAATATATATACAGTATCTGTGAAATAATTTTGCAATGTTCCACTCTTTACCCCTTAGTATTTTCGTAGTCATCATTTTGATGGGCAAGTGAAAAAAGAAAAGTACAAAACATGTGTTCGATGTATCCCTTGTGTTGCATCTGGGTCAAGGTGACCCCGAGGTCCAAAAACAAATGTGTTTGTGGTATCCTGTGTGTTGCAGATGGGTCAAGGTGACCCCGAGGCCCGAAAACAAATGTGTTCGCGGTATCCTGTGTGTTGCAGATGGGTCAAGGTGACCCTGAGGTCCAAAAACAAATGTGTTTGTGGTATGCCGTGTATTGCATATGGGTCAAGGTGACCCCGAGGCCCGAAAACAAATGTGTTTGTGGTATCCTGTGTGTTGCATATGGGTCAAGGTGTCCCTGAGGTCCAAAAACAAATGTGTTTGTGGTATGCCGTGTGTGGCAAATGGGTCAAGGTGACCCCGAGGCCCGAAAACAAATGTGTTTGTCGTATTCCGTGTATTGCATATGGGTCAAGGTGACCCCGAGGCCTGAAAACAAATGTGTTCGTGGTATCCTGTGTGTTGCATATGGGTCAAGGTGACCCTGAGGCCCAAAAACAAATGTGTTCGTGGTATCCCTTGTGTTTTTATCAGATGCAACACAAGGGATACCACCAACACATTGGTTTTCGGGCCTTCGGGTCACCTTGAACCTCAGATAACACAAGGGTTATATCTAAGTAGAATTGTTTTTAATTATTCAAATGTTTTATCTGCAATTTATCATCATGGGATTAATCTATCAAAAAAATACACTGGAATAATAATGAAAATAATTATATTTTAACTTGAAAATGATCTTCTCTCTCATTTGAATAATTATTTAGGATTTTAATTCGCTTCTATTTGTGACTCATTTCTATGATGATCTCAATCAGCGTCCAGATAAATGAGCGTCGTCCATCCGAAGATGAATTATTCACAATTAAATAAAAGTGTCATTAGCCGATCGGAGCAAAAGGGCATCCACGCAATTGAACGCGCTAGCGTCTATTATGTGCGGTGTTTGTCCACGTTTTAATTTCCGACTAACCGGCAAAATGATATTCAATTAGTTAATTAAGTATGATCCAGCTGTGTGCCATCTCCCCACACCAGGAGCCGTCTCCCCGTGGACCGCTGGTTTAAGCCGCTCGGCACTAATTATCACACTGACATTATCGGGCTCTACCTGGCGGTCGCCGGTACCGTCGGCGCCGGGGCTAATACGAGCAGCAATTATTGGCTCGGTCAGAAGTTTTTGAGATAAAATAAGAGGACTCAAAGATGGTCATTGAAATTAGGGTTGAATCTTTTTTGGGGTTTGAAGCTTAACAATGTTATTATGATGAATACCCCCTTTGAATTTACTTGAAAATAAAATATGAGTTAAAAAAAGCATGTTTAGGGGAAAAATCTAATGTAATTTGAACAAATTTAAAAGTTAAATATTACATTTATTATGAGATTAAAGTCGTACATATATAACATTTATTATGGGATTAAAGTCGGATATATATTACATTTATTATGAGATTAAAGTCGGATATATATTATATTTATTATAAGATTAAAGTCGTACATATATAACATTTATTATAGGATTAAAGTCGGATATGTTACATGTTTTGCGGGATAAAGGTCGTAAATATTACATTTATTATGAGATTAAAGTCGGATATAGATAGATTGATAAAAATAATTGCAGGATTACATTTTTTTTATGTACACTGTGTTCTCTCGTGAAGATAAATTATTTTTATTACATTTATTAAAGTTATTTTTGAAGATTTTAAATGATAAATTAGCAGCAAAAATAACTTTTAAAATGGCCCAAAATTAAAATTGATGTTTGAGAATCCAAATATTGATTTACATCTACCTTCTAACTACATTTAAATAACCCTAACATTACTTACAAAGTCATCTACGGGTTTATAGTTTATAGTAACTTCTAAACAGTTAAATATTACATGTACAATTTGGTTATAACAAATATTCTAATTTGGAAGAAGCTTAAATTTCAAGTCAGATATGAGCTTCTAAAAATGTTTTAAAATAATAACTGATGAATTATTTTAAAAATGACAAAGTTTAGTATCAAACATACATCCATTCACCAAATTTAACCTGTTTTGTACCACAGGGCTCTATTTTAGGTCCATTTTACTTGCCATCCACATGTTAACTTATGACTGAATCACCTCATTCCTCTGCTGTGCAGACGACACACAGATTTACTTACAGACTGACTGATGTTGATGCTGTCAATAGGACGACACAATTATCTCCATCTCTATCAGTTAAAATAATAATAATCTCACTTAACTACTCACTTGAAACCTATTTTATGAAAAATCTAAGTCATGTAGCATTTTTTTTAAGCGAAAATTTTAAAATCAATTCCATGCTCTCACAATCTCATCACCGACATTGAAACGTGCATATCTAAACATTTAACTAAGACAGGCCTTTCATTTGGAAAAAAAAGAAGTAAGAAAAGTAAGATATTATTTTAACTAAAAAACAAGCATGAGCTCTTCATTTAATTGTTGTCAGAGATGGTTAAAATATTTTACATCTAAAAACATTTCTCAGTTTTTCAAATGTATTAGCTATTGGTAACAGTAACTGTTAAAGTTATTAGCTAGTGTATTGATCAGGAATTTAAAGGATGTGAAAACTGGAACATACGTGTGAAGATAACAAATTATTACTTCCAAAATATCATACCCAGTGGTTCTGACATGGACTGTAAGTAGTGAGACAAAAAGGTACATTTTTAGAGTTTTTAAAAAAAACGAGAGACAATCAATGAGTTAATGCATCAGATAATATAAAAAATAGTATCCGATTTTTTTTTTTAACTTAAATGAGGTTTTGAATCTTGAACCGTCAGTCAAAAGGTGGACATTGATAAAGGCACAGCCAAGTATCTTCAGGCTACGTCAGCTAAAACCACGTCCCTTATAATAAATGTAATAAATGGGTATATAATCAAAAGTGAAATGTTGTATTATGGTTTTGAACTCACGATTTTGAGGGTCTTCAGGAAGTGCCTGAAACGAAACCGGCACTTATCAAAACTTTGCGGAACAAAGCAGATGAAAAGTATAAATAACTTGGTGAAATCTATACATTGTTTAATTTGTCAAAACAATCGCCGCGGTCGCTTTTGTGCGGGACATACAAAGGGATGCTATACTTATCCACAAAATATATCCTGTGTGCACAAATTACAGCTTCTCATGAAAGACAGAGACTCTCTTCAAAGAAGGTGGCTGCTGGGTAAACAGTCGCCGCGAGTGGACCGCGAGTTCAGTCCCTGTCCGTCAACCGCAAACCGTATTTTTGGACTTCTATCATTGTTTTTCCGTCGCCAAAGAGATAATTAAAACAACACCCAAGTAGGTGCGCACGCCGAGTTGTCCGGCCCACCCATGTCTACCTGACAACTGACAGCCATATCTGATTAAAGGCAGCGGCTGGAGGAGGGGCGATGGACGGCCATCCACCGCGGGGCCAAATGTGATTACCATGGCGATGGATAATTACTGCTGTCAACGCATCTTCCGTCCTGCTGCGACCGGTTTGATTGTACTCGGAAGCGATGACGGACAAGCTTAGCATGCTCTCCATCCCCGGCTGCCAATCACGGCCCGTCGCCTCGCCGCTCCATTTAGCCGACGTCCAGCGTCCGCGACGTCCGGACCCCGTCGCCGAAAACCCCAGCCCCGCTTTTTAATTGTTTTTCCCCCCTTTTCCCTCCTATGTTCATTTCCCCGGCATCCTGGCCCTCCGCTGTTCTCCTGCTCTCGTGTGGACAGCTCCGAAAGTGTTATTACATGAAACTCCCGCTGTAGCATTAATTGAAGGGAGATATGGTGGGACAAGAACAGCGGGGGGGCAACCATGTCCATTATCACTCCTGCTTTCAACAGGTCTCACATTTGGAAACTGCAAATTGCAAAAACTTGCAAGGGCAAAATGTTTGACATTTTTTGATCCACAACCATATGGTGTAGGTGGGGGATGAAGGAAAGGGGGGGGGAGGTGGTACATAGAAAATAAACAAACAAAGCTGGATGGTGTTCAAGGTGCACAATTATAATTGTCGCAGAAAGACACAAAACCAACCAAAAGCGGTTCTGTAAGGTGTGATTAAAAAGGTGAGAGACATCGTCCACCTCCTTGACTAGTCCTTGACTTCTCCCCGGTGACATTGACATTAGCCGCGACGCTAAAGAAAACCCTTCGAACCTGTTGACAGCCCGATATAAGTCTTGTAACCCGGGCCGCACAGACGGTTCCCCCTTAATTACCTGGCTCTGCGCTGGCACGTGCGCCCCAACTCTGACCTAATGTGGCTAATAACCCAATGAGAAAAACAATCAAAACAGCAATTAGCAATAACAGCCAATTAATATTGAGCTCTTTGCCGAGGGAACCGTGCTGCTGCCCACTTCGCTACATTTGGAGCACGACCCGGCATCCATAATGAGACTTTAAGTTACTTTAAGAGTGTAAAAAAAAAAGACAATATTGGTAGAATTTTTTTTATTTATCGCAAAATAACTTTTCAAGACAACAAAGAGTAGAAACAAAGACATGGAAAGATAGTGATTATATGTCTTAATAACACATTTTGGTTTGCATTTATTTTACCAACTTTGGCTACTTTTGTTTTACAATAGTTATTGTAAATGTTTATTTATTTTATTTTATTTCTGGATTTGCTCTAAACAACAAGTACTAGGGATGGGTTACTGAGGCCTCATGATACAGGATCAGCTGTAAATAGTTGGATAGATGGATGGATGGATAGAAGGATGGATAGATGGATGGATGGATAGAAGGATGGGTAGATGGATGGATGGATAGAAGGATGGATAGATGGATGGATGGATAGAAGGATGGATAGATGGATGATGGATAGATGGATGGATAGAAGGATGGACGGATGGATAGAAGGATGGACGGACAGATGGACGGATGGATGGATGAAGGAATGAATGACTGAATGGATAGATACTTTCAACACATCCATCCGTACAAACATCCATAAATACATTTAAAAACAATCAAATAAATAAATATAATTATATATTGTATATATATATATATATATATATATATATATAATATATAATCAAATAAATACATACAAAACATTTAAAAGACATGAATAAATAATTCAAAAGTTGCCAGCAAAAAGTTTTAAAAAAGTGCATGTCAAGCAAGAGGGACAAATATATGTATCGTGATACAGTGTCTAAATTTCAAAAGACCACCAGATGTCACTCTCTGCATTCAAATATTTGGCTCTGATCTACCAATACTAGAGTCTGCCTCATGAGGCCTCAATAATACATCACTAAAAATACTAGCTAAACAAACTCAACCTCCAGCACTAGAGCTGCACAGCTGATGAATGTATTCATACTTATTCAAATCGGTTGCCAGTGTGCTTTTCAAATAGTGTGTCCCTGCCTCCATAACAGGAAACAACCTGTGGTTCATTAAGAGAATACTAATGACAGTTCTAATGAAAGCCCGGAGAGATGACAAGATAACAAATAAAGACCCCAACAACCGGTGTAGTTTTTTTGCCCAGGGGGGGGCGCTGTGAATAACAATAAATTACAAATACTTAAAACATAGGAAGCAAGTAACTCTTGGGCCCAGTTCTGATGTATTAAACATTTGTAACTGGGCCACACACAAAGGATAAAAAACATTTGTCTTTTTTCTCCTGATCGATTATTACTGTCTGAAAAGCGTTTTATTTTTGTTGAATTTGGAATTTGTTCTACACCAGATTTAACAATGCTAAATCAGGATCTAGAGATCTTTTGTTATGTTTTTATCTCAATAGGCGTTTCCTCAAGTCATTTAACTGGGTTTTTGCCTTTTGCATTTTTTCCTAATCATCCCCAACTCCTGTCAATCATCTGCTCCTTAAGATTTCGGTGGTAGGGTAGAGGTATGTCTGTTTCATTCTCTGTAACCTTTATTTTATAGTATTGATGCTTAAACATCCATTTCCAGATTCCCATTTGTTTAGCATTTCGTAGCTAGCATTACCCACACTGAAGGCAGCTATAAAGTCTAACAAAAGGGAATCTGACCTTTATTTTGAAAGTTTTCTTTCATCCTTCTTACCCTTACCTGATTACTTATTTATGTATCTGAGGTCTGTATTTTTTGACACCCCTTTTAAGTTTTTGTCATTGTATATAGTTACAGTACCTTCCTGGGTGACATAATGTTTTCGCTTTTAATATCGTGACAACCCTTAGTACCAGTGTGTCGAAACATTTTTCGGAAGAGGACCATATCTGATGACGAGTCCAATACTTATGTCAGTAAAAAATATATATTTCTACAATTAAAAAATAGTGTATTTTTACATTTTCTGGTATTAAATATATAGTGTATAACGGAGGCTGTGGGCCACATCATATTTACTCAAGGGCCAGACTTTGGAAATTGAATGCCTTCGTATAACTACTTCATTTTTTCTTGATCAGAACCATAGCTTCAGAATTTGAGGTGCTGATTCCCATCATTAGTGACTCGGAAACAACACAGCAGGTTATTTGATGACCAATGCGTCTCATCATCAAAGTATAAAATCAACTATAAAAAACTTATCTTGAAGTAATGATCAGAGAACTCGGGGATGAAAAAAACTATTTTTTATTCTTTCACAAACTAATGAAGTATCGAACCATGCCAAAGGTCATGTATTAATATAGACTTCATCTTCACATCCTCTCACTCACAAAGCTGTCACTTTGATACACCGCCACTCCTCTAATTCTCCCATTTCTTCCCTCATATCGCAACATAAATGTGTCATCAAGGAGGTCTTGTCTTCGACTGTTACATTCCACGGACGCAGATGAAATTAGGATCTGCCTATTCCGGTTACAGTCCCGGCACGACACTGACAAAACAGATGAGTGTTTCTCCGGAGGGAAAAGGTTGTGGGTATGGAACGAGTTAGCACCGCCTGTTATTGCAGCTGATCATAAAAGCCTTCTTCCATGGGAACGCCTCGGTAGAAAACAAAAAAAAAAAATGGAAAAACTTCAATAAAAACAGATTCAGTTGATTGATATGAAAACAATGCCTCGACTTTGAATGGAACAGCTTGTATATAAATAAAGAGTGGATTATACAACTGTACATTTATGTTTAAATTACAGGTACACGATTATAACCTTTGAATTCTTTAAGATGAATGCAATTTAGTTGTGATTCAATGTATCTGAGAACAGTGTTTTATTTTACTTTTTTTATTTTTTGGTAATAAAAAAATGTATGTTAAAAAAATATAAATAAAATAAAAAATAAAGCGCAATTTACAAGGTTATAGAGATTTCGCATTTCTTTGGCAACATCCTTTGATCCAGCAGTGATAAATAATATTTAAAGGAATTATGTGAATTATGAAAAAATATTTTAATCATATGTCAAGTAATTTTAAGCAGTGTCTCTTAACTACCGGTCCATGAAGCATATGATTCTGGGCCACAAAGAGAAAAAGAATGTTTCGCACTTTTTGTCATATTGATTAATACTGTCAGAAAGGGGGTTTTATTTTGAAAAAAACAGTCTGAAGATAGATTATTCTTTAACACTTCAAGACGCTAGTTTCAGTCAAGTTTACCCAAAAAGTGGTAAAATTTGTAAAACATAAACTCAACATGGAAACAATCTTGCTGTAAAAAAAAACCCAGCCCAGGACTCCTGCTGATTCGGCATTTTGTTCTGTACAAGCCGTTTATTTTTGCTTTTTTTTATCTGAACTAAGGTATTTCGGTGTTCTAAAGTGTGTCTTTTGAAGGAATATGAAGACAAAGAGAATTGGGCGTCAGTCGCTACATTAAAATGAACAAACATTTTTGTTTATAAGTCTAAAAAGGAACTAATTACTCTGAAAATAATGAGTAGAAAATGAGTTTAAATACTATCGAACCGAGCCACTGATTTAAAGTTTTAATAACTATGGTATTGTTGTTAATCAATTTAAAACGAAATATTTGATTTTTAAGTTGGCTAAAGTTTCAAGTTCCTTTAAGTTTTAAGTTATTTTTACCATCTACGCTACCCTAAATAAAGGGAAACTATTTTTTTTTATAGATTTTTTTTTTTAACCATTTATGAATTATAACATTTTATGTACCTTATCTCTAAAAAAGAGAAAATAAGCTCATAAAAGCAACTTGTAAGTGCAGTTAAATCACTTTAAAACTTTTACCGTCTTTGCTCCAGACCAACTGCTCCACCGCTTGAATCCGCCTCCTTCTGTGTGAACCACCAATCAGATGCCGTTCAGGGAGATTAGCAGGAATCCTGAGAGGAAGTGTAAACAAGAGGAAACATTAAGTTTGAAATAAAACACAGGAAGCGGGGTTAACGGCGGCTCCTCCCAGCCAGTGCAGCGGCGGAGCGACTTGTAGCCCAATTATCCTCGGTTAACAGGATTAATTACTCTTACTTCTTTTTCCCTTCGCTTCCCCTTCAAGCAAAGGGGTCATAAACACTTCCTTGAGCAACGCAGCCTGTGAGGGCTGCTGACATTAGCATGACAAGTTACAAAATCATTAAGTGCTCGGAGGGAAAACAACATCACAAGCACGCAGGATGCAGGACAGGATTTAGGAGGGCTATTGAACTGGATAAAAATGAACTGGAGAGAGAGGGGGGACGAGGGGGAGCACAACTGAGGTGAGGCCAGAAGAAAGAAGGGACACACTCATTCACTCTTTTAGGAGGGAAAAAAAACTTTTTAATTTATCACAAACATTTCGAATCTCTTTTAAATTTAGACTTTTCTCCGTCACTGAACCCTGATGGTTGATCCTGACTTGTGCTAGGAAGTATAAGGGATAGCGCTACTTCGCTAAACGGAAGATACGTCACTACTTTTCGTATGGCGGCGGCGAGGCAAGCGACTGTTGCTTGACAAAACAAAGAATAATACTAATTTTACCACAACACAACACAACAAAAACACAATGAAACACAACTAAATAACTTGTTTCAATTGGCCAAAAGCGCAGTCAAGAGTCAACGATAGTGTTCCAACAGCCAGTTGCAATCAACGTTAAAAATAGTAGAAGAAGAAGCTGTTGAGTCATTTTGGGTAAGTGTGTAGCAGTGTACTGTAAAGCAGTGCACTTAGATAAGTTTGCGATCTAAGACAGAGCATTGGTCTTTAGTTGTAATAGTTTTAGTTTTAGGAGAATAAAATGGGACCATATGGGGTCAGTATGGTATAGGGGTACAGTATGTAAAGACTAGACTTAAAAAAGGCTGCCAAGGCTTTCGAGTCTTTCGTCCCAATCTGGAATAGCTTTGGACTTGACTCTGCCTGTGAATTGGTCCTGGTCACGATACTATCCTATCATGATCTTAGTCGAAGGCGGTCTTGACTACAACTGGTATGATAACCCTAATGAAAAACACACAGTTGAGGATCATTTCGATAACATGCTGCACTTTGTGCTTGGAACTGTAAAATGCAATACAAATATTTAAGCAACTAACAGGGTTTATCAAATAAAAAGCTGTTCTCATTTTTAAAAGTTGCATCGTAAACATCGTCGTCACATGTAGCCTGGACGCATTTAGTTGGTGTGAAAGTACAAAGTGACCTCCTATCGTTGATGTTTCATTCTCTCAACATTTGAAGAGTTTGCAGCTTGTGATATCATCATGTAGGAAAGTGGTTAAATATGAAATGAAAATGAAAAACAAAAATGGTAGCGCCACTTGTCTGGTTACTTGGTGGGATTTGTTTTACCCCTTAATACTAAACTGCTGTGTTAGCCTCACTCTCACAAAGCGTGTGGGTACTTATAAAAACGTCAGCTTCGAGCAACACCTCACCTCGTTTTTTTGTTTTTTTTCATTTCCCATCAGGAGTCAAGGTTAAAAAGCTCAATCCCTCCATAATCATTTTTTTCATTTTTTGCAATGTTGAGCAACTAGCATACCAGTTTTTATAGTTACCTCGGGCAAAATGTCGCACCCATGCAAGAAAAGTCTGGGACCAAATCCACCACTGGGATATTTTAGTCAAAGGTCAAAGCATGTTTGTGTTTATAACTCAGAAACAGAGTTTAAACATGGCCAAAGTCTATTAAATAGAGAAATAGAAAATGTTACATGGTGAACCCTTAAATACTGTAGATGGACAAAGATGACCAGGGGTAGTAACTTTTGTACTTTGTACAAGTGCTGTGTATCAGGTTCAGGAAGGTTCACAACTTAATCACAAAAACAGCTTGAAGAGCTGAAACATTTACTAAGAAAGGTGTTACTAGCAGAGGAAATTGGACTCTTACTTTGGGAACAAGAACCTGTACGGTTCATCACAACAAAAGAATAGTTGAAAAGTTTAAGGTTACCATCTCTAAAAAGAAAACTGATAGTGGGTTATAAATGCTACTTGCAAGTTATCGTAAATTACTTTGAACTGCATGTATTCCAAACTCTTCCAGACCACACAAAATCAATTTTTAGGCCAGATTTGGCCCCCAGTCCTTGATTTTTATAAATGATTAAAACATGATTTATAAAAAACTAACTAAAAAAAAAAAATGTTACCAGAAAAACATCTGAGAACATATTTTCTGTTTCAAAACGGTATGTTCAAGGAATATATTAAAGATTTTTAAGCGAAAAAAACATACTTTTTTTTTGTTTTTTCCCTATCAACCTGTTTAGTATGATTCACTCCCAGTCGTCAGCTTTCACTAACCTGTCGCGACAAGTACCCAGATTAGCGTAATCTTATATCAGTGCAGAGGAGCAGAAGAGAGCAGATGGACACCCTCGCCCCCCCTTTTGACTGAAAACCTTGAGAAAATAAGAACGATCTGGGGGGGGGAAACTCACAAATCGAGAAGAATTTGAGCTGCGACCATTAGTGTTTGTTCCTGTAACTACACTAATGTAACATGTTGTCTAAGGAGTCCTACGGTGTTCTAGCCAAACACTACGCAGTAATTCTCACGCAGGTGAAGACGACAAAACTCTTCGGCTGCAAAATATATAAATAAATCTATCAACGCAAGGGGCTCGACAAGACGGTGCAAGCTGGGGAATTGAGGACGCCTAACACTTGTCATCTGCCGCGAAGACGCGAGCTTGTCTTTTTACAGTTTCGGTGGTAAAAATCTCAACAACTCGGCTAAAGCGAACAGATGGGCTCGCTAATTAGCAGCGCTCAGGCTGTAAGTTTGTTTATTAAGAGGGAAAAAGGGTTCCAGACATCTTGACACATTTTATTAACACATCATACCTTAAAGCGATGCTTCTTGATAATCACCAGGCTCTTTAGCGAAATGTGTGTGTCAACACACGCTCGACGCTAGCGCACCTGACGTGCGTTCTATATGACGGAAACAATAAAAATCAGCCTTGCAAAGCATAATGCCCGGTGTGTTTGCTCATGAGCACAATTAGCAGCGTGGGAATGACTATAAAAGTGTTTTGCACTGTGCTAAAGCTAGCATGATTATGCTAGCTAATAGCTAGATGCTAGCTAAGCGTGACATACGTAAGGTTGACAGAGGAATAGACAATTTAAATTTGATGAAGTTACGCTCATTAAAAGTCGGAAAGGAAAGGAATTCCTGGAGAAGATTTTATTAAATTACTGAAAAAATATAACTTTTCACACAATAATTGATACCAACTTAAAAACAATATTCTTAGTATTAGTCAAAATAACAAGTAAAAGGTTGTACAGATGAAATTAATATCTGTTGTTATTTTTATATCGGTAAATATGCCATGAGAAACCCAGAGACCCATGTAGTATCATGTATTTTTAGTTTTTTAAATGTTGTTTATTTTTCATGTCCCTTCCTCTTGTGTCTTCTCAAGAAACTCAGCTTGAACTAATCTTTACTCTCTTGCAGACTCTAAGCTTCCTTGTTCCAGTCCGTGGTGTCAGATCCTCATTTCTATGCTGTTAACATTTGATGTTGCAATTGGACTTTCAGGTTCTTCTACTTTTGTTTTCTATACACTCGTGTTGACAAATGTGTGATATTTATTTTTTATTTTATTTTCCTTTTATTGTGTTTATTCCGTTATTGATCTTACTTTAGTTTTTTTGTTTGTTAACATATTTTTTTCTTTGGTTCTTGTATTTCTTCCCATCATTTCTTTGATGCTTTCAGTTCTTCCTTTTCGTCTTTTCTGTTTACGTAATAAATTGTTCACTTTCAACAGGTTGTCACGTCACCTAAATTTGGTCGAGTAAGTTCTGTGTTTGCGACATTTAAATTAATACATTTCCTTCTTTTTTTCTAGGAAAATGCAAGTTAGGTGTTCATTACAGTATATATATATATTTTTAATTTCAAATGTAAAATAAATCAATTCATATATTGATGAAACCATGAAATAAATAAAAAATGTGGCATTTAATATAATAAATTAAGTTAATCTTAACGTTTACATACATCGTTTTAGAGAGTACAATGTGTAGGGAATGTTTTTATGTACCAACATTCAGTTTAAATAAAAATAATAGTTTTATAAAGCTTATGACATAACATTGTCTGTCTGTCAAATGTGCAATTGATTATTTTAAGACTATTATCCTGTTGTCATCTTCCAGAAATACAAGCGAGCAAATATTATTGTGAGAGTGGTTGAGATTAGAAGTAGTGTCAATGAAACTCTGGCTGAAATATGCAAGAAAAGCCTGAAAGCAGCAGCCAGAAAATGATGGTTTCATTCAACAACTTTTGTTTTTTTCCCATTCAGTATTGTGAGTCGCTGGCCTTCCTGTCGGCCGTCTGACCTTTTTGTCGAAGTCCAAAACAAGTCTCACATTTTCCAGTACCAGCATATTTACCGCACTAAACCCTGAATTCACACAAGTATCCGACGTGTTAGCGGTGGCAAAAAATAAGCTTTGAACGCTGTAGAGAGCGATGTTACACAATTCAGGAATAAGTACGTGAACACTATGATAGATTTTAATGGTCGGCAAAGTCGTTTCAACTCTTTCAAAACAGGCTCTTGCGCCGTTGCCAACTACAGCATCCATTTCAACGTCAGACAAATATTTCGCTTAAGTAGTGACACGGAGAATCGTCAACAAGACATAATGACTTTGCGTCTGATAAAAAAAAATATCCACAGATCAACAACAGTACATCCAGTAAACATGGACAGATATCATTTTTCTTCTGGCACACACACCCAAAGGCATACCACAGCCCGGTGTTCCAGCAGGCACATATTGCCATGGTGATCCTGGTTAAGAGGCTTACGTTCGGCCCATGCTGATGGTTGCTGGGGACACTCCCATTTCTGTGGCGACGACTACTGGGAGGATAGTCGCATTGCCATGGTGATGGTGGCAGGAACCGGGCATGCCAACCAATAAGATGATGGATGGATGCCATGCAGGAGGTGAAGGAGAAACGTGACTTGAATGCCCACTTGTTCTGTCCATTTGGTTATAACAAGTTTTTATAAATTGAGTTTTTATGCATGCTCGGATCAAGTGAGAAACAGCGGGGCTACCTGCTGCATTTATTTACGCATTCATGTCACGATAACTAAAATGAAAAGACAGTAGCTGGGAAGACTGCAAACATTTTTTTACGAGAGCAGAATACATTTTGGAAAAAATTAATGTGTGGGGAAAACTCCCAAAAAGCCCTGATGAAGCGAGTCACCTTGGAATTACAAGTGTGATAAACTTAAGACCCGTGGACCACATACATCACAGGATAAAATCACATTTATTATTATTATTGACCCTTCTATAACATTAACTACAAACCCTATAATGCATCACAACTAAAAATTCAGTATGCCTAAAAAAACAGTATTTGTTTGTTGTACTGGTATTTATATATTAAACATGCTGTTTTTTGGTAAACATTTACTTAATTGTCATGCATATTTGTCAAAATAATTAAAAAACAAATGAATGACTGCTGTACAAGATGTATGTTGGAATTTTACTGCCATGTTATATTGCTGTACATTGGTCGTATAGATTTTCTATTCCATTCATAATTTAAACTCATTTTTATTTATTCGTATTCCGTTTTTATTTTGGTGAAAGTGAGATTGAATTTTAAACGTCTGTTTGTCATGATATGCTTCTTAGTCACTTTATTTATTAGTTGTATATATGTATATATACACTTATGCATATATACTTTTAATATCTCTGCATTTGGCTCAGACAAAATTGTAAAGTTCAAACAAAATTGTATTCCGTATACACCATGTCAATACTTGAATGGCAGTTAAGGAATGTTTATTACAGGACAAAGAACAGATGATTCAAGTTTGGTTTCATACTTAAGTCTAAATTTAGGACGGGGTCTTTTCGTCAATAACTTAAGTTAAGGTAAGGTGTCACACCGCTGCTGCTTGCATGCAAACCTTTGACCAGAACTAACAAAATAAATGTACTGTAAAAAGTAGCCTTAAATTAAATCTCAGAAAGAAATCAGAGACTGAAGTTGCAAATTTGTCAAAACTATTTTTTTTCCAGATTTTAAGAAGTGATATAAAAATGGTGGAGGTATAGGATGTGGAGGTACAATAAGACAAACCTTGATTCGTACCACAGTGGAGAAAAAAAGTTCCAAAAAGGTTATCTATCCATCCTTTTCTAGTTAATTTTGTCCACCTCTGTAAAATAAACCTTTACTAAACTATGACTCTACCTGATGACGGTGAAGGATTCCAACAAATGAAGATAGAGTTGAATCTTTAACCCAACATCCAAGCTTTTCGTTAATAGAAGAAATCCAAAAAACACATTTTGCTTATTCCCTTTACTGGCTCTCATGTAGCTCGAGCTACTCTTAGTTTCATTGGCAACGAAGTAAGAGACCTGAAGATGTCACTATGGTCTTTTCTTTGATATTACTAAAAATAAACCATCATAAAAGTGATCTAAAATGTTTTCATCAGCTCACATTCGTCTTCCATCCATAAACGCCTCATCCTACATTCCGCCAGTATTGTATCGCACAGGGATGCAGCGAAGGAATTGATAATCCAGTTGTTTAGCTCCAGATAATTGCAGCAGCTATCGCACCTGTCTCTCAAGCCCGTGGGCCGATGGGACATGTCTGGAAATACCGGTTGCCTGAAGGCATGGAGCGGGTCCAAATCCGACCCGGAGTAAATGACTACCGGGGGCCTCTGCATGTGTTTGTCCTGGGATTATCGGAGGCGGGGAAGAACATAAACGTGTTTGTTTGGACTAAACACTGTTTCACCTGACAGTGTCTGTCTGATCAGATACATGAAAAAAGCAAGATATGTGGATCAGTAGGGGGCAGTGGAGCGCTGTCATCATAAAAAAAAAGAAAGCAGAATATATATTTTATTGAATATAAGGAAAGCAACATAACACCAAAGTATTATTTCTCTACAAAAAGAATCTATTTTTTCACCAGAGGTTAGCAGGGAATTAAAAGAAATCCAGACAAGATAAAATGGCTGGCTTTCATTTCTACATAACCTGCTTCAAAGGAGTGATGTTTCTTCCCTCCTTCACTGGTCTGTCATCTCTGGTATCTAAAGACACAGCTATATGCACATTTTAAGATCTGAAGATACAAACATGGACTTATTGGCCATGCTGAATGTAAGCTCGACTTGCTCACTCAGCAACAAACAACCAAGGGACAAAAACTGTTTTTTGAAAAAGTGAAGGCAAAGTTCATTAAGTGTCCACTTGAGGCTGGCGTAAGAAAAACTGGAAGTCATGTAAAAATTGATTTTTGCGGCATCAAAAAGGATATTTATAGCCTGGTTCAAAAAACAGTTTGGTTCTTTAACACTGGCACAGGCTGTACTGGAGTACATTATTTGTCTCGTTTTTGATTATATTCCTCTTCATTAAGAGGCCTGGATAACTTGACAATTGAGTGCACATTACGCAGAAGTTCAATCTAAATGGTAACGATGGTAATTTGACTATTTTTTAGCCAGCCTCTAGTGGATGTATGATGTACTACCGCTTTTGACACTTCAACAATGGCATCACGTATAAAGGAAGACCAAAAAAACAACTATATCTGTTTTTATATATATTGTCTCTACATATTTTGATCATATCACATGGTTTAAGTTTTCAAAATATTTGTTTTGGAAGTCACAAAGTAATCGTCTCGTTCAACCTTCGTATTGTATTGACTGTCTGAAAGTAAGTAAGTAATATTTATTTATATAGCGCTTTTCGAGACCAGGGTCACAAAGCGCTTAAACAATCAAAAACAATACTCAAAAAAGTACATACTTTAAAGATCAAGATAATACTGAGAACAACACAGGAGTTCGAGAAATTCAAGGAAGAGCCTGAACAAATAGAAACGTCTTAAGATGTTTCTTAAAGGAGTCAGTAGATCCATCAAGCGCAAAGAGAGAGGAAGATTGTTCCAAAGCTTAGGAGCAACAGTCTGAAAAGATTTCTCTCCTCCGGTCCTGAGCCGTGTGTGTGGAACCATAAGTAGATTCTGATCCACAGACCTCAGAGCCCGAGCTGGGGTGTAAGGCTGGATCAGATCAGTGATGTAAGGAGGAGCCTGACCATGAATAGATCTGAAAGTAAGAACCAGAATTTTAAAGTTGAACCTGAAAGAAACTGGAAGCCAGTGAAGAGTTTTAAGGGTCGGAGAAATGTGAGTTCTTCTACTAGAGCGGGTCAGAATTCTCGCTGCAGAGTTCTGAATCAACTGCAGGCGAGACAGCTCCTTCTTGTTAAGACATGAAAACAAACTGTTACAATAGTCCAGACGAGAAGAAACAAACGCATGGATTACAAGCTCCAGATCATGTTCCGACAACATTTTCCTAAATTTAGAGATTTTTCTCAGTTGAAGGAAACAGTTTCTGGTCAGTTTAGATTAGTTTAGATTTAGTTTAGAAAGAAAGAAGATGACTCTGGATAGGGTGCGAGACAATTTCCAAAAGTAGCAAAAATATGTGTGACCAAACCGTCAGGACGGGCGGTCACTTTTTAACGCTCTATTTTTCACAGCCATGAACACACTAAAACATGCTTAAAAGAAAGGAGTATGGATAGCCCTGTTAGGTGGTCATAATGTTGTTGTATTTTAAAAACATGAATTAAACATTTTTCCTATTAAAAGAAGTGAATATACTGCAGTGTAAGGATTGTTTTTCTCCCTGAAGATGACGGATCAACCAGCATAATTGGTTTATATTTTCCAGCTAAAGTGGCACACAGTACACCCGAGAGAGACGGCGTTTGACTGTGTCATGTCTGCAAATATTGTTTCTCCACAGGCAATCTGATTTTTCTGCAATATTTCATGTAAAATTATAAATTTAATATCTGAATGTCATCAGCGGAGTCAGGCACCTGCTGAAACAATTTGCCTCTTGCGCAGCGCTGCTCAGGCCCGCACTCTCCAGGTGAGGACAAGCACACAATGTAACACAGCGTGACGAACGCAACAACAGCTTGGGTGCAATAAAATCACTCAGTACAAATGCTGTAATGATTTTCTACCTTTTAACCACGTGGAAATTCAGTCAGAAAACGTAACGATCCAACAGTATGGGTCCCCAACAAATTGCTTGTTGTGAAATGGGTTTTCGAGTAATCATTAAAGACAAAGATTATAGGAGATGGAGAAGAATGGCAAACAATTGGATTATAATCTAACCCAGTCTAGAGTCATCTTCTTTCTTTCAGGCAGTCAATACGAAGGACGAATGAGACGATTATTTTTGCGACTTTAAAAATCCACAATAAAATCTTAACTTTCATAAATAATATATTAAAAAATATTTTGAAAACTAAAACCATGAGATGCGTTCAAAATATGAAGAGAAAATATATATAAATACTAAGATATAATTGTTTTTTTTTTTCTTTTTTAACAAATTATAAAGCAAAATTTCAAAATCTACTTACACATAACGCCAATGTGGAAGTACATAATATGTCCACTAGGGACTGACTCAAAATAGTTAAACATTTTTTGTGCGTCCATCTAGTTGCTTCGCAAAGTTTAACCCTTCACCCTCCGTTTTTTAGATTTAAATATTTAATAAAGATTTACTTAAATGTCAGTGGAGCTGCTAATCCGTACTCATTAACTGATTGAAATCAAATGAAATTGTAATTTAAATGTGTAATACTTGCTAATGATGTTGCATTTTTTCCTACAATTGTTTAAAATTGTTTTAAAATATATTAATGAAATCAAATACAAAGTCAAGGGTTGCCAAAGCCTATAAAATGGTTGGATGTAAAAAATAAAAAGTCAAGTTGTTGATGATCTTCTTTTTGTTAATTCAGCATCAAATGCAGAAAAAGTGAGTTGCATTTTTTGGAAGATAAAGGTTTGCTATTTTTTCTCAGCTGAATTCAGCAAGAATTATGTAATTGATTTCGGATTGCAGATACATAGACTTCATCTATAGTGACATTATCCATGAACCACACATGTTCACAGACACCAGTTTCCCCTAAAAGTCCCAAAAAATATATTTTTAAGAGATTGAATAGGTACAAGTTTGTGACTCCTGTCTTTCTTTATGTGAACTGATGTACTAGAGAGCTTTCCAGAGTGTCCATCGATGAAGCCCTTCTCAAGGAAATCAACAAAATAAAGTATTACTACATTTGAGTATATTTATCTTATACTTTATGAACAGATTCTAACTTCCCAACCACCGCTCTGGGGCACGGTACCATTCTGGCACAAAATCCAATTTTTGTTACGAAAAAACGGGCATAATATCGCTGAAGTAACACAACTCTGTACCTCTCAAGATGCTTGAAAAAGGGTTGGGTTCTCTAGATTCTCATCTGAACCCAGGAATCTTTTGAAGGATTCATCACTGACTTCGACTCCGACACTCTCTGTGGCATCAGTGTCGTATCACATCAATGCCAGCACTTTGCGATGTACTCTGAGGTACGTGGAAGTAGGAATGTAAAGGTTCCATTATTACTTCAAGAGTAGGTCAGTCTTCAGATATGAATGAATTTATGAGGCATTTAACTAACAACCAGACAGTCCCACAAATGAGTTACAATAGTTAGTTCTATAATTGCAATGGTTTGGACATAATCAGGAGAAACAGCAGTTAGTTTTGGTGTCATTTTACCAGATGTCTTTTTAAAAGAAATCATGTCAGTGTTTCGGAGAACACAATGTTACTCAACCTTTTGAATTCGCATATCAAAGCCCTTCATGCACGCACACCTAATTTAGCCTCAAAGTTACGCAAGCAGAGCGTTACTCAGTTTATTACAATTGACAAAATGTTCCGCCATATTAAAACGGTAGAAACACAGACAAGGTATATATATTTTTTTGTATTTCATTATTCAAACTATAGAAATATAAATGTAGTGTATGTTTCTTGAAAAAGTACCAGTATGGAAGTAGTAAACATAAACATTAACCGTAATTCAAAGATTTCTACAATTCTCGTCTGCCTTTTATTCCAACTAAACATAGCTTAGCATAACAGAAAAAATATGATTTCTAGATCACATGATAGTTGTTCTACCAATCAGTTATTTACCAGGAAAACATCATTATCTCCCCCTTTTTATGACGGATATATTAAAAGTAGATACAGCTTATAGGAACGTCATACAATAAATGTATTTAGAAGTTAAATTTAAAGGTAGTTCTAAGAAAATATTTATAGTTTAAAAAAGATATCTAATGCCAAATTATCCGTACAAGATCTTTGAAGATCCTTCTCAAGTAATACTGTTGTAATTAAGTAGTACATTTCAAGAGTTCTCTAAAGAGTACCTCGATGCTTGCCTTTCCAAAAAAAGAGAAGCCTGTGAGAGAACGAGCCACAGGAAGCATTCGCCTTTTCCTGATTTTCCATTTCAGAACAACATATTGGTGAGGATGGAAGTTTCAGACGGAAAAGAACTGAAATGAGGAGAGACCGAATATACGCACTGCTGTTCGACAAATATTGTGTGAAATGGCGAAGGCTTTTTTTTTTTGTTTTTTTTGTGCTGAGATCAACATAAATTTTCTTGGCACAGATCTCCTTGCCCAGCGTGGGCTCGGCGTTGGGAAACTGGAAAGGAAATTCTCCGAGCCACAAGGGAGTGGAATCAAAGAGCCGAGTCTCCAAGACCTCTGACACACTGAACTTCTCGCTGACCCCCTCGATTCTCCTTCAAACGCACACAATGAGACCTGTGCATATGCAGACACGTACACACTTCTGTCAGTAGAAACCAGATCTACGGACTGAACGCTGTACCTTGATTAATAAAGGTTTATAAAAGACAACCGGGCTTTTTAATTCAACCCAAAGATGGACTTACTTCTGTACATAAATATGTTCAGCATGAGCCTTGAAACCGTTGGTATTTGATGTGTGACATATTCAAATGCGCCACATTTCTTTCTTTCATTTGCCATGTTTGTTTCTGTGTGGTTCTCAGGGGCGGTGCACGACCTGCATCAGATCTACCAGGCAGTCGGCGCCGGACCAGCGGCTTTAATGATCCCTTCTGAGGAGACTCGTTAAAAAGCTCACACACCCGCGCGCACGCACACAGAGACACACACACACACACACACACACACACACACACACACACACACACATGCTAACATTTGCGCGTTGAATTAATGATGATGTAATTATTCCCAATATCCTTGAAATGGCGGCTGCCAGGAAGTGTGGAAATGTGCGAGCTTTTAAAAAGTTGCTGCACAATGAACACGAAGGCCTCGTGTTTGCGCGCTACGGTGAATAAGCTTCCCAGCCCAGCTGCGCCAGAGACCCACACACACACACAGTCGACGCACACACACGCACACACACACGCAGACACACACGCAGACACATAATAGACTGAGGAGTTTTGGTCGGTGTCCCAGAAACAAGACGTTTAAAAAGCATCAATTATAAACGTGTATTGATAGATGGGGAGTTAAAAAAAAAAAAGAATGTATAAAGGCTTAACTTCTATTATCGATAAGCAGCTGGTTTCATATGAAGAGATCCATTTCCCTTCTTTGCATGTCCAGGGAGGGATGGGGGTGTGAGTCCATACACACATTTGTGTGGGAGCATTAAAAAGATTCTGGAACAAATTTATGTCATCATCAAAAAACAACAACATATCATCAGCATAAACCTGAAGATTTCTACGAGCAAGTATTGTTAACCAGACAAGAATCTAGATTATAGTAGAATCTAGAAAGAGTTAATAGTGTATAAGTGTGTTAGTGTATTTATTTAAATTAATTTGTTGACTATGGTATTACTCAGTTGTGGCATTAAAAACCGGTCGTGTTTCGTTGATGAGGCCTTGTATGACATTGTATCATGATACAGTGTCTTCAGTTTGAAACGCCACTAGATGTCAGTCACTGCTTCTTAATCGTTGGCTTTCCAATTAAAATTACATTTTAAATCAATGCCATCCTTTTCAATTTTAGAGTGTAATCCAGTGACCTTTCGAAATGAAGACACTGTATCATGATACAGATATATTTTTTCAAATTCTAATCAATAGCTATCTATAACTGTCAACTAGCGATTGGTTTGATAAGACCTCATGAAGCAGCTGATGCTGTATCATGATACAGTTTTACAGGCCACGAGATGGCACCCTCAGTTTGAAAATGATGCCAGGTTTTATTGAAGTAGGTCAGAGCCAAAGATTTTAAAGCACAATGTGCCATCTAGTGTTTTTAGTATATTACACTGTATCATGATACACTGCTTGATTGTGAAGGGCCTCTAAAAATATACCAGGTTTTATTGAATTAGTAGATCAAAGACAACTATTATACAGTCAAGGTCTAGGGGTCATTCATTAAGACAATGTATCACGAGACAGCTGATACTGCAGACCTCCTCAACCAACCACCACCGTCTACCAACTGGTAGGTCATTCAAAATGATTTCACAGGAACCGGAGTTGTCGCCATAGTTTGCCAGGCACCGAGCGTAAAACAGTCGTCTTCCTCGACACTTCTTTTTTAAGCATTTTAATTAAGCGTATTAATTATCTGCCTCGTCTTTTTTGTTCCGATGCCCCGCTCCGCATCCGGGGAAGTTACAATACGTGTGACTACGTCTCTCACCGGCTGGTATGACGAGCAGCACACGGACCTCCTGATCTTGCCAGTGTGCGTCCAGGTTTGTGCTTGAAATAATAAGCACTCACCGGTGGAGTAAAGACGTCAGCGTCTTCTGCGGAACCAGTCAGAGGTGTGAACCGACAGTCCTACACCGAAACTTCAGGGAACTTTTTTTAGACTTCACAAACTTTAAAAGCGTGCATTAGATCTTTTGTTAGAAAAATGTAGAAAAAAGACGTTGTTCGTATGCCAGGCCGGTGAGTACATTGCAATGCTCTCGCTTGTCACTTCAAAATAACCGTCTATGCTCTGAGAATATAAAGGTTTGCTCTCTCATAATTGTTAGTGACGGATTGATGAGGCCTCATGATATATCATCAGCTGTATCATGATACAGTCTCTTATTTTTTAAATACCGCTAGATGACACTCTGCTTTAAAATATTTTACTCTGATCGACTAATTCAATGCAATTCAAACTTCGCCTCATTTTTGCTTAGAGTGCCATCTAGTGGCCTTTAAAACTGTATCATGATACATCATCAGCTGTATCATGATACAGTGTTATATTTTTTAAATACCACTTGATGACTCTGCTTCAAAATAATTGACTCTGATCTACTAATTTAATGAAACTTGGTCTCATTTTCGCTTAGAGTGCCATCTAGTGGCCTGACTGTATCATGATACAGCATCAGCTGTTTCATGAGGCCTCATCAACCCATCATTAGCAATGGTAGTTTGCAGCGCATTATAATGAAAGAAAAGGAAAGTATTTTGTGTTTATATTTGTAAAAAGATTAACAAATTAGCTGTTGTTCTTTCAGGGGAAAAGACTAGAAAGCTGACCTATGACATCACAGTTTCCAAAATGTGGCAGTTTATTTTTTATAGAGTTAACTCTCCAGTAACTAAAAAAGGCCAAAATTCGTGGACCGACTCTGGAGACTTAAATAAGCTGTAAAAGTTGCAGTTTCCTGCAACAGTACAAACACGACCACTAATTTGTGAAAGACAACACCCTTGTGTGTTGTTGCTTTTACTATTTAAATCTAATTAGCTGGCCCAGAGGTTGATGGTGTGATCACGAGGTGTTGAAGAGCCCTAAAAGAGAGGTGAGTATAAGATTTAAAAAAAACAAGGTTGAAGACTTTTAACTACCTGACGGTCACCAGCAAAAGACCTTTGTTCTCTCTCACACTTACATTGATAATCACATTATCAGTAAGTAAGTAAATGTTATATGTAAAGAGCCTTTCTAGACCAGAGTCACAAAGTGCTTTAACAATCAAAAACAATACACAGTTAAAATATATACTTTAAAACCCCAAGACACATAAGACAAACACAGGAGTCCCAGAAAATCGGGGAAAAGCCTGAACAATTAAAAATGTTTTAAGATGATAAGTCAGTAGATCCATGAAATACAGAGAGAGGAAAATCGTTCCAAAGCTTAGGGGCAACAGCCTGGAAGGATTTCTCTCCTCTGGTCCTGAAGCACGTTCAGGAACCATCAGTAGATTCTGATCCACAGACCTCAGAGCCCGAGCTGGGGTGTAAGGCTGGATCAGATCACTGATGGAAGGAGGACCCTGACCATGAATAGATCTGAAAGTAAGAACCAGAATTTTTGGTGTTTTTATTTGACTCATGGGATCTTTTAATAAAAATCTTCTGTGACGAAAACGCAAACATTTTACAAGAAAAAAATATGTTTACAGTTTGATATATGCGCCACATTAAATGTGCTTAAATTAATAGTTCATCCTAAATTCTGATTAAAATCACTCATTTTCTACTCACACATATGTTGTCTGAGCGTTGAGATTATTTTCAGAGTAATCTGTTCTTTTTAGACTTATAGGCAAAAAATGTTTGTTCATTTTAATGTAGCGACTGGAGCTCAGATGTAAACGTCTTTAACTTCGTCCAAAAAGACACTTAAAAACCTCCAAATACCTTCACGATGCTCGTCTATAGTTTTCTTGTATTGTAGCCTTGACACCAGGAATGGTTTTGAAATAAGTACATTTTAAGTTTGTTTACAGCGGAAGCTACCATCTCGTGGCTCCAGCTCCAAGTGTCCCTGCATCTTTAGTCTTCAGCTAAAAACTAGCTTAAAATATACACTATTTAAGTATCTAATGTCAAGGCTTCATTACAAGATGGACGTTACAGACGAAAAGTATGGAGGTACTTGGATATTTTTAAGAAAGCCTTTTTTGGACGGAGATGAAGACCAGGACAAGGGAACTACTTTAGGACATGGACATACATTTTTACCAAAAAGGACTGGATTACCCTGATGATAATCCCTAGTAAACCCTTGGTTGAAATGCGAGTGAGTTGAGAATTAGTGGAATTTGAATTTTCGTTCAACTATCACTTTAGAAATGGATGTATAGCCCTATGAAAATACATTAACGGTATCTGAATTGTATTTTTAACACTATGCTTACTTTGCTTACGCTGTACATGATGAGATGACCGAGCCATTAATCAAATTTTTCCATAAGTCTCACACATGTGGCATCAGCTGGAGCTTTACCATGTAGCTTTATTGGTTTCCATCCCGTCGAGCTAATCAAGAGCAACGATTCATAAATCACGGTGACGTCGCAGTAACCAGAAGGTTTAAGGGCCAGATTGTGCGAGACTCCCAATCAGACCTGGAAACAGATTCGGAGCCATGTGAAGTCACTCAAAGGGATTTTTAATTCCCCTCTGTTAGAGTCGACCATGTTTCAGGAGATGGAAGAGCATGGCTTAATCCTCTGGCTAGATAACTTGGCAAAAAAAACATTGATGTCAAAGATTTCAGAAGATTCTCTTGGAGGTTGGTGGTCATAGCTGAATGGGAATTAAACCCCCCTCTCTTAATGCCTGGACAATCAGGCCTATTAACCAGACTTTTGATGGCTGAAGAATTTCGGCGCGATAGGTACGAAGCTTTCACTTATCCGTTCAATATCATACTTGGAATTCCCGGCCCGATTTTCCCGGTGTATCTTTTTGATCCTTTCTCGTCTTTATCAGTAAACACTTGTTCTCGCCTTCAATCCGGGAAGGTAGAGGAGGGTGACTAGAGGACTCCAAATAATGCAATTAAACACTGACCGCAGGGTTCAGTGCTGCTTATCAATACACTCAGCAGGGGTGCGGAGAAAAGCTCAAACCCAGGCTTCAGCTGTCTACTCTATGGAGACGTGCGTTTTATTAAACCGCTGCTAACACACTCGAACACAACTCAGGCCGAGAGTGAACCCGAAGAAGCTAAAAAGTTGAATCAATGCGAGAGGAAAGCGTTTGCTGCTTGGAATGTTTGTTACATGAAAATTGTCTCTTCATAATTTCTTTTGCATTTAATGTAACAAAGAAATCCAATATCATGGGTGAAGGGAAAAAAAAGCGAGTTGAATTCCCGTAGATTGGGTCATGACTGAAATAAATTGAAACTTCCTTTTCTAAAGTACTCTGAATTCATGTGGCCCTTCACTCTGAAAAATTATTTTCCGTTCAATTAAAAAAAAAAAAAAATGTTTTCATAGACTACATTTTAAATCTTCAGAAACAAGTTAAGAAATACATTTTAAATAAAGTTATTTTGTGATTTTTATTTAAACAAAATGTGCCATAAATAGTAGTGATGGTCTGGTGAAGCTTCATGAAGCAGTGTCATTATTTTCACAGTCCACTAGATGGCGGTCTCTGCAATTCTTTCTTTGTTTCGAACAACTGTTCTAATGAAACATCCTTTTTAAACTGATGATGGCACCACCTACTGACCTCTACACAACATGACACTGTTTCATGAAGCTTCATCCGCACATCACTAATAAATAGGTTTGAAAGTCTGTATGTATTTCACACTACAACATCAAGAATAATCCAGGGAATTATGAATAACTTTTAAAGGGAATTGAATTGGAAATATACTGCTCACACGACACACATCATTGACATAAGATTGTCACATGACCTTGATAAATAATCGTATATCGTAAATAATGATCTCATAATTGAGCACAAGACATGGATCAAGTCCACATTATGACACATAAAATAATAAATAAACAAAAACCACAAACTACAGTATGAAGTTTATACTGTTCAGGGTAAGAGAAGAGAAAACAGATGAAAAATGTTTGATTTCAGGTTATTATTTGGTTGACTACAGTTAGAAATGATCGTAATTGTAAAACACTTATACAAGCTTGATGTATACAAAACAAACGTGAGGATAACTCAGTGTAACTAAGTGTACGACAGTTTAAAAAACCCTCGGTTTTACTGAAACTACACAAAAGAAAATATAGAAAATGTATTAACAATTTTAGAAGGGTTTTTTTAATGACATGGAAGTTTTCTCAATTTTCTTTGCTTTTTTCGGAACCTTTTTATCCATAACATATTCTTCATCTCTTAATGTTTATGTATATTAAACGAAATATTACGCAATGCAAGCGTAACTTATGGAAAGACATCTATTGGGTACTAAAATAAATGGTAATAAAACTGCAAAACACGAAACATTATCTTCAACAATTACACATCTCAGGATGAGACAACAAGTCACACTCATGGAAAACATGGTAGGATTTGTGTGGAGAAAAACTAGGAAACTACAATCCTGATACAGCGAGAGTGACTGAAATAAATAAAGTTTCACCAACTGCAACAAGGCACGCCCAAAGGAAATGTTAGGAAGAAAATGTGACTTTATTATCCTGTGATATTCAATGAAATGAAAGCTATGACCTGGAGAAATAATTCAAAAGATTCTTTATTCCCAATCCCCCCCAAAAATATCCTGCGGATAAAGTTCCTATTTCAGTGTCCAATTTTAGTCCGATACAAAATTGTGAGGTTAAATGTTACAGAAAATAATCCCAAAAGGAAGAGATGGAATGAGGCGACGCCAAATCTTCAAACTTCAAATCACAGCATTAAAACAACAAATGTAAAATGAGTTTAGTATTTATGCTCCTGCACCGTGTTTGAGTATCACAAGAAAAAAAAAAGGTTTTGAACATCCGTCTTCCTGAAGCAGATCCTTTAAGTCTTTAGAAAAATCCATTTTATTATCATATAAAAGCTTCAAGAAGATTTAAACAAATGTGTTTGTGGTACCCCTTGTGTTGTCTCTGGGTCAAGGTGACCCACTAACTCCCTGGCATCCATAAATACAAAAGGATTGGTGGAGAGTGAACTGGGATGTTGTGGTGAATAAAGTATTTTAAAAGTTTAATTTGAAGTTAAAATTTGAATTAATCATTGTTTTTTAATCTTAACTTATAGAAAATATATTATTAAAATAATCCTTATAATGTCCTCTTTTAGTCTTCATCTAAAAGTGTTTAATAGTTTTCTAGAGTGGGGGTAAAAAGTTTGGTATGTGCTGCTGAAAGGGGTCACATCCCATGTTAAGCGGGGACAGGTGTGCTGGACAACAGGTCTCTGCGGTCTTTACTCTGCTTTGCTGTTGGCACAGCTGACCACGACGGGAGGTTCCTCTGAAGCAAAGCCAGATTGTCGAGCGCTGGAGCACGCCAGCCACGGAGCACATGGGCCCGACTCAGGCCGACGCCGTGCAGTGTCGCTCCCAGCAGCACCAGCCTTTGGGGCGCCCCAAATACTCTGCACCCGAGTGGTGATTTTTTATTTTCATTAACTTGAACGTTAGACACCCGGGGGATAATATCAAACACGATAAATGTTTTTATGTTTCCTCAAAATGGTATGGCGAAACGAACGAAACGTAAATTATGGATCGTTTATTCTCACATAGAATTCCCAATTGAAGTTTTGAAAACTTGTTTAAAGTGCGCGGATGAGAACAGGTTGTTCTGGAAAAACGTACTTAACTTAACAGTTAATTTAAGAATGTTACAATCCAGTTGTATTTCCTTGTAAACTATTTAATTGTACATACATGTATTTAATTTAAATCATAAAAAAGCTGTGGAAAAATAAGTAAATGATATATAAAGTTGACATATATTGTTTTAATTCAATGTATTTTCAGGGACAAAAAGTGAAATACTAAATTAAATCAAAAAATTGTCTGGCTAGTGTTGTAAAAACAATCCAGGAATGTTTGTGTTGACATTACAGAATAAATACAATGATAAATAGAAATGAGATAAAATCAAACTTAATAAACTAATGAACAAAAAATTAAATGCATTACAATAAATAGAATAAGAGAAATTTTAGAATGAAGTGGGCTATACATAATTCAATTAAATCAAAATCAAAATCTTAACTTTGAATTCATAATAAGTTGGTTTTTTTACGCAACATTTAATTGTGAGTCAACTGTCCTGAATTTCCATTTCTCATTTTTAGATGTTTTAAGATACGAGTACTGCCGTACAACGACCATTTACTGTACATGACTTTGCCCTTATACAAGTATACAACTTATTTTATACTTACTAGTTTTAGTTTTACTAACTTTTCCATCATTTCTCAAAGTAATGTCTAGATAACCTAAACCATTATAGGCACGCTAATCGTTGTGTTAGCTTATATGCTACTAGCCAAACATAAAGGTGGGATCTCTGGGGAAACTGTATGAAGGTGTTGGGCTCAAGGTTTCAAGAAGAGGAAAGGTATCAAGAAACTCCAGGCACAAGTTTTTACTGGACGTTTCTTGTATTGATAGATATATAATATAGTAACTGAAACTAAACAATATGTTCTGAATACATGACAAACATTAAGTACTTTCAACATGTGGAATACTTACAAAGAAGAATATTTCCTGACGTTCAAACGTGGAGAACACGTTCAGTTTGTGATTCTACTGCAAAGTTAGCTAGAGAGGAAAAATACGTCAAAGATCATCTATTTATGCAAGGAGCTCTCTCTCTGCTGAGAAACCAAAAGATCCTCAATCATGGCGATGTCTCACTCTGACTATTCGTACTATTTACAGAATGAACTTCACATGTTTATTTTAAATATATTCATTATTTTTTGATGGAACGTATTAACTCAATGGAAGAATCAACTAATAGGCTTTCCGTAGGTATGCTTGATGTTCTTTTTGAATTTTCTCTATAACAAATGACAGTTTGTGCTACAAGAGAATCCATTGATTGTTGCTTTGGGTTAATCCATGGAAATAGTTTATTTAATAGAGATAAAAATTGACATGGTATTAAATCCCGGGTTTTTTTATAGCAATACTTACTTACTTACTTTATAGCAACGACGTAGTATTTTTCAACGAAACTAAAGACATCATCGGAGCGACTGAAAAAAAAGACACCAACCAAAGTTTGGTATCCGACAAAAGTCAAAATCGGATTGATGGATGGATAGAAATCTTAATAATAATGAAAATACTTTTGTGTCTCAGCTAGTAGTTTTCTTCTTCGTTAATCGCCGACATCCACTCTACCGCCCCCAGTTGGAAGGAGCCGGTACTGAATAGTTGAGTCCTAAAACTTGGCAAAGATCAAAAATCATCAACCATCAATTAACATTATTTTATTTGTTTGATTTGTTACTTTATTCTTATGTTGTAGTTTACTTTTTATTGACTATTGTTTTTGTTGTTATTATGTGTAATGTATGTCATGAAATAATGTGTATATATGTTTCAACTTTTACTTATAAAATGATAAAACAACTTCAATTTACCAAATATTAATCAATCAATCTTCTCATCACTGACGCGCACAAGTCAGTAATATTAGTTCCTCTTTTGTTGTCGAGTCATTATCAATCCCTCCTGCTGTTCTCCGTCATCGTTGATATGATTCCAGAGGTTTTCTTTTATTTTTTTACGAGGTGCAGTGTAAATTATACACAATTCAGATGTGATTAATGTTAACACAGCAGCGATGAGGGATTCTCTCGCTTATTAGTTCTTCGCGATGAGAACGCGGGAATACTTTCATCCTCCGGCGCCGGTAATAATCAAACTGGCCCCCCCGGAATATTTTCACACGTCAGCAGGTCGGAAACTTGGGGCTTCTTCAGGAAGTGTTAATTTGATATCATTAAAATATGAGGTGATGCCGATTCAATCATCCTTCTTTTCTTACGGAAGTTTTTTTTCCCCAAGTGTTCTTGAAGCCACTTTACTGTCTTTGGGAAGATTGGGACTCATTAGATCAGATGTGTGTAACCAAATGTCATGAGGGGCCACGTTATGTACCACTGTTGTATGACTGTTGTGAGGGGCCGACAAACAGAACTTAAAATAGTTAAAAATACAGAACTAAGCTCTTATAATTTTCCTCCATATAAATATAAAATAACAAATGTATTGTTATACAAAAAAAATCTAGATTTATAAAGGAAAATAAAAAATGTAGATCGGAGAACATTCATAAGTTTATTTGGACTTGTAAATTAATAATAAAAATTAAATGTGTTCATAGCTAACATTGCTCATATGTTACCTTTATTATGTAATTGAATTTGTAAATTAAAATGAGCTACAAGTGTTGTTTAGTTGCATATTAACTTAATTTATAAACAAAATAATTACAATTCTTAAAGTGAGATTTTGATGAAAAATATCTTTTTACGAAAAGTTACAAAAACCTTTTTTCTTTAACAGTTTTATCATAATAATCTTTATTTCCACTGGCTGCAATAAATATGGTCAAAAGGCCATTTGCTCAGGTTTGAATCGGACTAAGTCCATTGTTTTACCAAATTCCCAGGTTGACCCACTTATTCCAAAATTTATGCTGTGGTGTAAAATGACTTTTTAGTGGTTTGAGAGCACGACTGACAGGTCTGCACTCCTGACACCACCACACAAGCGAAGAGTCATCTCCAGGTAAACGATATGTTTCTTTAGCAGTAGATGTTTTGTTTGAAACCTGTAACATCCATTTTTGAATACGATCTGAAACCTCTGCCTTTAATGGTTTCATTATACTTGGAATTCTTGAAATGCGGTTTGGAATGACCCATTCCCTGTAGCCGGTTCAAACAAGGGTCAGTTGAATTCCAAAAACAAGTTCCTATTTTAGTACTTTATGACCTTATATCACATTTTGTGTATCTTTAGCTTCCAGTCCCTCTTTGATATTTAGTTTAATTATATATATTTTGGGTTTTTATTTATTGATTTGTTGTTTATTAAATTAAAGCATTTTTTATTGTGTTTTTGATTATTTCCATCAATGTTTTATGAATCTTCACATTCCTATTAAGTATCTTAAAATGTTATTGTAAATTTTATAATACTTGTAATTAAAATGTTACATTTTTTAACTATTTTTCAGGATTCCATCCATCTTTTAGTTTGACGGCCCCGAACAAAAATGACAGTACATGATGTGGCCCCCAGAGACAATGTAATTGGTCGGCCATGTTTATGTTGTGTGCACTACATTTATGAAGGTAACTTTATTGTCTTTATCGAGTTCTGTTTTTAGACCGAAGGGAAAAGACCGGCTTTGAAAAGCAGCGTGAAGAGAGGAAAGGTTGAAAAGAAAAACAGCTCGAAAAACCTGTAAAAAAAGTAAAGGTTGAAAAACCCAGACTCTCGTTTTATATATTTGGCTTTTAAGGATTTTTTAAGATGTAAGAAAGAATAGAGGCTATAAAATATCCTCTCAAACTCGAGAAATGTATAGTTTTTGCCAGACGTATCTATGTAGATTTTCTACCGCTGAAGTTTCGACACAAAGATCTTTGTCTCCCACCGTCCGGGACCCTGCCCAGGTTTCCTCTGCCCCTCAGCCAAGCCAGCGCTCCTCAAAGGAAGCCTCCAGCGCTTCTCTGCTGTGTGTCTTAAGCGAGGGTGACCTTGAACGTGACCTTCCGAAAAAAAAAAAAAGGGGGGGTCTTTCATTCGCAGTTCACGGTTCACACACACTCGCGATCCTTTATCTCCCATTCTTTACTTAACCCCGACTGTTTGCAGAGTTTCTGTTAAAAATCCAATTAGGCTAATTTAAAACATTCCTGGTGGGAGAACTTTATCCTCTGGTGGAGAGATAACTAACTTAATTACGACTAGACCTCTACCTCGCTTCTCTTTGAGGCGAGGAACTTGTCAGGGATCAGCGGTGAGATTAGATTGCCTGAGCAAACACTTGTCCACGTGTTTGACTGACCTTTTGTCGCCGCCGTTCGCCACGAAACCTCGACCCCTTTTCACGGAAACTCCAAAATATGGAACTGTTTTTCTATAGGAGACCGTTTTTTTTTCTTTTTAAAAAAGTTTGACGGATGGTCGACATGTGAAGCAACATTAGATGTTTTGCTAATTGATATACAAACACACTCACACACACCGGTGGGAGTAAACACAAACAACAGGCCTGCTGAGTTGAGTTTACTCCCATCAGCTGGTCCGGGTCATTCGTACGGACCACCCCGGCTCTTCACTTTCATCCGGACAAGAATGTGAGGATGGGATGGGGGGGGGGGTGGTTGGGGAAGGGGACCGGAGTGAGGAGTGGGGCCTCCGGTACATTTAAACACAATCAATATGACTCTCCCTTCCTCTGGTGCTAACCTCTTTCCCTTCACCCCACACCCCCACCCCGAACTCAGCTGTGCCCTACGCCCCAGATTTATGGATCCACCAATCGGGTGGAAAAGACCTGACGCATCGACCGGTGGTTTCCTTTTTGTCCTGTTTGTTTAGGTTCCCCAGATGTTCACCATGAGAGAAACGAGGCGACGCCAAACTTTCTAAAAAGGGTTTTCGACAGAAAAGATTTAGTCGGTCAAATATGAATTATTATTTCATGAAACCTGGTCTTAAACTATTTAATAAGATGAGGTTAGAGATGTTTCTCTTTTACCAACCATTTTTTTTGGAATTAAATAATAATAATAACAATTTTTTTTTTACTTGGGAAAAAAAAGAGGGGTTTGATACAGCGTTTTTATTTCTAACTTAAAAGAAAGAATATTATTTACTTTTTTTTATCTCGAGAAACAGTGGTGGGCAATTCAATTTTCAAAGGGGCCACATTTTATAAAGTGACTGTTGTGAGGGGCCGTCAAACCAAAATAAAATCAGCGAAAAGTACAAAATTCGGTTATAAAATCAAGCTTAACATGCTTGAATTGTTTTTTTATTCTGTTTTTGTTTCTTATTTTTAATATAAAAGCACTTTTTTTTTCCAAATATTGTTTTATATTCACTTAAATCTTGTACGATGGGCAATAAATACGGAAAAAAACAAAGGACAAAAGTACTAAAAACAACTTAGTCATATTTACAGACTAGTAATGCGTACATTGAATAAGTACAATTCTTCGTACCTCAGTTTGCCCAGGTCTGCTCTCGGAACTACAGTTTTTCTTACAAGTAAAACTATATTTAAAAAAAAGACAATGAATAAATTTGATAAAAACATACAAAATATATTTAGCTTCAGATAAATCAACCCCAAAAGTATGTTGTTTTTTTAAAATAAATGCATAGTAAACATCTCTAACTAAAGAAAAAGCACATTTCTGGGGGTGTAACAATTTTTTTTTTAAATGCATAAAAATGGATATATAGTTACAAATGTTGATTGGCAAAAGTATTGACTAGTGAAATATGAATTGTAACACACATAAATGTTTTCATAAGCCTGGCTTGACCTTTGACCTTGAGTCACTGCACCACACAAAAAAAAACCCTCTGGTGAGTTTGTAACTGCAGGACAGAGCAGGAGAGAAGGATGGGAAGATGTAGACAATCGCACACAGATGTGAGAGAATGGATCAGATCGTGGAGCACAAGTGCTCGAGCACCGGAGCCACGGGAGTAATGAAGGGCCCAGAGGCAGTTTCCATCTGGTATCAGCAGGGGGAGCAGCTCCACTGTGGTTCTCTCTGGTTCCAGGTCCAAAACTCTCGTTCATGGGGGGTTACTTAGTGTCTGCATATGTTGTGAGTGTGAGGTAAACATTTCTAATCGATTCCAGAGTATATATCTACAAAAGTTAGTGATAAAAAACACAGAAATTAAGAATATAGTCATTGTTGAGGTGAAAAATGTCATTTATACTGTAAAATGTTAATTTATCAAACAACTAAAAACAAAAATGAAGGAGGAAAAACAGTTTATACTAACATACAGCAGCAGAAGTTAACAAGTCAATTAAATATATTTTTTACATTTTAAAATGACACATAAGACCATTCCTTTCATCGTGTTCTTACCAGATTTCTTTTTACAATTTCTAATTGTTACCCCATAAAAATCTGTTATTTTTTTTAGTAAATGTGCTTTACAAATAATATTTAAGATACCTTTCATAATGTTTTATTTCAGTGATGCTTTTTAATAACTTTAGCAAAGCTTTTTTTTACATATTTCTTTGAAGAAGTTACTACAAGTTAAATTGTCAACACAAAAAAAAATCTCTTATTTAGTTGAGTAAATGTGCTTAAGAAGGAATATTCAAGATATTTTGTTTTAACGTTTTATTTCATTGATACTTTACTAACTTTAGCAAAGCTTTTTTCTTTTAATCTAGATTTGTTTTTCAAAAATAAACGTATAGTTCCTGAATCATCACCAGTGTAATTATTATTATAAGTAGCCGCATAAGTGTATAAATAAGAATAATTTATTGATATCTTCATTTTATCGTTAAATAATCAAACCAAGCAACATATAAATCCCTGAGAGAGCAACAAAAAAAAGGCAAGATAAGATGCCACTCGTGCTGATATTTCCTCATTACATCAATTTAAATGTAATTAAAAAGTAACACAACAACCCCCTGACAACACATTTACACATTTCTTCTTTGTGCTGCAAACAGATGGCTGACAAAAGATATCTACTGTATTTGATTATGCAAACGGGGCATGTCACTCGGCCATCAGCGGGCTGCGAGCATGCCGCCTTTGTCCCTCCCTCGTGCTTGTGTGAAGGCAAGTCGTGGGTTAATGGCTCTTAACAGCACAAGTGTTAAAGCATCTACATGTGGACAATTGAAGAGCTGCTCGGAAAAAAAAAGAAAAAAAAAAGACAGATGACTGCTGTCGGTGCAGAGAAGAGGCAGCTTTTCTTCGACCACTTCACACTTCCTTTTCTTATGCAATGTGAGGAGTTGAACAGCTACTTCAGCTCAAGAGCTGCTGCTCAGTTTACTGCACGAGCCTCGCGCCCGCGTTGACCGGGCACTTGTTGAAACGGGGACCAAACTTGAGTCGATATGTTTGATTCTGCAGACAAACTTCAAACCAAACCACACGTCCGAAATGCATATTTAAGTTTAAGAACTTTATTTTTGCTGAATAAACATGAGGTAAAACTGTGAGTGATTTTAAAAAAGTTAATCAATTTCTGCCAACTTATATTTTGAGCCCGATCTCTGACCCAGACCACATGATTTTGTAGCAGAGTTTATTTCAATTTACAACCCTATAACCAAGAACGGACCCGAGTCAAGTAAGGCCCGCGGGCAACATGCGGCCCTTTGACTGTATTTATACGGCCCTCATGAGGTAAGAGTATAACTTGTGCAAAACTTTTCTGACAGTTTCATTTTGTGTTTATTATTGTGTATATGTGTAGTGTTTTTTGTGAAATAAGTGAATATTGGGATAATTTTTGGTATATATTTTTTGGTTATAAATACACTTTGGCCTGTTTTTGGCATCTTTTTTTCGACTTTGTATTACTTGTGTTATTTGATGGCCCCTCACAACAGGGGGCTGTATAATGTGGCCCCTGAGAAAATTTAAGCCCAACAATGACCTAGAAAGTCTATTATTTAACACAATTTTAACATCGCTACAAGTTGACTCCTCCCACAATAAAATAAAAACAATATGGTGATGCATTCAAGTCATCTTGTTCTCTAGAGTTGACCACTAGTCCTGGATGCATTTCTAAGGAATAAAAAAATGGTTGATTTAATTCCTGTTGTATTGATTATTGTGTAAACACTCCAGTTTTTCTTTGAAGTAACATTAGCCTGTGACTCTGAACACATCAAGACGCTTGTTTCGTTCAAGTTTCCTCAAAGAATAAGTCTTTAATTGAGCAGATATTAGTAAAAAACAAACTCTGTAATGCAAGGCTGTGAAGCTCAATCACACAAGGGGCCAAAATCTTTTATTTCTATTTACTATCTTTTTTTTTAACGGTCTGTAACGTGAAGTTGTTCCGGCTCCGTATTCATTTACCAATCACTCCCATGAAAGAAACTTTCTTATGTGTCAGTTTTAAGCTTGTTTAAAGTCTGTTCCTTATCTTATCTTAAACACTGATAAAGGGCACAACATAAACATTATGCTTTTGAGCCAATCATCCAACTATTTATTTCTCCAAACATTTAATTGTTATATTTTTTGGGTTAAAAGTCCATTTTTTTTCTAGAAGAGATCTATAGCAGTGAAATGTATGACTCACAGATAAAACATTACGTTTGATTTCTCCAAAATTCTACATGCGAACGATATAAAATTGTATTCATTGATTATTTACATTTTAAAACCTGCCATTTTCCATTTTTTAAAACCTATTGGTTGACGATCGTAAATCGTAAAACAATCAATAGCTATGGTGAAAATGAGTGACCTAATGAATGATAAATAAAGGACGACACAATTCCCCGCTGGCTAATTGCGAGAGTGTGGGACGTGTACAAAAATAAATATGAAAAGATTAAAATCCCACATTGATAATTTGAACTTTCATCTACATTATAAAGTATGAATGGTGTTTCTACGTGAACGTATGCAGGAGCTGTTTAAAAAAACCTGACTTCTTCCCATTTATTACTTATGGGACAATCTATCGCAGTTTTGCGACTGACTTCGTAAATTATTCTATTCCAGTGACAAAAATAGTAGCAGTGTGAGTCCGATCAAACCATACGTTTTGATGTATTTTTTGTTTGTATGCCCTCAACGGTTCGGCTGTGAAAAGTGCCAAAAACGGATACACCCGCCTTATGTTGCTTCTGATTGGTTAATATTGGGAGGCGCCTTCCGTGATTGGCTACATTTACACATACATGACCAAAGTTTATTATCAATATCTCTGGCATGTGGTGTGAGAACGGGTCAAATTGCGAGACATTATACTGAGACAACCATCCTGTAGGTCTTGAGTTTAAAAGGTGCACGACTTCAACAACCTAGAATCTTGCAGTGCATCATGGGATTTTGATGATCTGGAAACTTCACCTCCACATGAGGCTGAATGACAGGAAAAAGAAGAGTGGTTGTCATGTTTGAAAGTAGAAAGAGTGACTGGGGTTGATGTTTGAAAATGTGCCGGCGAAAAGACTGGCGTCTGTTCTGCCATCAGGCGAGATTTTGAAAAAAAAGATGAATTCACCGAATCTCAGCAGATGACTCAAGCACACACGGCGCCATCAATCTCTTCTGTTTTTCCACTCCATCCTCCCCGCCGCACAACAGACCCGCGTCATTTGCCACCGGCCGTCCGTCTGCGCGTCCCTCGGCCTCCGACTGGACGCCTCACCTTGACCACGGCAAGAACGCCGGCGCTCCGCTGACCTTGTCTGCTCTTTATCACCCATCAATTCTGACTCGTTCTGTCCGTCTCCTCCTCAACACCTCGTCTCCCATGGCTTGACTTGTGTGTTTGCTAGTGTGTGTGTGTGTGTGTGTGGTCTCCCATGGCTAGATGGAGTGTGTACGTGTGTGTGTCGGGTCCCGGTTGAAGGTGACACCTTATGCCTCGTGCCGGGATAATGAAGGCTTTAACTTTACAACTCAAGCATATCAGATTGCAGTGCTGCCGACTCTGAGACACGCGCCGGAAACATGAGTGATCCGGACGATCGCCGCCCTCCGTTGCACGTCCACTGAGAAAAAGTGTGTCCGTGAACCTTTTTTTTTTTTCTTAAAGTGCCTTGTCATTGTAGAAAAATCCAGGAAAGTGAATTTATAGTTGAAATTTAAAATATATAGTATAGACAGCAACTAGATCCTCATATCATAACATAACATCAACTCATGTTACTAATAATAAATAAGTTGTGTAAAGAAAATAAATAAAACATTTTTTAACACCTAACCCGTGTTATTTTAGGGTCAAAGTGACCCTTGTTTTCGTGCCACTTTGACCCTAAAATAACGTAACGGTTAATGGCATCGGTAAAATAAATAATATTTCGTTTTTTAAAGGGTTTGGATACAAAGGAGAACGTTTTTAAAAACTAGATAATTCCCCGCAGCTAGCGGCCCGAAAACAAGGGTCACTTTGACCCTAAAATAACCTAAGGGTTAATGGGGTTGGTACAAGAGGATACAGAAATAATATTACGTTTTTTTTTTATGGGTTTAGATATAAAGGAGAAAGTTTTGAAAAACTAGATAATTCCCCGCAGCTAGTGGCCGAAAACAAGGGTCACTTTGACCCTAAAATAACGTAAGGGTTAATGGGGTTGGTACAAGAGGATACAGAAATAATATTTCGTTTTTTATGGGTTTGGATGTAAAGGAGAAAGTTTTGAAAAACTAGATAATTCCCCGTAGCTAGTGGCCCGAAGACAAGGGTCACTTTGACCCTTAAATAACGTAAGGATTGGTACTAGAGGATACAGAAATAATATTTTGTTTTTTAATGGGTTTGGATATAAAGGAGGAAATTTTGAAAAACTGGACAATTCCCAGCAGCTAGTAGCCCAAAAACAAGGGTCACTTTGACCCTAAAATAACGTGAGGGTTGGTAAAAGAGGATACAGGAATAATATTTCGTTTTCTAAATGGGTTTGCAAGAGTGCGCTTTACCCTGTGACTAAAAAAAACTATGAAAGCTACAAATGAGTTAAATCCAAAATACCAATCCAAAATCCAAATAAATACCAATTTATTGCAGTTTTTATAAATTTATATTCTGGTGAGAAAAATAGTAGAAGTGCGAGTTCGATCGAGCCGCACGTTTTTATGTATTTTTCGTTTGTATGCGTTCAACGGTGCGGGTGGTGAAAAGTGCCAAAAACGGAAGGAGGATGAATAATAAGAAGAGGCCCGGGAATAACAATAGTGAGCGTTGCAGAGCTATAGGTGTCCATAGTCCATAGAATTCCCAGAGTATTTCATTTCTTTTTGGAGTTATAGACAGAAATGTATGTCCAGTTGACGGTCGTGAACCTAATTTGTTTTCTTTGTCCAAGTTCCTTTCTACACTGGGAGGTCTCGCGATATTTACCCAGTGCTTCCTGTCTGTTGTTAGCCTTTTAGCTTCTTCTACAAACAAGCTTGAAATATAGACTCATTTTATGATTTTATATTCATTCAATTCATTCATGTTGAGGCTTAAATTCAACAGGGATGATACAGATGAGCAGTATTGAGGTATTTTATATATATATATATATATTGGTGTGTCACAACACAGCAAAATATAAAATGCAAGCAGGTCTTTACGTATTATTTTGACGTAGAATTATTAATATTATTACTCAATTCAGAGCTACATTTACAGTTCTTGTAAAGTTTCCATAAACAAGAATGTGTGTTATGTCTTTATCGCATTTCAGAATCATTTTGTAAAACTTTTCTCAGCAATTTAGCAGTCATTTCTGTTAATAAAGCAAAAATTCAATGTTATAGGAAGAAGGAGGAGGAAGAGATAGTTTCCCACATTGGTGTTGGAGAACAGCGATGAGAAATGGTTTACTGAAGAAAGTGATGGAAGAAAATAAGTTTTGTTTAGTAAAGAAAGTCAAACATCGGTTCGAGAATTTAAGAAAACTCAGCAAGAACATGAAGGTGTTAAACTCGAGGGTCTGAAACAATTTCTTGGCCAAACAAAATACAGCACTCCACAAGTAGACAGTCTAAAAAAGAATGTGAAATAAGAATTTGTGACCTCGTTTTGGTCTCTATGGTTTTAGTTCTCCTGGTCTTGGGCCATAATAGTTGTCCCTTATTAGTTTTCTGGTCCTTTATTTTTTTTTAAATGTATTAATAATGACACCAGACACAACATAAAAACTAGTCACATAATGATGACTATAACTGACTATATAATACTAGATTAATGACTAGAAAATCTTTTTTTTACATGAACTGTTTATTGTCATTGACCAAAAAGGAGACAAAACATTTTTTAGAAACGACTTTAACGCCTGTGATTGTGGTGCGTTCAATGCCATAGGAACATCTGGGAAGAATATACCTGTAATAGTGTGGGACGAACAAAATTCCTAGAAAACTAAAATTTACAGAATGAAACTAAACTGCTCTCGACTGACAAGCATTTTTTTGTGCTACATAAAATATAAATGAAATAAATACCAACAAATACTTTAATAGGTATTCGAACAATACATATGTATATAAGCGTTGGTAAAAGACATTTAATCGTCACGATCACAGGTCGTGTGTGTGTGTTGCTTCGACTCCACATACTTGAGCTGGAGCGATGAGGTTGCACACTGTTTACCAACTGTTCTTGCAGCCCGAGGCGTTCAAAAAAAAAGAGGAGCTGCTCTCTGTGCATAACCTCAGAGCAATAAAAAAAAGAAATCGTACCTCACAAGTGGGTTAATGTGGTGCAGGGAAAAAAAAAAACATCCCTCCTAAATTCCCTCTCTTCAATCCTTTCTCTTCAACTCACCTTTTCCTCCCCCCCCCTCCTCCCTCCTTCTTTTTCATTCAGCGAAGGTTCTTTCCATAATAAAAGGAACCTGTGGAACTAATCCTTGCAAATCTCCTGTGCTTTCTGTCCTATACCTCCGGGCAACTCAGCACACTGAAATCCCACATTTGCATGCCTAAACTGCACTAACTGTGAATAAACCCTTTTAGCTGCTAATGTAATAACATCTCCATTTCAGGAAAAAGGAGCAGGGGGTTAGCCAGCCCCTCAGAGATTCAGGCAAACTCACCCATCTCCCGCCTCTCCACTACCCTCTCTCTTTCATCCCGCCGGTACAATCGGGCCGGCATACAGATGCTTCCAGTCTTATCAGCCACATCTAGTTAGGGTCAGCATGGAAATGGAAGTGATGTCCTGATTACAAGCTGATAAGTGAAAACCACACGTGAGGACCTCACTTCACCTCCAACTGGCTGCTGACTAACATGTTTTCTTTCACGTCTTTTCATACTCGACCGTGTGGAATCTTAAAGGGATCGCACGCACGATGGGGCTGGAGAAATAAAAGTTTGCATCAAAAGTCTGGAGATTTAATCTAAGAGTGATACGAGTGATGTCCAGGTCACCCCAGGGTGGTTTGTTTAGCACATTAGCAGCCATATCTCTGAGAAATTAAAGCTAAATATTATTTTAACAGATGGATTTTTTTGTAAAATTATGAACCAATGGAAAAGCAAAATGTTTCAAAACACTTTTTAAATTTAAAAAAATGCCATAATGTTACATATCAATGTCATGAAAAAAAAAAATACACTTGACAATTTGAACTGAAATATCATGATGATGGACAAATAAAAAAATGAAACAATCCAATACAATTTTCCTTTCATGTATATAGATGCTCACCATGATTGACATGTATATTCATTTTAGTCGTTTAACCCTTCTCAGGGTCAAGGTGACCCACAGGTAGCACAGGGGATACCCCAAATACATTTTGTTTTTTTCATGCCTTTGGGTCACCTTGACCCTATGATAGGGTTAAATGAATACGTATAATGATCTCAAAGTAGCAAACTGAACAAAATATGTTAATAACAATAAAAGAACACATTTCTAAAACAATGATGGACAAATGACTTTAAAATATATATTTTTAAGGATATATTTTAATTGGCTTTTATCATTTTAATATATATGATCATTGTAACTTTTAAAATCCATTTTATGATGTGTATTTGACCTAATGTAAAGTAATTACAATTAAACAATTCAGTGCGATGGAAATTCACATTAAAATATATAAATTACATTATATATATTATAAATGCTGAAATACCAAGTGCTACCCAGGAAAAATACTTGTTCAACATGTTTAAAATATGGTATACGTTTCATTTTAATTGGATTTCATGTGGGTCTTCTGTCTCTCTTGGTTTATTTGAATTTAAAATATATATATATATATATATATATATATATTGCTTTTTATTAAAGTCTCCAAATATTGAGCATCCAGCTCTAACCGAATATATCACCATGAATGACCTAAAATGGTCTTTAAAATGAGTAAACAATGGTGAATAATAACCTTAACACTGTATAAAGACACATGATTATATAAACCTTTGTGTTATCTCTGGGTCAAGGTGACCAGGAGGCATGAATGTCATGAAGTTAAATACACTATAATTATATATAAGCATACCTTTTGAATTAAAATATTGTGCTAATGGACAAGTTGAATGTATTTCTAAAGTATGTTAAATAGAAACAATCAAGTAATATTTTATTTTTACCAATATACAGGAAATATTTGTATGATCTTATATAATAAAGAATAATATAAAAAATATATACTTTAAATAGTAATGATAAAATTATATATATATATATATATATATATATATATATATATATATATATATATATATATATTGTATCTAAAAACTATAACTTTCAACACATGTTTTACTCTAGTGCAATATTCGTTGTAAAATTAGGGGATCTAACCATTCACAATGAAGTATATATTTAATTATACATTCATTTTAATGAAGCAACTAGAGCTAAATTTATTTTCCAAAACAACACCTAAAAACATCCAAATACCTCCATACTGGTCAAATGTAACAATTCCTCATGTTGAGGCTTCAATACAAGATGGACGTTACAGACGAGCAGTATAGAGGTATTTAGATGGTTTTAAATTTCTTTTTGGAGGAAGTTCATCCCCTGGGCGCTTATCACTACATTAAAATGAACATACATGTTTGTCTATAAAAAGGAACAACCCTTAGTCGACATGAGGGTGAGTAGAAAATGAGAGAAATTTGAATTTTGGGTGAACTAACCCTGAAATAAATGCAGTGTAAATGCCATTGAAATTTGATTTAATTAAATTTTCTTGGAGGTCCTCTGCACTTCTTGTGAAAATAAAAAGTGGTATCTAATATTAACGTTATGCCAATAATTCATTATGAAAAAAATACTATTGCTATTTTTCTATTTAAAATATAGTATTATCCAAAATGTTGCTCCCACAATGATACCAAAATAATAACTAGAAATATAAATTATCTGTTACTGTCCTTTAGAATCGATAAATAAAACCAAATAATAACATATACATTGTAAGTAAGTAAGTAAGTAATTGTACTATATAGAGCTTTTATTGGATAAAGATTCATCATTTATTAGGCGTATTTTTGACATTTGGTACCAAATTATAGTGAAGCAGTTTCCGTGGCCAAATTTCATACAAGATAGAAATCATTGTTAGCTAAAATGCTAACTATTCAACTGGCAGCAAATGTTGAAACAAGTCATTTCAGAGCGACAACGATTTGCCTGATTCCTGCACCACTTTTCTGCCAAAAACAGCATATTGCGTTGCCACAGCCGTGTCAAGACAAGGGTCGGAATTCACGGCCGACACGGAGCTCTCCGCCTCGTCTGCGAGAAATGACAGTGAAATATCACATTAGCGGTCCAATTACATGAGATGCAGCTGCTCCATCCCGCCCTGAACCAGACACTCCTTCCATAAATCCTCCTCTTTCCCCCCACTTCAGGAAGATCAGTAGCACCGACAAAAAAAAAAAAGATAACTAAGACATCTCTGACGTTTCCCTTCACTGAGATACCTCACGGAGTTCACATGAATCCTGTCATCAAAGAGAATTTTCGGGAGCACATCTGATCACAGCTGTATCGCAGACCGCTGTGACACGGCTCGTCTTTGTCAAACGATCCTCTCGTATGCACATGCTCCGGCTCAAATTGATATTCTTAGTGCGTCCGTGGGAGATCCTCCGTTTAGTTCAAAGGAGCGATTCCCACCACTACGTAGTGGTATCACAGAGGAACACGAGTGCCGTTTTGCACTCTAATGTACAGTACGAGGAGGAAATCTGTCGATTTATACAAACACTTTGACCCATTTATTCCAGCTCGCTTCGCTCCTCCTCTGAGTGGACATATTTTTTCAAGCGCTTTATTAATAAAAAAAAGCTTTTTATGTTGGTAAATCTGAACCCCCAGAATGATGGAAAAACAGCTTGACGCTCTGCCAGTCATCCAACCAACAACACCAAATGCCAAGCGTGCCCAGAAAAAGAAACGCGCATGAAAAAGATGAACTTATTGAGGACTCTATTTCCATGGCAACACAGAATAGTTTTGATGATGTTCCTTCCCAGTCGGTAGTCGGAGTTTGGCCGAATCACAGCACAGATTGGTGCTCCGTGGCTTGTTACTAAGGGCTGGTTTTAACCAAAAGAAAGAGAGAGGGAAAGAGAGAGCGACACAGATAGAGAGGCGCAGATGGTTGGTCGAATTGCCACTTTGAAGAAAAACCCCAACCCACACTCACAACTGGGTTCTGCAATATTGATTCGAACGGATGGAAGGGAGGGGAAGGGAAAAAAAAAAACTAGAAATGTAGTGGCCTATGAATAAGTGAGTATTGGATAATATGAGCTAAATCAAAAGCCATTCAAACTGAATAGATGATGCGGAGGGGTCGGGCAGCTCCGGCGCACCGCGGGCGCGGAGATACAGTCGAGAACAGAACGGTTTAGTCAAAAGGAAATTGAACCGCAAATCAGGAGAGAAACGAGCTCGGGCGACTTAAGTCACGGGTGTCGAGATCAATCGCAGGAATCTTTTAGTAGTCGCGACAGATATATGTATATACATTCATCAAAACTGTAACAGGAAGTCAAATTTGTTTCCTTATCTTGTCTTAAATCATGGCTTCATTTCAAGCTTCACACTTTTTTTTATTGGACTAGTCAGTGAGGCTAGTCATGTGAGCTAGTACTGCCATAAGACGCACATATTAAGCTACCAAAAAAAATAAACACATGGGATATGTCTGGTAGGAATCACTAGCTTTTCCTATGAAACTGATCGATCAATTGATCAATAAATTGATCAAGAACAGGAAATAAGGAGAATAAATTACGTGGAATAGGTGGAATAAAAGATTTGTCAAGGTACTTGATCACAGCAAACTATCTCTACAAGGTAAAATGTTATGCAATAAAGATATTGAGACTGTAGTACTCATGCCATGAGAGAACCCTCAACACCTTGAGATGCCAATCCAAGATGGTTTCATCGTACTGACCCTATTTTTCATTTTAGAACGGGGCACATTACATTGACAAAAATCAGATAATCCCAATTTTGAGTCTTGATCAAATACGTGTAATCACGTCCACTTGCAAAAACATTGGTATGTGGCATCGGGTAGATCCCAATTAATATATATATATAATATATATATATATATATATAGATATACATTTTTTCAGACTGGCAACTGCTAGAAAAATGTCATTGGCAGTCAAAATCTTGTTTTAACTTGAGGTTATTTCACCAAAAATTCACTCATTTTCTACTCACCCTCATATCAACTAAGGGTTGAGATCATTTTCAGAGTAATCTGCTCATTTTTAGAGTTAAAGACAAAAATGTTTGTTCATTTTAATGTAGCGACTGGAGCTCAAAATCCACTGGAATTTCTTGCGATATTTACCCAGAGTACTTCCTGTTTGTGCAGCCTGTTAGCATTAAAACCTCTGCTACAAACAAGCGATAGTCTTTTTTACCTTTTCAAAGAGCAATTCCTAATGTCTAGGCTTCAAAACAAAATGGAAGTAACAGACAAGCAGTATGGAGGTATATGGATGTTTTTACGTGTGTCACTTTTGGCGACAATTTTGAGCAGAAGTTGCGACTTTAAAATTAACAAACATTTTTTCCTACAACTTTAAAAACGAACTGATTATTCTGAAAATAATCCCAACCTTTAGTCCACATGAGCGTGAGTAGAAATTGAGTGAATTTGGCATTTGACTTTAAGTAACAGTGCAAACCACAGAATAAGAAGAACAAGTACTCCTGTTGTGTTATCAGTTTTATCTTGCCCTTTAAAGTATATACTGTATTGAATATTGATTTGATTGTTTAAGTGCTTTGTGACCCTGGTCTAGAAAAAAGAAATAGAAATAGAATAGAAAAGCTTTATTCATCCCCAGAGGGGAAACACACACACACAAAAGCGCTATACAAATAAAAATTACTTACTTGCTTACTTAAATAGAAATCTATGAAGACGATAGGGAATGTAGACTGGATTTGTTACTCAGATATATAAATAATTGTTTCCAAAATAGTTGCAGTTTGGTCATTCAAACCATCCATCGAGAAATAAAAAATCTAACCAAAAAGTTAGATTTTCAGTGACTAAAAACATGTTTTGTGTGGGAGCATGTCTTTAAATGTTTGACTGATAAAGTTTTATCTTGAATAGGTAACCCTGCCTCTTGTTCTTACTACATTTAATTCCATCGATAATGTGTTCTTGGTTCAAAGGAGAAGTGGCGATCCAATGCTGCGAGTTCATTTTTAAACCTCATTATCGGGGAATGTTTAGCCTCCATCTGTCCGAGCGTGGAAATAGCAAGGAGGCCGGCGTGGAAGACGGCGGGTCGCCCGCCAGAAGCCAGCTAGCCGTGATCCGTGTTCAACATGACACCGGTGAAGATGTCGGCTTCGGGTAACACGAGCAGACGTACGCCAACGTCCCCCCTCTGTCATCTCACCTCTTTCCCCCCCCCCCCCCCCCCTCCATCTATCCCTCTCATCCTCACCCCATTTTCACTGTGACCCCACAACTCTCAATCCCCCGAGCACGGGGCGACATGGCAGACACGCAGACAGGTGACCGTAAACAATTAATCAACATGCTGACACCTCTACATCTGCTAGGTCCAACACCGGGAGGGGAGCTGTCAGCTAGCAAAACAAAGCAGCCCCCCGACCACACAGTCAAGAGTGGCTCATAAAGACTGTCACATGCAGGACTTTAGATGCTGGAGAAGTAAAATATTTACCTTGCAAGTGTCGGGGGGGAGTGTTTCTTGACTCGCAAACATTCATTGCATTAACACGAGATGATAGCGGCTAACTTGAGTATCAAATTGACTAATAAATAAAAAATTAGTACAGATGGGATGAGTTTCAACATTTGTATGAAACATTATTTAAATTAAAATATTACCATTAATTATTCTACACTTGTATAAGGTCCCTTTTTTTAGGACACAACTTTATTTTGGAGCTAAATACTATTGTTTTATACAATTCACCATAACATTAAATATATATATATATATTTGTTTCTTACAGTTTTCAATTTAAAATAATAAAAAAATTACATATTTCCTTTCTTTTTATATATATATATATGACACCATTATCATTTTATTAAATGATCATAATGATCCACAAAATATACGTTAAGTACAGATTATCTGATACAAAATATATACTTATAATGATATTGTGTTATTACAAGTATAAAGGTACCTTAATATACATGTATATAACTATGAATCAAATTGGAAAAAGTGGCTTAAAAGAACATGGCCCTGTTCTCCTTGATATTAATTAAATAAATGTAACGTATTTATTTCATTATATTTATTAATTACATTTCATGCATATTTTTTTAAATATAGTTATGCATGTGAAAAGTTTAGTTATTCACAAGATTTGGAAAACATATTTTAAACAAGGGTTTATTTAAATGACAAATATTATAAGAAAAAATAGTATTTTAGAAAACAGTAAATATACTGTATTTGACTTTTTATACTGTATTCGTTTATTTTTATCTTTTCAGTTTAACAATTTCATTACTTTTAAATAAAAATAATAACAATAATGTTACGTATTTTCATGCTATGAAAAGCATAATATCTAATTATATTATTAATTCAATGACAAATCGAAATTAAATGGTACATGCTAGTTTATTTTTATCACTAATTTTAACTTTATTTAAATGTATTTGTTTTGGTTTTTATCAAGTATTTTTGAACCAATATATATGTGTTGTGAATCTGCATGTAAATGTGTGTATTCTCGCATACCCTCCAGGTCAAGGATGTTTTTCTTGATTCCCCCCGTTTCCCCAAAATCAGCCTGGAGGCCGTAAAATGGGATTTGAGTGACATATTCATATGGATGAGCGTAACAGGTGATGAATGTCAAACAGAAACTCTATTGTCATCGGGCCATTCGAGGCGAGGAGGGGTGGGGGGGTCGACAGAGAGGTCAGAAGATTGTCAGAGAAATTATACTGAATATGAAGCTTCTAAATATATCAAAGTAGTGTTGTTTTTTTAAATCCAACGATGAGGATTTTGTCCGCACAGGCTGTATAAATAAAGGTTGATTGATGGCTATGCATATGTGGTTGATGTTGTTGATGTAAAGATGCAGGAGGGAAGAGTGTGTCGGTGCAAAAACACTCCTGGGGATTCTAATAACAATGCTGTGGTCCCAGGGAGCCACGGAGCTGCTAGTGCTGTCAGCCCTATTGTTTCAAGGACCCACTCATTACATTACAATCCCAAAGATAAGACTTCTTCACGGGGTTCAGAAAAACCATGGAGGAGGAGCCATTGTTCCTCTCTCCATGCTCACCTTTTGTATCCCACAGGAAACTGGGTCTTAAACCACAAAACCGAGGGTCTGAAAAATAAAGAATAAATGCTCACGGTGAAAGGACGCGGCGGCACAGGAGCCCTCACCTGGAGCGGGAACCAAAAAAAAAAAAAGAAAACAGAGTCGGGATTTTCCTGTTTGCCTATAAAGGTGATCATTACGCTGCCAGTTGGAAACTTGTGGGATTACAAACACAAAGCTCTCGTTTAATTTTGTTTGTTCTTTACTGAATGGGTTTGAAGGGGAGGTGAATCGGAGCGTGGCAGGGTACATGTTTACGACGGATTTGGAGAGAGAGAGGGGCGTGTTTTTGGTTTTTTTTCGGGTGGGTTTTGACTGCATCTCACACATCAAATTGAAGTAAAGTGTAACACGTGAATGTTGTGACAAATGAGACACACATGACAGGGAGGAGAAGGAGGTGAGAATTGGGAAGCGAGGGGAAGAATTCCCGGGGGGAACATGTGTGAGAGGGCGTGTTAATAAATATATAACCGTGTGTACGTAACCTCGCGCCGAGATGGAATTTTAATGTGCATTTTCTTCTTTTTTTTTTTTTTTTGGAGGAGCTAGCCGTCAACGCTTTTATTAAAGCGAGTGTTTTTTTTTTATTCTGGTTCATTTCAAAATCACACTGCCTCCAAGGAAAAGCTTCAGCTGGCTGTGATTTTAGGTAAAGAGCAGGTCATGGCCCAAGATTTGAAGAAAGCACATATTCAAAGTCGCTGCACAGCCTCGTCGCAAGAGTGAATCTGTTCTATATTAAAAAACATTTCGGGTTAAATTTGGTATGATTCAGTCTTTTTAAAGTAGGGATGCGAAGGTTTCTTATCTTTCATATGATCCACGATAATAAATACAATGTTTTAAAACACAATTATTTAAAAAAAATATACAGAGGAAAAATTATATTCACTTTTTGTATAGAATATTTCGATTTAAATACATATTTAACATCCTTTTATAACACAATATTTTGCTGGCATCAGTGTCAAAACACAATTTTACCTTCCTTTCCAATCCACCTGTTTAAAAACTGACCTAAGAATGATTCTTTACTCTTTTTTTTTCATTGAAATCATTTGAGCCTTAACCCTTGTGTTATCTCATGGTCAAGGTGACCTGGAGGCCCGAAAACAAATGTGTTTGACACAGAGACAACACAAGGGATACCATGAACACATTTGTTCTCAGGCCTGCGGGTCGCCTTGACCCTGAGATTGTTTCAAAGATATTATTTTCCGTGAAAATCCATTCATATATTCAAGTTTAGCTGTTGAACCAGAGACGACAAAAATTATAATCGAACTCAATAACAACAAAAACAATTTGCTGATGAAATGACTAATTTGGGGATGAGGATCAGGACCCCTTTATCTGAACACCTTATCAAAGATATGTGTAGATATCATGTGATTGTTCACAAGTGATGGGAGGCTTTAGACCATGGAATCTAAACATTGATATAAATAGTGAATCTGATAATTTAACTTATTGTACAAAATGTACTAAATCAGTGGGTTGATCTTATGAACTTAATGCGATAATAAACTAAATAAAATGCTAATATTTGACCTCAAAAAACTGCAAGAGAACAACTAGAAGAATACAGTGATACTGTAGCAAAACATTTAGATTTTGGCCATTTTTTTCCTGATTCAAATTTGAGTCTAAAATACAACATTTTGACATGGATCAAAATAAAAATCAATGATGGCGATTCACTTGCTTGACAAACCTCATCATGCCTGAACACATTTATCCCCCAAAGAATACTGACAGAACGCATCTCAGACAAAGTCTATTACTCTGGATATACATTTTAATTAATTTGATATTATTTGGATGGTTTTGAAAAGTACTTTTATGTATGTTTCGGGATAAATTGTGACATCCATAAAAAAGGTCTTGACAGTTTCACCAAAAATCCCACTGCTCTTTTAGAGATGAGGAGGAACTCAGAGTAACTGTTCCGGAAGACCCAATACATGTTGGTCTTGGGAGAGAAGGAAGGGAAATTCTTTCTACATATTCCGAACCTCAATACAAATAAGAGGCATAAGACGGATGGATAGACGAAGAGGGAATGTCGTTGTTTAAGGCAAAGGCGATGTAGAGAAGATATCTAAGACATCTGTCTTTTAAAAAACCTCTGGAAAGCATAAGAAGCTTTTCACAACTCAGGTGTTTCCATTAACATTTTTCATAGCACTATTTAGATTCTCCGTGTTTCCAACGGTGATGGAAACCCGCTGTGAGTGTCTCTCTTTCTCCCGCGCTGCCTTCATTTACATTATCTAATTACTGATACAGAAATAATTGGTCTTCCTCAATGTACAATGACCCTTGTGTTTTGTGCACGCGTGAGCAAACGCATGCGGAATCGTGTACGTGTGCGAATCCACTTTTTTTTTTGGTTGAGACGGTCCCACCTGTAATTAAATTAAAGCAAAGGTGTTAAAGCTGTTGATTGTGGATGTGAACGTGTCAGGGGCTCGTAATATGTTGCATATCAATGCGGGCAGGAGTGACGGGAGCCCCCCAGGTGTGACGCAAATGAGTGTGAATATTCTGCTTTTTAACTCCGACATGATGATGCTTCATTTCTTGGGCATCATCATTCCTGTTATGGAATTCTTGAGCATCTGCTTTTTGAAATAATATTTCAAATTTTTAATTAAAATCGTTTTTTGTCAAGTTTTTAGGTGATTATTTGAGTTTTTTGGGGGGTTAGGGGGAGTTTATTCTAGTTGGTCTAACCCAGTGGTCCCCAACCAAAAAAATATGTACATTATTTCTGTTCTATTGATTATCACTGGCTGTTGTTTTTAAAAGATAGTATTCATCGGCGGATCCAGAAATTTGTGAACGGGGGGCGCACCACACTTTTTACAATCCAGAAGCTCTCTGGTGTATTTTAGTGCAATTTCTGAGCAAATAACAAACAAACTAACACTGATTTAATTATATTTATGTGCATTCAGTATATATCGGTACATTTTACAGCTGAGAAAATAAAAATTTGGCAATAATGGCAATAACAGAAATTACTGTGGTTTTATTTTTAAGTATTTAACACTCATTTGTAAGAATATTACAACTTTACTGTAATCGATAAACTAGATCTAATACAAATTTCACTGATAATCTTTCATATTTAATTCATATTAAATAATCATTGCCTCTCTTTAAAATCCATGTACTGTATGTAAGACAAAACAATCTCTCGATGGTGCCAGCTAGTCTCTGAACCAAGGACAGACATCTGCGTAAGTCAACTGATAAACAGATTCTCTCTAGAAGATCTAACTGCGGTAAGTTTCCACAACCACCACATGGCACATCTTAGAAGACAAGTGTTTAGAGTATCTGACCAATGATACATGCACAAATCACTAGAGGCGTTTTCCTGAATATTCATACTATAAAGATCTGCCATTTCGTTAGAACTTTGAGCTTGCCATTCGAAGATGGGTGCAGCCCCTCTGGATCCATGCATGGTATTCTCTCAAAAGTATTGTTAGCCAGTGACTCTTGACACGTCAAGACGCTAGTTTTAGTCAAGTTTACTCAAAATTAAAACCGGTAAACCTGTGGAAATATGGTTTTATATAAAGGTTGGTGCATAAATATAACACATTAAACGGGGTCCGATGTGCGAAAAAGATTGGGGACCCCTGGGCTAACCCACATGTGACAAACTCATGATAAATTTGCCAGTGTTTAAGATAAGATAAGAAAAATAGTTTACAACAACTGTGTTAAGGCTTACAATAACAGTACAAACAAAAGGATTGGTTAGTGTTGGAAAGACAAGGACAAACCAAGAATAAAATAATAACATCGCAACTAGACTCCCTGTTACAAAGAGTTTGGTAAATATACATTTTGTTCGGGTGGCGATCAAGGATCTTGGCCCCTTGTGTGTTTGAGTTTGACACCCCTGGCCTAACCTGTCCGAAGTCAACCGGCATTTCCTTCTGCTCCTCCATATATTGATTCATACGAAAACAAGTTGCCAATCCAAATAAACACCATGTCAAGGAGCCATCCAAGCGGCGGGAAATATCAGCCCAGCATGATACCATGGGCCAGCGAAGCCACGGGGGTATTGGCGCTCTTGACCTCATGGGGGTCCAAAGGGGCTCCTGAAGACTACTAGTTGTTGTGTACGTGGACCGGGCGCGTACGCTCACATGTGCATGGGTGATCATACGAGTGGCTAATCATGTGTGGGCTTCTGACTCTATTCCAGACATTTATCTGGTCAATAGTGACCACGATTGTTATTGTAGCACATGAACTGGACATAAATAGTCCTGAATATACTCCAATACAGATTTGCTCAGGACTCGTCAATCTGGGAACGCCGACGACTGGGATGCAGCGATGTTCTTTTTGACGTCTAGAACAAACTATCAATATTAATTGAATTCAAGACACATTAGTTTGTGAAACAGATACAGTTAAAAATAATATTAAAATCACAATAAACTGGAAAGCTTACCTGTACCCTATGAAGCTGGGACATGATAAAGAAACCTGAATAATTCCCGATCAGCCATGAAGCGGAAAGAGTGAACAGAAAAGCAAAGAAAAATACCCTTAATTCGACTGTAAAACTAAACAAATTAATATAAAATTGAAGTTGTTTTGACTAGACATTCAATTTATTAAAGGAAAAATGTGTAAATATGATAAATTGGCTACTCTAACAAACAATATCCAGATTTGAACCAGAAATGCAAAGTTTAAAAAAAGAAAGGTACAAACTATAATTTCAAGGTTAGCTGTTATTTCTACATTCTGACCTCACTGAGCCACATAAATACATTACAAAGAACCCCTTGTGGCCCCTAAACCTGGTCTCATAAAAGAGAAAAATGATAAATGAAAAGGACAAAAATAAGTGAAAAGATATGATTCCGGTGTAAAACCAATTTGTGAATGAGTTAATTTAATTGAGAACTAAATTAATCTTAAACTGGGGTGTAAGTCTGGATCAGATCACCGATATAAGGAGGAGCCTGACCATGAATAGATCTGAAAGTAAGAACCAGAATTTTAAAATTGGTCCTGAAAGAAACTGGCAGCCAGTGAAGAGTTTTAAGGATCGGGGAAATGTGAGTTCTTCTACTAGAGGAGGTCAGAATTCTCGCTGCAGAGTTTTGTAATAACTGCAGGCGAGACAGATCCTTCTAATCCTTCTGATTTCATCAAGCCCTTTCCCTTTAAGCTCAGCTCTTTCTATAGAATATTGGATTTTAGAACTTTCGAAACTTTGGCTAAATAACCAGACCAAGGAGACAACTTCTACGGTACTATAATGGTGTAAAGGATTTGATGTGAGATGATCTTCATACAAGGATATTTCATTCTGATATAAACTACATTTGAAGTGTTTCCAGTCACTTGTCACAAATGTACATTTTGTTTTTAAACCTAGATGACATGTTTTTTGTGTTCATTTAATTGTAAAATGTCACTCTTGCTTTTATGTTTGTGTTTTTAGGGGTACACTAGTTGGTTTTTCTGTTTTGATTACCTCCATCATTGTATGAAACTGGTGGCTTAAGTTTTATTTTATGGGTTTTTAAAGTGAAAAAAAAAACTCTAAGATGTTTCTTCAACACACACTTCTTCACCTCCTCCAAAATGGAGTGATTATATTTTGGGTACGGTCAGTTAAATGGTCCCTTAGGGAATCTTGGGAACCGATGACCTCTGTGTCCTGATGTGGTCTCCCAGGGGCCCGGTGGAGCAAAAGGGACCATTATTACTGAACAAACCCTGCTGAGTACAAGCATGGCCACCGCACACCGGGGTCAGGAGGAAGGGCGGCCAGAAGTAGTGGACCACAGGGCAAAGGAGCGTGCAGGGGGGTGAGAGCCAAGGATATCATGGTGGTGTTAAGGTCATACTAATTGCGGCGGATGTACAGAACGCCTTCGGTTAGCCCCGTTGTGTCGCGAGGGTGAAGAAGGTAGGGGGAAGAAGGGGGTGTTGGTACAGGTGTGGACCTTTAATTAAATACCACAGCAAAGGTTAATGCATAGACGCGAGGACTCGGGGCTGCCTGTAAGTGGAAGACATTTAAACACAGCTAAGAATCTGCACCACACTGTGAGACTGTGACGGAAATAAATATGACAATACTTGTGCGGAGGGAGGAGATAGAAACGTCGTCGGCGCTATTTGGGTTTTCAATTAACTCTTTAATCACCTGCTTTACATGGTGACAAAGTGAGGTCAAATGTGGCCCTTTTTACCATAGTCATGTGGCCCTTATAAGCCTAGTGACAAACTTTCTGACAGTTAACAAAAAAAAATGTGTAAACATTTATTTATCACTGTTTTAATAATAATATAAGTTATTTGTGGACAAAATCTATTTCCCCCCTCTTTTAACGTGTGTTTTAAAGTATTTTTATTCCTCGAAATGGAAAAAATAAAAGAAAAAAAGGTATATTTCTGTTTTTTTTAAATAAAAAATGTTTAAAAATGAAATAATAAACAATCAAATAGCAGTTATAATAATAACAGTAAATAATCTGTTTAATTATCTTTTAATTTTCTTCTCAAATAGGTTTTGGGATCCCTTGTTATTGTACGATATAAGAAGCGAGATATTTTGTTTGAACATCCTCATGTTACAGGGTTTTCAATTTGTGGCTGCTTCACTTATTTGAAATGGTTTCGCTTAATCCTGAATATCCACAAATAGAAGAAAAAAAACAAGGTTTTACTGTAATTTATGGATTATCTATCAACTAAACTTGTAATGGCTCAACAAAGTAAATCCAAATATTATTTGGTGAGAGAGCCCAAAATATCCCAATTGATTATTTACGTGGTGTAGTTGTTGTCGACAAATTCTTAAGAAGAAAGATTTCCAGATCATCAAAGGGCTTGAAGGCCTTATCTAGTTCTTTCATCACACTGGCCGTGATGTCTCGATGATAACAAGTACCATCTAGTCCGGTTAGTCAAAGTCTGATAATGCTGCCTGTGATTTGCTGTAGCGACAAACGTTGGTTAGCTACATGGGAAGCACAATGTGGCGTCTTCATTGTCGTCCAAAAAGACAGTTAACAACATCCAAATACCTCCAAGGTGCTCGTCTGTAACGTCTATATTTTATTCAAGCTTTGACATGAGTAATTGTTCCAGAAAAACTTAAAGAAATAAAGAAGAATAAAGTCTGTTTATTTTAAGCTTGTTGAGCGGACGATGCTACGTCCTAAACTGACAGGAAGTACTCAAGATAAATATCTTCTTGTGTAGACAGTAGAGTGGAGGTGCTTGCGATATTTACCCAGAGTACTTTCTGTCAGTGTGGGCTAATGGTCAAGCAGCTTAAAATATAGACTTATTTAAAAAATAAATCTGAATTATTCCTTATGAGGAGGCTTCGATACTAGATGGACGTTACAGAAGAGCCTTTATGAAGGTATTTGGATGTTTTGAAGGGTCTTTTTGGACGAAGATGCAGACAAAGACATTAAAAAAGAACATACATTTTTGTTTATAACTCTAAAAAGGAACAGATTACAATTGGAAAAAGTGTTATTCTGGTACTAGTATCAAATGGAAGGTATCAGAGTTGGTACCGGAATTGAAAGCTTTCCATCGATACTCATTCCTAGGCACTGACGGTGGTAAAATGATCTGTGTTGATGAAGAACTCAAAACTACATCATATGAACATGACTGACGTTGAAACATCGGCTTCTTCACTTTGCGCAATTGTCTCATTGATGGGTGTATTACGGCGGTAATTTCCTGGCTGATTAGAGTTCCATTCTCCACTGATGTTACTCAAGCACACGCTATATTTTACCTAAACCGAGTGAGACAGCCATGTTAAAAATATCGTAAACAGGCATTACTCAGTGTCAAGAAAGAAAATAACCAGATGCCTCAAACAGAATCGACTTCATCTTCGGCGACAGTGTTAATCAGCGTGTAAATTGCTGCTTCTAATTTAGCCGGCGAAGGAAGACGTTCCTCTTCTTTAAGAAGCTCTGATGTGATTTAACGCCTGATTGTCTTTAAATGTGTCTTGATGGTATAGATGCAGCTGGAAGCTGCTGGTTTCACCAAATAGACTTCTGCACGATCTCGTACAAGAGTGTGGGTAGAGCTAGTGGTTTTGATGTCGTATTCTCTCTGTTGCAGTAGAACCAGACGCAGATGGAAGAACCAACTTGCAGATGAGAAATGCCGCACGGAGACAGACCAGAATAGTCGGTTAATACGTCGGTTGAGTAAAGTTTCCGTTGCGATAGGTTGCGCCATGTTGACCTATACACATTTTACTATATCAGAATTCTATTAGAACTGCTAGCATGTGTCAAACAAACAGCTTGGGCGCGAATTATGAGTGATTTCCTGCTGCCTGCACCTGCTAGAATAACATAATGTTAAAAGACTAAAATGAATAACCAAATTAAAGCATGAGAATTGTATCACCTACTATGCTTCTCCAGTTTTGTTTGAATATTATTCATTTTCAAAAACAGAAAAAGAGGGAAGAGAATTACATTTAGGATGGAAAAGTGGATGTTTGTTGTTGCTTCTAGTAAAAAAAAAAGTCTTAATAATAATATCACATAGATTTCTGGATTCAACCCTTGTGTTGTCTCAGGGTCAATGTGACCCGATGGCCTGACAACCAATGTGTTTCTGTTTGGGTTCACCTTGACCCTGAGATAACACATGAGCTCAGTGCACTCTCCAATCTCACATACATAGAATTAATTCACAAATAAAATAACAAAAACAAAAGATTCTTCTCCTATAATCAAACTAATATATTTAATTTTAACATCCAATTTCATCAAACAAAGGAAGTTATTTGTTTTTCCCAACAGTTCAATAGTATTTGTACTGACATGTGTAACAAGAATACCAATGAATTTTGAGCAGAAAACGATGAAAAGGCTTATTTTAAAGGTCCACATTTGAGACTCTCCTCTGAGCACAACATTAAACAAGTTCCTGCTCCTCCAGTCGCGCCACAGAAATGAATCCAGTGCTTTGACTTGATGATATGTTTAAGCCGCTGACCCTCTGAGATCTGAATTTGGCCTATTTCGGTCCCTCAGCTTGCCCTTTAATACTCGCCCTCCTCCCTTCTCCAACTCATCCTCCTCTTCTCCAGCTCCCATGTTGTGGGAATCAAAACAAGATTTCGGGAGCTTCGCCAATCCTGGCAGCCATTTTTGTGTTTGCCTTTCCAAAATGGTCGCACGTCCTGTTATTACTGGTATTTTTGGTTTGTTGGTGAGGCAATAGAAGTGTATGTTCTTCCATAGATCAAAGATCTTCAGGATTCTGTGGATTTTTCTTTGAGCTATGGCAGCAATGTTATCTCAATCTGGAAGCAAACTGGCAACCTTATTGCCTGCTGTGCCAAACACTACAGTACACCAATGGAAGCCCCAGAACATGAATATTTCGACAACAAATTAGCTATTTTATGTTCTCCGATATACTGTCAATATAATTTAAAAGCCGTTTTGTTTCACTTCCTTAACCCTTGTGTTATCTCTGGGTCATTGTGACCCAAAGGCCCTGAAAACAAATGTGTCTGAGGTATCCCTTGTGTTGTCTCTGGGTCAAGGTGAACGATAACGCTTCCATAAATACATATGCAGTGGTGGAGGTTGTTTATCTTTACCCCAAAGCAACACAATTTACATTTGTTATCGGGCCTCCTGTCCTCACCTTGACCCTGAGATAACGCAACAGTTATGTCCAGAAACTCATCTGCCATCAAGGTGTGATTCAAAGGTAGCAACTAAAGCTCAAAGACAACAATTCAAAATCATTTTGTATCTATTTTTACCATGTTTTCTTACCTTGTTCCTGTGCTTTGTCGATGTCAATCAGACTCCAGCCATGATCAGGATGGAACCTATGAGAGAGCAGCCACAGGTCACATGCTTGCCTGACGTTTCAGCGTCTTAATAGATTTGATCAACCTGTTTACATTGAAAAAAGTAGAAAAGTGCAGCCCTCATGAGGTCATACTAAAACTTATGTAGCATAGTTTGAGAGCTAACATATATATATATATTTTTTTTATTATGAGTTACTACTTTAATTGTATTTATAATTGTTCATTTTTGCAAATTTTGCGGGGGGTATTTCTTAGTTTGTCAAAATAAATGGAAACAGTTTTGAACTTCTGTAAACTAAGTTTCAGTATATTGTAATATTTTGTAATTATTTTATGATATATGTTGCGGACCTTTAAGTAATATTAAGATCATATGAAATAATATTCAATTTAACTACAACGTTAGCTTATTTAAATAATACAATTTTTAAGATGTGGGTGCTACAGTAGTAGCCCCTTTTGTGCCTGATCTAAAAAAAATAGTTTTCATACAATAAACATCTTATAATCTATCTTTGTTGGTAATTATCGAAGAATAAATCACATGATTAGTTAACCAGAGGAAAATCATTTATAATAATAATAATATTTATGAAGTTATTTCTACAAAGAAATGATAGATGCCCAAAAATGTTTTGGGGTTGCCAAATAAAATTCAAATATGATCTGTCCTATTCTTTCTACTTCCTCTTATTAAATAATGCATATCATAACAGCTTTCTTTGAGCTTGAATTAAGATTTAAGATAAGGTATACTTCTTGTTATTAGCTAGCAGCTAGCTAAATATCATTAGTAATTATTACTACTTTGCTGTTGTTTTTTCCACTTATTCCACATTCTTATTCTTGCTTTTTAAAACAAATTAAGGAGAAACCCCCTGTACTGTTATTTCCGAATGTATTTTTTTCAAACAGGTAATACTAATAAACTAAATACAAGCCCATTGCTAGATAAATTAATTGCCTGCTGAAGCAGTTTAAAGATGCACAATGATGTACAGAGCGGCAATAAAAAAAACGTCATCTCATTTAAGTTCAGTATTTGCCAACTTAGCGGCGCAAATGAGCAACTATTATGTGCGAAGTAAAATGTCTCTTCATCTTGTTAATTTTCACGTGCATTGCCACCTCGCGTGGCATCAGACTCACTGATTGTTCCCCGGCGCCGGGAAAATTACCTTCCCCCGACTCGCGGTGAGACTTTCAAACAAATTTAATATCGCTGTGTGTTGTGCGCACGTGTGAAGCGAACAGCGGGGTCGCGCCGACGTCTGCCGAAGACGACGACGACGACGACAACGTCGTGTAACCCGTTTCCCAAAAGGACGGATCCTGTCACCGACACGTGTGAAAAAAAGGGGAACGTGTTTGGAAAACATCAAAAACCGGGGAGCGTTTTTTTAAACACTCCGCTTACAAGCCTATTCCCAACTGTTGTTTCTAATTAATTAACAGAGTTTCGGATACAGGCCCCCCCGCTATTCATTCCACAGGTAGATCCAGCGCTCATAACACTACACTCGCAGGATTCAAATAACAAAAGTGTTGCTGAATTCTTGAGGTTTTAATTAGTTTAACGTGTGAGATTTCTGCTTGATGTTGCACTTAAAATCATGTATTCTACAGTCTTTCGGATCATGGTGCAGGACCTGCATACAAACCACCCGAGAGTGGAATGTCCATCGGCCATCTAAAAAACCCTTCTTTATTCATGCAGATTGAATTCATGAGCGCCCCTGCGCTGGCACCCTGCGCGGGTCGGCATAATTCAAGGAATTGACTAAAGAGGGATGCGATAAATTTCCCGACACACAGTGTCATGACAGGCTCGCTTTGCAAAAGCTGGAGAGGTGGGAGGGGCCAGAGAAAGACAAACATTTATTTCATCAGAACCGGTAAAGTATATATTCCGAAACTATTTACTGCAGAATTACAAGTTGATTTGTTGAAATATATTTTTAAATTAGCTTAATTATGGCAGCTGGAGACGACAAGCCGTCTACGTCTAACTTGACAAGAGGCAGATGCTTTCACGAAATGTCCAATGGAGAATTAAACATTGCATTTTGTGGTGTAATATATGTAAGTAGCTATTAATAAATTCATTTTAGGTAAATAGAAGTTTACGTTTTCTATATTGTTGCTCTGGATTTTACTTTTGGAAAAAAGGATTGATAAATGACTTTTATATCTAATCTTGCAGTACATTTTTGCACTTTTAGTAATAAAAGTCAGGAGCGGTTTTACTGGTAATCTATGAAAAATGAAATGTAACCATGTAATTCTTAAATCCAGGTATGTGTTAGCATCATAGCGATCAAACCGGTAAAAACTAAAATTCTCTCCTTTTTTCATTTTTTGAAATTGTATGTCGCAAGGGTGAATGTTTGGATTAAAATAAAAACCTTTCAAGTAGGGACGAAAATAAAAATGTCTTAAGATGTTTCTTGAAGGAGTCAGTAGATCCATCCAACACAGAGGGAGAGGAAGATCGTTCTAAAGCTTAGGAGCAACAGCCTGGAAGGATTTCTTTCTCTAAGGTTGGATCATATCACTGATGTAAGGAGGAGCCTGACCATGAATAGATCTGAAAATAAAAAACAACATTTTAAAATTGATCCTGAAAGAAACTGGCGGTCATTGAAGAGTTGTAAGGTTCAGAGAAATGTGAGTTCTTCTACTAGAGCAGGTTTCTGGTCCGTTTTTTGCAATGTTGCAAGAGACATGTCATGACAGGTTTCTGAGGCTCAGTTTAACAGACTGGCCCTTAACTAAGTCACCCAAGAACTGACTCAATCCTGGAACTTCATCATCAGGTCAAGAGTTCAGAATATCAAAATAAAAGCTCCTATCATTTTTATACAAGCTAAATACTTTCAACACTAAATTAAGATTTCTTTACGGACAGACAGGGAAAAAAGCATTTCAGTATTAGAGAATTAGCTTTGAGGCTTAGCAGCTTCTGTTTGTGGTGTTTTGATTTGCATGACATTGTCAGAAAAATCTTGCGTTAGAAACGTTTTTACAGTCAGAAATGTGCTGTATTTTACATAATACAGTTAGCAAAACCAGGATCTTGGAAAAATCCGTTCATTACTTTTAGAAAAGCTTTTTATTCTTACTATTGAGACCGTACAAATACAACTGAGGACTTTCTCCTGCCTTACATTTTCAAAGTTATAAGGTTGAGAAAGCAAAATGATTTTTAAAAACATTCGCTACAGAAAAACTTACACTTGTATTTGAAGGGAAAACAAGTCAACTGCTCTGCATTGCTTTCACCAAACGAAACATTGTCACGCAAATCATGCCGAACATTTACATAAATCTAAAACAAGCTGTGAGTTGTCCAATTTCAAAGTGCGAAAAGTATTTAGCATACAAGTGCTTCACTAAACATCTGCATTGGAAATGTTTTCCAGGGACTAACAAAGGCCAGACATGAGGCAAAGAGCGAGCTGAGGGCCACATTCAGGCCATTTATTTATCCTGCCCTGGTGAGACATTAGCATGTAGGAATGTTACATCATGTTTTTCCTGCAAGATTTTTTATTATTATTCAACTTTATTTTGAGTTGGTATGCATTGTCAGGAAAATATATTAAAAAAAATTATACATAACAATAGGCTATACATTATCCTTACATTTTAATCCCATTTTAATTTTTTTTTTCATTGATATTATGCCTTTTCTTTAACAATATATATTTTTTTATTGTATTTATTCATTATAATTGTTTAATATATATAATTGTGGGATTTCAAAATGTTTCCATCGAATAATATGCAACATTTTATGGTGTAACTGTACATGAAATAAAAATAATAGAACTTTCTTTCGGTCATGTCATCATTTTCATAACAATGATTTTGAAAAGCACTCTCAGACTTGGAAGTTCATTCAAAAATGTTTGTCATTTTAATTAAATGATAGATTAACATTCATTATAGAAATTTTCTGCAAGTCAGGATTTTTTTAGGCCGACTTTTATCACAAAAAAAAGATTTAAGGTTTGTTGTCTTTGATAGAAGTTGGATGTTCGGAACATTCCATTCTAGTTGTCAATACTATTGTTTTCAATCTCAATCGCACAAGGGTAAACATCTTTTAACTGTCTCTATAAATGTGTAATTACCAAACCGTCGGTAACGGCAAGTATACGTCTTATTGTGAAATTGTTATTTATATTGTTCGACTCTTATTGGAAGTATTGGACGTCGCTAATCTGTTTCTTAACCACTGACATCTTCACAAGAGACAATATCAACAAGAAAATGTATCTCAAGCATCACGAAAATACAATGATTCATATAGAAGCTGTGTTTAAAAAAAACTATGAAAATTATGAGATTTAAATGTCATCATGTGGAAAAACTAGCCATTACCTGTTACAAAACAATAAGTCCAAGACAAAATTGTGCTTCTAAAAGTGCTGACTATTATTTTAAATTGCTGTCAATAGATCTATTGTCGGCAGACACATTGACACAACAGAAAAGAAAAAAAAAAAAACGGAAGCAAAATCGGAGGAAGCAGATCAGACCATGTTGTTTATGAGCATAAAGTGAAGAGGCTAGTAGCCGCGCTATTGTGCGCCGGGCATGCTTCTTATTGGTGAAGCGAAGCCCCTGCATGTGTCAGGCAGAGGTGGGGCACCGTCCCTAGAGTCCACTATCACAGCAGGTTAACTGGTACTGCTTTTCTAAGGACTGATTGCCCGGCCCCCCGCGGCTCGAGGTAAACCGACAATTTTCCATCAGCAGGGAACATGGCTTTATTAGTAAAAGTAGGGGGATGGTGGGAAGTAAGAGAAAAGTGAAATTAAGTTCGGAGCAGCTGTAGTTGTTATGTGGGAGGGCAGCAAATTGGGGGAGCCGTTTTTTTTTTGAAAAAAGGATTATTTTTATCGGCTTACATCAGGTGGTTAAGTCGCGTCGAAAAGATTTCTACGACCGGAATTTTGGGGAAGCTTGGGGTCGAAGGGATGGCGTCACAAAGACAGAAAAAGACATTTTGAATGACTAATTCTGGGGCACAGTGTTTCAACAAAAGACCAATGACGCAGAATTCCACATCCAAGTAGTCATGAATAAAAGGAGAAAATGGACAGACTGTGCAGGTGTGTTAGCCTAGCGACCGGACTCTGGACGGCATAAGGATAAGGGGCTAATATTCAGATATATTTCTTATTAATAATTAAACTATTACGATCAAATGATTGATCAACTCTCTATATTTTTCATTCATTCTGGATTTCTTGCAGGGATTCGATCCCAGCTACAAAGGGTACGAGGCAGTGGACACCCTGGAAAGTGTATCCCAGGGTATACATTAGCAAGACACTCATATACGATCATTTTTGGGTCATCAATTAACCTGTGAATGATTTAACAGGTGCGTAAACCAGAGTTGGAACAGGCAGGAATCAAACCAGGGACTTTCTTCCTGCAACACAAACCATAATTCTTTCAGTTGTCAATTGTGCAAAAAACATAAGTGTTGGTTTATGTGCGACTGTTTTGTGGAGAAGATCCAATGCAGACACATTCTAACCCCCATTGGATCAAAGTGACCAAGAGGCAGAAAACAAGGGATACCACAAACACATCTCCGGGTCATCTTGACCCTGAAATAACAAAAGGGTTAAAACAGTGACATAATTGTTAGAATTAGCTAACACAGCTGGACCCTGCCAGTAACTAGTTACAAATAAGAAAGTAATCAGAGCGAGTGAAATTGCGAATGGCTTTTCTTCAGGTGCCAAAAGTGGCAGAATTTATTTTCTTCCTTGGTGATTTCTACTAAATCTACTACGTTAATTGTTTTCATTTCTTTTGTTTTACATTTTTTTAAAGCTAGAAAACGTTGATTATGAGTACAAAATATATTATAAAATGATGTATCCAAAAGTAGTGGAGAATCAAATCAGTGTATTTAAACCCAAAAATATTGATGCAATGTATTGAGTGAATTTTCATCCAAAAATCTTTTGGTATAATAATCCCTGTATTATCACAGGGATTGCATTCAAGACAGACTTCTAAAATACAAAGTGTAGGGAGTTACACTTTAAGACAAACCCGGCAAGCAGTAAAATTGCAAATGGGCTTTCTTCGGGTGCCAAAAGTTCTTCTTCCTTCCTAGTGATTTCTACTACAAGTACTATATTTTATGTTCTTCATTTATTTAGATTTTTTTTAACCTAGACAACATACATTTTAAGGAAATAAACATTTTTGAATGACGTATCACGAAGTAGTGAAGTACCCAGCGTGATAAAAACTAATAAAAATATTAAAGCAATGTATTGAGAAGTGAACTTTGGTCAATATATCTTTTGGTATAATAATCCCTGTATTATCGCAGAGATTTTGATCAAGATCCACTACTGAAAGGGAAAATCCTGAATCAAGAATAAGGAATTTACCCAATAAGACATTAAGACATTGAATACTAAGTGAAACCGCGAATGGCTTTTCTTCAGGTGCTAGCAACGTCCTCCTTCATGACTACTTCAATTTTATTTTGGATTTATATTGCTTTTCATTTTCACAGTTAATAAACCAGGCCATGATTTAATTTATTGATTGTAGAGAAGAAAGGTAAAACCCTAATAAAAGTACTCTTGATACACTATTATGACCAACAATTAAAGTGGTTTGGGAAACTCTAAATTTAGAGATTTAATTAAAGTCTTTGGAAAACATTGCGACGATGTTGTGGTTTACCCTCATGGTAAACAGGTTCCTGTCAAGAGATTCTCAGGTTTGGGAAACATCCACCTGAATAAAAACAGCCTTTTTTAAATCAATAGCTTCGCCGCATGCGAGTCTTAAAACTCCAAACAAATCTTCAAATAAACATGAGGGCTTGAAAACTACCCGAGTGTATAAAAAAAACAAAAAAAAACAACAACTTGGAGGACAAACAAGCTTGAGCCTTATGGTTTTCAAGGTCTCCATTTGTTTTTCCATGTACCACTGTCAGGTTGGGGGAAAGTGGAGAGAATGGTGAGCCACGGAGGGTTAAAGGGCCAAGGCTGGGATTACAGCACGAGTAAGGACCCCATACTGTGGCTTGACGTGCCGACCAGCTTACGGTGCATTTTTCTTTGACAGTGCCGGGTCACGCACGGACAGAAAACATGAAATGTTTCCACGTTGAGAGACAAGTAAAAATGCTGGAACCTTGTAGAGGCTCCTTTGGAAAGAAAAAAAAAAGGTTACTTGAGACAGGCGAGTTTTTAGTGGGAAAGTCGTGAAGCAAAGTCACAATTCAACATATTGCCTTTGTCAAAGGAATACTGTAGGAGTCGGGGGTGACAACTTCTCCAGCGACACGTCAGGACAAATTGAACGCACACCATGTAAAGAAGGTTTTCTGAACACCTTTATAACACGTGGATTTACCATTTATTCACAAAAAGGTTGAATTCTCCGAGGGATGGCTTCCTTTTTCCCTAAGATCCCACCTATGACACCAATTGTTACAGAACTCGTGGAATTTCTGCCACGTATTGTCGTCATTTGACACTTTGAAATAATGAACATTACGAGAGAGATATCCAGTTTGAAAGAAACTGGCAGCCAATGCAGAGTTTTAAGGTCCGGGCAAATGTGAGTCCTCCTACTAGAACGGGTCAGAATTCTCACTGCAGAGTTTAGTATGGATGATAAATAGTAAAATAGGGCCTACTTTTACTGTCGTAATAAAGTATAATTAATTTTAAATAAATTAAGAAAATAATCATTTTTATATCACGATAGTTCAAAACTTTTCTTCCTTTTTTTCTTTTCTCAAAATATTTGCTTCCATAAAATTAATCGATTCATTCAGTTTTTTTTTTACTCCAGATAATGTTTTACATCATTTTAAGTTAATCTCTTGTGGATCTTTCCAAGAATTAAAAATGTATATATTGGGGTCTTTCATGTATCATTGTCTAATGAATGATTATTACTTCATTAGTTAAATTAAATCTGGTGTCAGTAACCAAAACAAATATATATCATTTCATGGTTTGGTATCATTTTGGTCCAGAATACAAAAATAAAAAATGGCTGCCCTTTAAATAAACAATACATTAGTATATGTATAATCATTTCTCTTCACAGATTCTCCGATAATTGAACCTCTACGTCAGTGGGAACGTTTGCACCTTTTAGAAAGTCCTTCTTTATGTTGATAGTTAAAGTTGAAGGTAGAACATCTTACTAGAAGAGGAACAAAGTAACATGACCCAATTAGAACAAATGATGCCATTATTGTTGGACCTTGATTCACGTTCTTTGGTTCATCATTTTTAAAGACCATGTTAAGTGGAAATATGGACATCTGTTCTCCCTGCCATGTTCAACCCATATAGTCGTGAGCAGAACCTTCCAGTTTTCCTGCTAATGAGCTGGAAGAGGACGGAGCAGAGCTGGGGTTGTTACTGATCAGCATGGGAGCGAGCTAATCCTGTCACTGATGAACTCGTCTGTCGGTCCACTCCACACTCAGACGTGTGCTAACATGCCATAAACGTCATAATTTTATTATTGCCCTGGGCTCTGGCACCTCGGCCCCGTGATTAGAGTCCAAATCCCAGAGGTGGAGGAGCTTCAGTAATTCCATCCTTAGCTTCGCACCACGTTGTCTATCGTCTCTTCCGTCACTCAAGCGTGTGAGGCTTGTTTGTAAACATCGACACGACTAGAGGTTTTATTAATCCAACAATAATGACCTAGTAATGTAACTATGCATGATCTATCCATTTATCGATACATCCATCCATCTATCTATATATCCATCATCCATCCATCCATTTATCTATACATCCATCCATCTATCCATTTATTCATCCATCCATCTATTCTTCTATTTTTACATCCATCCATCCATCAATTCGCCATCCATCCATCCATTTATCCATCTATCCATCCATTTATCTATATATATCCATCCATCCATCTATCCATCAATCTCTCTATGCATCCATCCATCTATCCATCCATCCATCTATATATCCATCCATCCATCTATCCATCCATCTCTCTATGCATCCATCCATCTATCCATCCATTTATCCATACATCCATCCATTTATCTATACATCCATCCATTTATCTATACATCCATCCATCTATCTATCCATCCATCCATCCATCCATCCATCCATCTCTCTATGCATCCATATATCCATCCATCCATCTATCTAAACATCCATCCATCCATCCATCTATCTATACATCCATCCATCCATCCATCTATACATCCATCCATCCATTTATCCATCTATATATCAATCCATCCATCTATATATCCATCCATCTATATAAACCTCCATCCATCCATACAATTTCTTCTTTCATCTTCCTTCTAAAACTTATTTTCCACGTTAATTTTGGACATTTCTTGATCATAATAATTCATTTTATCTGTACCCTAAATGACACCGTACTGACCGTTTAAAAAGCAACAGCAAGACTAGCAAACATGCTTAAGGATGAAAAAGATAGTTTGAATATTTGGGTTTTTACACCCAGTTTCCTATCTTTCCTGCCATCACTGCAAAAAATGGACTCTGACGACCTAAATAAAGATTGTGCAGATATTGTGACAACATTGAACACCAGGAAAGTAGCCGATCTTCCATCTAAACTTTACAAAGACGTAATGCATGTGGAAATTGTCCTTCAATCACATTGTGTTCCGACGGTTTTTACCATCTCAAAAATCACCCACTTCTGTGCAGCGGTGAATATATATCAGCGATGAATAGCAGCCCCTGCCATGTAATTCCAGCTCCTCCTGCGTCACCGCAAGAAGCTGTCAACAGTGTGTTTGATTTAGTTCTCAGGTGTTGCTGGGACAGGGGGGCCCCCGTCGCAAGGGGCTCCGGGACCAGGAGGGGCAGTTCCGGAGGGGCAGACAGACTCACCATGTCCCCGCTCAGGAGACTGGAGGTGGGAAGTACACTCAGCCAACACTCCTGAAGCAGGGGCGCCACGCACCCATCGTCACCTCCTTTGCAGGTAGACGCCGTAAACGCAGCTCCGCGGGACGGGGTGTCGGTTTGAACGCCGACAATATTGGCACGTGAAGCTTATTTATTTGCTTGTTTGCAGCCACCTCCTTCAGGGCGAAAACATGCTTCTCGGTAAGTATATGCATCCGCCTGACAGGGGAGGCAGTAAAAGATTGTTGGCATCTTGACAAGAGTTCTACGCTGGAACTCACAGACCACCACTGGTGGGATCCCCTCAAACGTTACAGTTGAGTTCACTCGGAAGTTTCAAGCAATACTTGGGATGTACACCGAGAACAAACGGCAAACTTTACATGTCTATGTTGAGCAGGCGAAGGAAGGAAAAGTCTGTCGTAAAACATGTCGAAATGTTTTTGACAATTTAAAACTTTTCTTTTGCCTTATTTTATGATTTCAAGTTCAAGACTATATGTAACAAATGTATTTTCATTTATAGAGGACATTTCAAGTAACACTTTGAATCTCATTCATATGCTAAGGGTAACTTAGACCAAGGACCAAATGGAGCATTTTGGAATGCATATTCGGCCCTCCAATGTTTTCTTGTTAGGAAAAGTGTGTCCCCAGGTGCGTTTATTTGTCCCTCATGAGCAAAACTATAAAGTTAAAAAATATATATTTTATTTTATTTATTTGTATTTTCTGTCCTTCAAAATAAATTAAAAGCTTTTATAACATACATTTTCTAATTAAGATTTTTATTTTTTATGTATTTAACTTGGAACATTATATCATAAAATGACAGTTCTAGCTTATTTTACAACTTCATAAGATAAAGAAATTCTAAATATATAGTTTTTTTTATTCTAAATACTTCTTGTGACTTAAATATTTCCATTATATTAATATATATATTATATATTATTCTGCACTTTTTCTCTCATCTGTCTTTTGACTTGCCAGTCGCAACAGAAACAATATTAAAATGTGACCCCTAAAGAAACAAGTGTTGAAAAACACGTCCAACGTTCCAACTTGAGGCAAAAAGAAAAGAAAACGAATGAAAGGATGAACCTCCACGAGTGTTGAAAGTCGTGGCTCCAGGTTTTTTCACGTGTAGTAATCAGTGCGTATCAAAAGTGCTCCGAGGGTGGAAGGTAAACTGGCAACGGAGTCAGAAGTGTCTGGCACTCGGACAGCGAGTTTTTCGCGGTTCAATCCGACAGAAGGCTGCAGAGATCCATGCTGGTCGCAATAGAAAGGTGTGAGAAGGCACAGCTCCGCGCTCCTCGGTGAGCCCATACAGCCGCGGACTTGCCAGGGTCCGCACGCTGACCCCCGGTCCAGAATTGAAAGTGCCACCAGGACACAATTGCAATTCTGAGGTGCACCATCACTCAGAGGGGGGTGGGGGGCACACCAAAAAAACACATTTCCTTTTCTTTTTTTTTGCTACGACCCCAATAACACTAGCTGAGAACGGCAGTTTTTTCAGCAAAATGGTGATTTGCTTCAAAATTCTGACTCTCTGACTACACTTATATACACGTTGTTGGGTTTCTCTTGATTTTATAGGTGTGAAATAGTTTTTAGAATGTGCTAAGAGTAAGGTCCGCAAAATAAATCACATTTTAAATATCCTATTCAACACAACTATACAATTAAATGGAAAAATAGACGCACCTTGAATTGTTTAACATGGGAAAAATTCAAAGATATTGTATAAATGAACCAGTTTTCTAACTCAAAGTTGTAATTGTGTAAATTCAAGGTTCACCGTTTCATTATATCATACAATTTAAAAACGTAAATTGTCATTAATTATATACTTTTTTATTTATAGTACATATGATAAAGTGTTCCATTTATTTTCAAGAACATACAAGTCTCACTTAAAAAGGAAAATGAAAAAAAAATACAAAAGAAATATGCTTTTTAACTTGTAATTATAGAATGTGGTAAAACATATCTATTTATATCTTTTGTAGATTGTTCAAAAATAGTTTTAGTTATAGTTTCACTCATAAGGGCCAAATAAATGCATTCAAAGGGAGCACATGTGGCTCAACATGGTTGACCGGATGCTGGGTGAAAGCAGCCAAGCAGCCTATCAGCGGGGGTGACAAACTGCATTTCTTGGCTGTTGAAAGAGACCCACAGGTGAGTCGTAAAACAGCGATTCAAATCAATACTTCAAACCGCAAATCTACAACTCTCACTTCAAACACAACCTTTGTCTCACTCCCTCTCAGTGAACTCATCAGCATTAGTAGTGTGTTAAGGACAAGGTACAACACGAACACAAAATCCTGGTTCACTTCTTGAAGTCTGCGTTTGATTTTACAGCCACGAGTCAAGAAAGACGAAAAAAATTCATCGGCGTACGGTCCGGCACAGAAAAGTGAATCTAACAGGGCAGAGATTGAATCCGACATTGACATGTCAAGTGTTAACTGACGGCCTGTCAATACACTCACTGACCAGAAAGGTCTCTGTCAGGGGACTGACAAATACATGTCGGGAGAAGAAATCAAGTCAATCAAATTAGCTCCTTCCAGCCCACTACCTTCTAGAACCAGAGCCTCCTCGGAGAGACCCGACGATGACCGCGGGGGGCGGGGAGGGGGGGCAATCTGAGCGGAACCCCACTGGGAAGGCCCGGCGCTGATAAACCTGCCGCTACACTCTCGCATTCTTCACTATTTGAATAAAAAAAAAAAAAACACATGGCCTATAACGACATACAATGAACAGCTCAATTTTCCCAGCGAAGAGACACATTTTGGAGAAAAATACAGCAGAAAAAATGAATAGAAAACCACAAAAAAAAAAAGAGAGCAGGATAGATTTGCATGTGACAAGGGTTACACTTACGTGTTATTTGTTTGTAGCGCCTGCTGAATGGAACCCTCCGGAGAGAGGTAGACGGTGGAAACGCTGTTAAGATCACAGTGATAATGACTTATGGTGGAGGACTGGTTTGATCCCGAGTCTTCTTTCATTCTCTTCTCATTTTCGATAGACCTGTCAAAAAAAAAGTTAGGCAGTCGCTTCCCCTTCTGATGCGCCGCTAAGACGTCGGACAGAAAAAAAAAAAAAAAAAAAAAACACACTCGTGGCTCGACTCGCTCGGTCTCAAAGTGACGAGGAATTTAATGAAGGCCTGTCAGCGACTGTTGCCTGTGATTAAGCTTTTACGCAAAGGTCAGTTTATAAATATGTCAATGTGTTTAACGGAAACCGAACATAGCAGGTGATTTAAAGGGAAGCGTCAGATGTTTTCGACCCAATTCAAGGGATCTTCTCCGTTAATGCACTTATTAGATTCAGCCTTTTCAAATCAACAATGAAGATTTCTTAGTTACCACTCGCACAAAAAGAGCGAGAACTTTGAACTTTGTTGAGCTACAGGTAGAGTTCTGCCTTTTGACATGTTAAGGTACATTGGAAACATAAGGGGGGGAGGCCACAGGGCAGACCAGAGACCCAAATGACAAATACCGCCCCCTGTTTTAAGTTCATTAACGCGTTCACCATCTTTCTCCAGTTGACGTCCAAAGTGTAAAACTCGGTATTTTGCCCTCATGAGGTCAAAGATCATATAAAACCAATTATTTTATTTTTTATTTATTTCTATTAACCAACACTTTTCTCTAAAAAAGTTTTTTATTTTATTTAATTAAGGACTTTTGCTTTCCACTATTGTCATTTATTGTCCCTAGGGATATTAGGGATATTATATTAAACTAATATTTAATTGAACAGATTTTTTTTTTTTTGTTTCCGTTTCATGGCCCCTCACAAGGTTTAGTATAAAACATGTGGCCCCCGAGGCATATTAATTACCCACCACTATGCAAGGAGAATCTGGATGATTTCGTTTGGCGACTTTGACTACTTAAAAAGATTTTTTGGCCTGTTGTTTTGATTGAGTTTTAGACCCTTGATCTCCGTCAATAGTGACTAACCTATAATTCCACGATACCCCGGCGACCGTGGATGTATAAAGACAAGACCATGAGGTCCAGAATCTTGCTGTCCAGGCCCAGGAACACGTCATGCTCTAGATAACCGTATGAAACGCTGTTGTGTGAGGAATCATTGGCTGAATGAAAGCAGCCAAGCAGCCTCTCAGCAAGGGAGAAAAACTGCATTTCTTGGCTGTTAAAAAGTAACCACAGGTGAATCGCACTCAAACTTTGCAGTGGAAATATTTAGTACCGTATTTTTCGGACTATAAGCTGCACCCAAAATGTTTTTCCTCTTTAAATGAAAGTGTGTATTCATTTTCTTTCCTAAAACCAATTTAAACATAAGATAAGATAGCTTTGTTTATCTCCCAGTGGGGAGAGAGAATAGTTACAGCAGCTCAATTTACACATACAAAATAAAAGTTGTATACACAATAACAATTATACACATAATATTACAAAATATTATAAAAACTGCACATACAAGAAATAATGTAAGAGTAAAAGGGTCTGGTAAAAAATTAAAAAATTAAAAATGTTGGTAAGCTGTCAGGGGCCGCACAAGGGATACCACAAACACATTTGTTTTTTGGGGCCTTTGGGTCACCTTGACCCATAGATAACACAAGAGAAGTTAGGTAGTAAACAGGAACCCCTGTCGGGTAATTTAGGTTGTTATTGCCATGGAAACTGAGACTGCTTCGGAGACGAAAATATGATGAACGTATTGAGTTCATGTTTCTCAAATATTCTCTAGTTTACAAGTTTATTTTTTAAATAAACTTAAACGTGTCAAAAGCCGCCGTCTCATTTGACTGAAAACACCATCTTTTTGTCAAAACTAAACACATTTCAAAATTTCAAATGACGAAGCCCGGCTTGATAAAGTGTCCCAGCAGGCTGCTTACAATCCAAAATGGCCACGAGGTATGTTCCAAGGCTGGCCGGTGTTCCCATAAAACAAAAACACACACACAGACACACACTCACACACACACACACACCACCCAGTCACCTTCCTCTCGTCCCCTTGAGCACAACTCCGGTCTGTTTGAAGATGAAAGCGACTGGGCTAGAACAGCATGTTTACAAGCGTTGGAAAATTGAAAATTTCCTCGTCAGAGTGAGGAGGAGCGAGTTCATGCGGGAACTGAGTGAGAACACGCCGTCGTGCCGGACAACACGGCTGATATTTGAGGTGACGTTATTTTTTTACTTTTCGGTTTTAATTTGTCACCTCCTTTAGACTTTTTTTTATCAAGATTTACAATGCATGATGGTAGTTATCATTGTATGACTCATTCAACTTTTTCTTTTTTGTGCTACGAAATGGGCAATATCTCAGGGGTCAAGGTGACCCGAAGGCCCGGAAACAAATGTGTTTGTGGTATCCCTTGTGTTACCTCTGGGTCAAGGTGAACGCAGTGGCTGAGGTCATTCACCTTGAACAACAGGCAACACAAGGGATACCAGAAACACATTGGTTTTTAGGCCTTCGGGTCACCTTGACCCTGAAATAACACAATGGATACCACAAATACATTTGTTTTCGGGCCTTCAGGTCACCCTGACCCTGAGATAACACAAGGGATACCACAAACACATTTGTTTTGGGGCCTTCGGGTCACCTTGACCCTGATATAAAACAAGGTATTCCACAAACGCATTTGTTTTCAGATCTTTGGGTCACCTTGACCCTGAGATAAGAGAAGGGATACCACAAACACATTTGTTTTCGGGCCTTCGGGTCACCATGACCCTGAGATAACACAGGGGATAAATCTTTTTAACTAGCAATAAATGACAAAAGCAAATATGAAGTTCTTATAGTCATATTTAGAAACAAGTAAAGAATTAATAAGAATAAATACAAACTAAAAATAGTTTTTTGAGGATCTTTGTCCTCATGAGGGCCACATAAATACACTTTAAGGGCCACATCCGGCTCCGTCTGGTTCCGAGTCTTTAGTTAAAAACAAGAAAAAGAAGGATGAGCAACAAAAGCTTTTATAATTATGTTGAGTTTTCAACAAAAAAATCCAAATTTAGAAATAAAATGATTGATATCTTGAAGTTTTTCAAAAGTTTCAAGAGAAATAATCGGCAGATGACGTTAGCGATCCTAGGACTTCCTCAAACTATCATCCTTCCATTTAGCTTTTATCTGACTCACAATGGATCAGCATGTCGTGCCAAAAACGGTGCCTGTGGGCAAGTTACCCGACCGAGATGCAAACACACAACCTTCTACCTTTTCAGCCAGAGCTGCTCCACTTATAACCACGCCAGTCTCCAACTTTTTTTTTCTTCCAGCAATTATGTCGCGTATTGTGACAAAGAAAAGGCAAAAAAAATTTGCGTAAGCACGTCGAGAAGTCGGCACGAGCAAAGTCAAAATTCTCCCCACAACAATAACACACATCAGTCGGGCCGAGTGTATCATTTACTCCGCAGCTCGCCACTTTGTGCTGCTGAAAAGCCAGAGTCGTGCCAGGATTCTTTCTTTACATGAATGTTTAGTTTTTTTGAGGGGATTCGGGCTCCAGTTGTTTGTGTCCGAGGGGAGGCGCCTGCGCCAGCTTCCCCTTAAAAAACAAAAAAGGAAAAAAAAAGGGGGTTTTGTTTGTTTCTCCACTGTGCCAGGAGAAGTGACAGCCATTCCGGCTCTTTCATAAAAACACATTCATCTGTGTGAGAAAAGGCGGCCGCTGATCTCACATGAAAGGCCGATTGGGGGCCGTTTTCTTGCGACAGGAAGGCAGACTGTACATGGACTGCAGGACGAGCACGACGTACACCATGTTTAGAAGCAGACGTGCGGAGGCGGAATTAAAGTGTGTTACGATAAAATCTCCGTAGGTGTCAACTCGTCTGCTAAATTTTGTCTTTCATGACCTCATTGTTACTAGAGGTCAAACAAGGTCAACGTTACATCTTGTTCATTTGTTTTATAAAGTGGGAAATTTTACTTGAAAGACTTGATGAAGAAAAATATTACTGTCAGGTACAGTTGTGTAGTTTTGCCATTTAACAATGAACTATAAATATTTGTGTCAATCGTAGGTAGGTAGTTAGGTAGTACTTTATTGATCCCTTGTTTTTGTGGCTAATTGTTTTATTTTTTTCCAATTAGCCACAGCAATACAGCAATTATTCATAAAAATATATAAAAATAAAAATAAAATTAGAACAAAAACAAAGAGAAAAAAAGAGAAAGAACAAGATGATACAGTCTAAGTCTTAAGATAAGTGAAGAGTCATAGAACATATCAAAATTTGAGATTCATTTTGACTGACTAAAGATACTTGAAAATATAAAATAAAAAAGAAGGATTAGTCTAAAGACAAATAAAAGAAAAGCTTATGTATTTATAAATCGCAAAAAAAAGGGACAAAAAAGGAAAAGAAAATTCGGTTTTTCCACTTCACAATGTAAAAAAAACTGTTTTGTTTTAAAAAATGTATGTTTTGTTCCTACATGACTGGCAAAAAAAAGCTGTTTCTACAGTCAAAGGGCCATATGTGGCCCCTGGTTTAAGAATACTACTGGTCTAAGGTGCAATCAAGTAGAAAATCTAACAAAACTAACATAAAAAAAATAATTAAATGATGCTTAAACATGGAGAAGAAATGCAAAAGGAGGTTAAATCACTGTATGATGTCGTTATAAATATTCATTAAAGAAATTGAAAAATGTGATTTATAATATATGAATGTGGTGAAACCAAACTATGTTCGAAAAAGAAGTCGCTCTTGTTTAAAGTTTTATGAAACACTGCCATAAAAAATATGTAAGAATAAAAAATGACAGTCAGATTTCGAAATCAATAGTTTTCCTAGGAACAATACTATTGTCATTGGGGGCCTACAAATGCAGACAAGGGGCCCCAAGCCGCCATTTACACACGTCTGATTCCATCCTAAAGACTGAATGTGAGACACTTGTGGCAATTTTTTATCTTCTTTAACAAACTGGATTTTTTAAAAAGTGTATCAAAAGATGTATAAATGTCAAAATGAATATCACGTTTTAAAACGTGTCTAAACGCAATAACTTGTCATTTATGAACAATTTAAATCCAACTGATGATGTTTGAGATTAAATTCATGTGTAGGTGTGTGTGTGTGTAGGTGTGTGTGTGTCACGCAGTGACCGCTCCGTCAGGGCCTCTCCTACGTCACTAACTATTAATATTTTTCTACACTTAATACGCAGAGAATTGCGCACATGTTAAATACAACAAGATTCATGCGGATTTAAATCGTATTATATTTATTAAAACGTGAGAGTCGGAACACATCGGGCCTTGTGAAATGACCAGTGATCTGTGACGCTCACGTCAATAAATATAAACCTCAAAAATATATATATATTCTGCTTTTTTATTCATTCAGCTCATATTTTTCAGCTTAAACTAAAAGTTTATTCTTGTATCTCAACATATTTGCAACAAATTATCGCCAAAAACAACTATTCCGAGCTGAATATAAAAATATAATACACGAACCATGTTAAAATATGTATATATACTAAAGTTAGAATCAATAATTAAAGCACTAAAAAGTTTATGGGATGAACAAACACGGAGGAAAACGAAGCGGTTGTACATCCCAGATAAAGTGTGGAGCACTTTGTTTATTTGTGATTTTAGTACTTCGATTTATTAGGATTTTTGATTCGGTTGTTACGGCGGGTTTATGAGAATAATTATAAATAACGAGCAGGTAAGAATATAGTTGTAAATCCCGCACAGAAAGACACAGGAATACACGCGCACAGCGACTCCGGCGTTTATTCATCCAGTTAAACTTTATTATTCTGTCCTTTTTTTTGCGTCTGTTTTGCGGGTGTTTAAAAATCACCGCATATTGTTGCGTGTTATTTTGCGGGTGGAAACGCGTCACGAGCGTCGATGACGTTGAGCAATACGCGGTCGAATTAATAATAAATAAAATAAAAAAAATGTGATTTTTGAATTCGCAGACGAATCTTGCGGGGGGTTGATTGGCAGGTCTGATGTGTTGCTGTGGCAACGACAAACACACGCGCCCGTGTCGCGACACTGATCTGACTTGTTTCCCCGGAGGCCTCAGATCACAACCTGCTCTCAGTCGAGGCCTCACTGTGTCCCCAAAACATCCTCACGCGGGTACCTGTCAAGCTGCTACCAAAATATTGTCCCACCCCCCCACACACACCCCCCAGCCCCCCCAAAAAAACCCACTCATGACATGACAACCCCTCCTCACTCCCCCCTTTCCTCTCCTCCTCCCATACTTGTTTTGAGCTGTGTTTTTTTCCAAATAAAAAGTGCGTAAAAATCCGAAATAAACGTAATTGAATGAAACTTTAAAAACCTCTCTCGGTCTACAAATGACCCTAAATAACCTCCATGTCCAGAAGTTAAAAAAAAAAACCCGCAGAGCGCAGTCATCTGTGTGAGTTCACACACACACACACACACTGGACAAGCAACAATGTACAAGACAAAAACTGCTCTTCCTTCTTGAAGGATCGATAGGAGCTCAGCAGGGGCCCCAACAGGAACCAGCATCGATGCACTAGCTAGAAACGACCTTTCCCCGCTCCCAACAGGTCACACACACCTTCCTCCCCCCCAACCTCCCAGAGAGGTCACATGACCATCACCACCATCATCATCATCATCATTACAAATTGATAATTTATTGCAAGAACGGATCAATTGTCAAACTCGAAGGAGATGCTGCTGATATAAGAGGAGGAGAGACGACAAGTGCACAAAAATGAGGCTTAAATTCAAAATAACACTGTTTTAGATGTTGCTGACTCAGACACTTGATGATTAAAAGTAGAATATAAAACACTAAAAATAAATAAATAAATAACATTAGACAATAGAACAGCCACAAGTTAAGCCTTGGAATAAAAGGTCCAAATTAAAAAAAGATTTCTAAAAGCGAGCTTTAAACAGCTTCTAGCTTACGCAGCTAGCTAGCTATAGCATCCATGTTGAGCCAAGTACGAATCAAAACAAACACCAAAAACACAGTGAAGTGATTGAACCAGTAAATGAAGTGGATAAATAGAAAATTTCTTTTTAAAACATATGGAAAAGACTGTAAATATCAAGCACATCCTCGCAAGGCAAACCCTTTGGTAAACCGTCTTATTATTATTATTATTATTAGAACTTCAGGAACAAATAAAGCTGGCTCTCATCGCCGTAAAAAAAAAGAGGGAACACTGATGGAATAAAAGGGAACTAACTGTTCCAAGATGCAATATCAACAATCATAAGACTTTAAATATGGTTTAAGTGTAGAATTCAGGTTTTTTTTTAGTGACAAATGAACACAGAAAATGAAAATGTAAGCATCTGAAATTAAAGGATCTTGGCTTTTACACCAAAAATAAGATTTAAAGTCTTGTGATTGTAAATTGTAACTGTTGACACCATAAACAAAAGGAAACAGATCCACATTTTTCACTCAAATGAATCGTGGAAATACAACTAGAAAGTGTTTTTTGAGCTTTTTAAGGCTTTTTGTTTAAGCATAAACAGCTAATAAACATATTGATATTCTTATTTAACTCACTTAAAGTTTGACCCAAGAGGCAGATAAAATACTCGGAAGTTACGATTTTAAAGCACATTTCTAGACCTGTAGTTGCACTACGAAAGAAGCAGAAAAAAAACATGATTACCACTTGCAACACCTTTTATTATATTTATGATGTATTTTTTTTTAATCACATTAAAAAGAGGAGAACAACTTTTTTTTTTAAACTTTGAACAAAAGCACGACCAAACAATGTTACGCTCATCATTGTACATATTTATATTCAGGAAACTTTTATAAATATTGTTTCATCTGTAGCAAGTAAATACCATAATTTAATTACAAATGGATAAATACGGCAGCTTGTTATTTACACAGGAGACAAAAATAAAGGGATGAGGAGTTACAGGAACGGCACCACTGTTAAATTTTCTTTTTTTATTATCCTTAGCACTTCACAACTTGCAAAGCACGAAAACATCACAAGTTAAGCTCGGCAAACTTAAATATTACATTCACATGGGTATTTTTTGTGGTCAGGTGTTAGAACTTTGGCACTTTTTTTCCAGTTTTTTTTGTATGTGTCGTACAATCAGTTTTGCCTCACGATACTCAACAATATGTGCACGGAGAGTCCAGAAAATAGCTACCGTCGAAGGAACATCTATACACGGATGACAAACTACCACAATCACCTGTTTTTTTTTAATATATGTACAATATGATACATATGTGAGCGTGCTGCCCCCCCCAAAAAAAACATAATAAAATAAACATTGTCCAAAATTCAGCTCCAGTGTCCTTAAACATACCACTCACTGAAATTGGAGGAGAGGCCACTGTGGCTTGAGGGGTGCACGACTGAGGGTGGGGACATGGTGGTGTTGCTCTGGGTCTCGGTCGTGGGGGACACTAGTCCAGGAGGGGTGGAGGATTCATAACCAGAGCTGGCTGCGGGCGATGAGTCGGATGCGGGCGGGGATGCTTCGTGCACCTGGGGAGGAGAAAAATAAATATATATTTAGTCATTTTTAAATTGAGAAGCAAGAAAAAATACGGTTTATTGATAGAATCCAAATGAAGGGAGTCGTTGGTTGGAATTTTTACCTTCATGTGTTTCCGTAGTGAACTCGGATGTGTGTAGGATTTGTCGCACATTTTGCACAGATACGGTTTGTCCGACGTGTGAACGTGCATGTGTTTCTTTCTGTCGCTGCTGTTGGCGAACCTTCTGTCGCAGCCTTCAAACTCGCACTGGAACGGCTTCTCTCCTACAGGGCAAATAAAAAAAGAGGGTTTTTATTTAAAACACTGGAACAAGTCGACGCACAATGCGCCCGCAAATCACCCAATTTGCATCGAGATCGCCCGTTTTTTTTTGGCATAAGAAAAGGAGCCATCGTTTGCTCTTATTTAGCCTAAATAATGCGCATTTTTATTTTATTTTTTAGGGAAAAAAAGGGGGTGCATGCGGGAGGGAGGTGGGGGTGATGTTTGTAGAGGGGGTGAGTGTGGGGTGTAGGGTGGGGGGGGGAGGCCGGACCCCTCGTACGTAGGGGCCCCCCCACAGAAGGCGAACCATTTGCTTGTGAGAACAATAAAAATCTAATTAACACCTGAGCAACAACACAATGACTATTAAACGTGTTCCCCAGTCTGACACCCCGATTTTCAGCCCGAGAAAACACAAAAAAATACAAATGTGTGTCACATATATTTATAATTCAAGAGCCTTAATAAAGATGATGAAGTTATCATTTAAATAACGACATCTATATTAATAATTAAAGCAATATACTTGTCTTGAATTAAATAATTTCGTTTACACAGAATTATTTTCGTAGCTCTTTCCATTTAATATTTTGAAGATGAAAACACGGGTGTGGATTTTTTTTTACCTGTGTGTGTCCGCTTGTGGATCTTCAAGTTCTCCGAGCGGGCGAAGACTTTCCCGCAGCCGGGGAACGGGCACGGGAAGGGCTTCTCGCCCGTGTGGACCCGAATGTGGTTGACGAGTTTGTACTTGGCCTTGAAGGGCTTGCTCTCCCGGGAGCAGTCCTCCCAGAAGCAGATGTGGTTCGTCTGCTCGGGGCCCCCGACGTGCTCCACGGAGACGTGCGTGACCAGCTCGTGCATGGTGCTGAAAGTTTTGTTGCAGCACTTCTTGGGGTTGCTGAGCTGCTCCGGGTCGATCCACTTGCAGATGAGCTCCTGCTTGATGCACTGTTGCCGCATGTAGCGGAAGAAAGCCCCCGGGTGGTGGTGGTGGTGCGCCATGTTCATGCCCATGTTCATGGACTGGTACTGGTTGTGGAGCTGCGCCGCCGAGTACGGGTCGGCTCTCGGGCTGGAGACCTGGTGGTACTGCTCGCCGCCGCGCCCGAAAACTTCCCCGGGTAGTCCGAGCCGCATCTGCCCGTTGAGGGAGGACCCGTGCGAGGCGTGCTGCTCGTGGATCCCCGGGAAGAGAATGTGGCCCTGCGGGTCCGCGTGGGTGTGATGGAGGGAGCCCGCCGCGGGGCCGAAAATCGCGTGCTGGCCCCCGGCCGGGGAGGACTCCCCGAAGCCGCGGCTGCGAAACAGAAAGTCCCGGGTGGAGTTGAAGGGCGAGCCGGCGTACGAGGTGACGTGGTGAGCCCCGAGAGCCGCCGCCGCCGCCGTGGGGTACCCGGGAGCCGCCTGCGTGGAGAAGGCAGAGCTCTGCCCCGGGGAGAGGTCGTGGTTCAGCTTGAAGGCTCCCATGTGAGCCGAGTCCACGAAGCTGTTCTGAGCCAAGTCTCTGTCCTGCATGTCGCCGCTCGTGTGGTGGTGTCGGGCGAACGAGCCCAGTCCGGGGAACTGGTGACCAGCGTCCAGTAACATCTTCTTTTTTTAAATATTCTTTTTTAAAAAATCACTTCAGTTCAAATACAAAAAAAGAATGTCACAAGCCTCCCATCCGTGGAAGCTTCATACCAACAAAAACAAACCTTTTCTCTTCAGAAAATAAAAAAAAATAACTCCAAAATGAGCCAAAAAAGTGGACTTTTTTCCCTTGTATCCCGTGATGACGAACAATTAAGCGACTGTCAGTCCAGAGTTCACACACAGTCGCTGGAGCATCGCAGGAGGAGAGAGGGGAGGAGAGGAGGAGGAAGAAGAAAAAAAAAAACCACGCTGAGTTCCACGACCGAGTGTGTGTGTTCGAGTCTGAGGCTCGTCCGTGTTTTTCTGCAGGACTGACTCTCCCTCCTCTACCGCCCCCTTTAACTGGAGCCACTTCTTGCCTTCCTCGCCCTCTGATTGGCTGCGGGGCCTCATCAATCCCAGGTGACCCTCCAATAGCAGGTAAAAGATCTGGACACTTAATCGCGCAACGCCATTTTTTTCCCACTCATAATTACCGCCTACTTTTCTTTTTTTTTTTTTTTTGGGTTTGATTTCGGGGAAAAGATATAGCGAGAGGAATCCGGTAAATTTTTTTTTTGTTTGTGGGAAGAAATGAAGATAATATTTAAATACACTTTTTGATTTTTAAATGCGTAAAACGTTTAAATAAAGTAGATTTAAAAATATTAAATTATTATATAATCATTATTAACCAACTAAATAATAAATTAAATGTTTATATTATTGTCACACACATTCTTTTGGATCTCTCTCTCTCTTTTTCTCTCGTTTTTTGCAGCTGGAGTCCAGTGGGTTTGTTCAGAACCACAGCTGGGCCTTTTTTTCTAGTGGTTGCCCACACTCGTGTTCACACTCCTGGTTCTGACTCACCACAGCAGCCCCCTTCAGAACCACTGGTGACCTCAGGAGACTCTTCCCACCAAACAACAAACACACGTTTCTTAGTAAGGGGGGTCAACAACACCCGGTAACACATAAAAAAAAATAACGGCACAACTGGAAGTTATTTGAGGGGGAATAAAAAAAAAAAACGATGATTCGCTTCATTCAAAAAAGCTCGAAGAAAGTTGTACTCACCAGCATCCAGGAGCGATTAACACCCGCTGCAGAGGAGGGAAGCGGTTTCTAAACTTTTTTTTTTTTTTTTTTGGAAGGGGGGTTTTGGGGGGTGGGTGTGTGTGCGTCTTCTTCTCGAGCTCCGGACAGAATCAGCCTCTGTGCGCATTCTTGTTCATTCACTTCAGAACCCACTCCACGGGACACGCAGGACCGAAGTTCAAAGTCACCGAGCAAGTTCGTGATTCTGCAGAAGAGAAGGAAGGAAAAAGAAAAAGGGTGTAAATCAGCAGCTTCTCCTGGTGCGGGTCCAACAGGTTCGGGGAGCCCGGATCACGTATAGCGAGCGGCGCGCGGGCTTTTTGTGTGTGTGTGTGTGTGTGTGGACTTGTGTAGTCGTGACAATATCAATATGTTGACACACTGGACGGTCCCCTTGTGTTGCTTGGCGTGACCTTGCGTTTCATGGATGTTTGACCCTTGACCCTTAAAGACCACATATGCTGCCCCCGTGGCTCTATTTTTTTTTGGGGGGGAAAGGGGACCCTATTTGTCACAAAAGACGCTGTGTTTTGAAAGAAGGGAAAAGTGTAAACAACCTTTTCTCCCAACAGGAGTTTGATCATATCAGTGACGTGACGCCAATTATATGTTACTGTGTACTTACAAAATGAAAGGATTTACTTACGTAATACACATAAAATGTACTAATAAAAATCTATTAACAAGCATGTGTTGATTAATAAAAATAGTAACTATCACCTTTATATTCTAAAATACAGGAACAAATAAATACCGTAATTTTACTACGTGGAATATAGAGAATTGTGAATGGTAAAGAAAACTACGCAACTCTACTTAATACATTCTAAGAAATAGTAAATATTTTTAATTTGAAAATATTTCAACTGTTAATATTTATGCTTTTTAAAGGTGCAACTTTTACCTTAATTCAAGTTTATGAATGACAAAAAATAGAGAATAATAGTAATTATCATTATCGCCAGTAATAATAGATCATTACGCAACTGAAAAAAAAGTTATATATTAACACATGTATTAATTTTTAGACGTTTGGTAATATGATTTTAAAAATATATATGTATTTTTAAGAGTCACAAAATTCGTCTCGTAGCAAAGTTGGAGACCATGTTAAAAAAGCATAAAAGGGGGGAAGAGAGGAAGACGCTGAATGAAGATGTATCAGTAACAGACACATGTTCTGCTGTCAACTCTTCAAACGGCGAGAGGCGTCATCTGATGTCAGATTCAATCCTGCCCAAAAAATGACGTGAGAAGATACTGACTCTAACTTGGGGCGGAACTGAACCTAAACATTTTTTTTCATGCGTTATATGACGTGTTATTAAAGCGCTGTGACGCATTTTAATTGCATAATAAGGAACATAACAATGAGGTCAAATAAACAGGTTTGGGTTATATATTTATTATTTATTATAGATGTTTAACTGTGTTTTTACTTTTTTATTATTTACTCACGAAATTCGGTGCTACTTGAAAACTTTAAGTAAACATTATTATTCAGTCATTATTTAAAACTTACGGTAAGTTTAATAAATTATTGTCGTTCCATAACATTAGCCTTAAAATCAACTCTGCAATAAAAAATATATAAATATAATCTACATTTTCTTATACATCTTGTCAATAAATCAAGATTTATTATTGTTCTGCAATATGCGTGTGTGTGTATATATATATATATATATATAGACACCAAAGTTAATGCATTCCCAAAGTAAATAAATCCACTGTAATAGTTGAGAAACGTTGCAATATTACATTTAAAAAATAACAAATTACATAAAGGTATGGAGTGGGGTAAAACAAGTAGATCATACATTGAAGTAAATAAAAAGACACCGTAATGCTGCAAAAAGTGACTGATAATTGCGAAAAACAAATATTTTAAAAGATTTCGATGTTATAACTTTGTACTTTTTTGTTTTTTGATTTTAACGTGAATTAAAGTTTGTTGCTTTTAACCTATTATTTACATATATTTACGTGCCGTTTGCTACTGCAATATTTTCCCAATTAAGTTCTTGAATAAATTAATAATAATTAACAATTTTCCTGAGAGTCGATGAGCCACTCCGAGTTAAAAAAAAAAAGACAAAAAATAAAAAAAATCACACACACACTCGTCGTGTCGGTCCACATGCAGCAGTCTGCTGGCTAACTTTGTGAGTACAACTTTTTGGAGTCAACAGCGATGAAGAGAGTGAGGGGGCGGAACCCCGCTGCGCCCCTGCGCTGAACGACAGCCAATCGCCTCGTCCTCCGAACTGCCAGTCACCGAAATCTGTCCAATACCCGCAGTGCCATTTCTAAACTGTATTCCCCACTGTGTCCTCCAACTGTTGTATGTTCTGCCAATCGCTTGAGGACAGAGTGGGGGAAAGGAGCAAAAGCAGAGTTAGAAGCCGGACAAAAGAACTTATAGCTGACTTATATCCATATTTACCGCGTGGGTTTTTTTTTTTTTTTTTTTTTTAGTGTGTGTTGGGGAGAGCCAGTGAGCGCGCATGGACTTGTCAGAGTAATGGAGCCCCCTTTAAGCAAGAGGAATCCGGCGTTAAGATTAGCGGATTTGGCAGCGACACAAGCCCTTCCTCATCAGAATATGACAGGCTTCCCGGGGCTCGGGGGGCATCACCCACTCTCCCACCATGCCCACCTCCACCCCGGGGAGCTGGGCAACGACCCCGGCGTGGCGCTCACTCCGTTCGGACCCGAGCACATGGCGCAGACCCTCAAGCTCAGCCCGTCCCAGCAGCACGCCCAGGGTCACCACGAAGCCCAGACCGCGGCGTCCTTCGGCGGCGGCCCGGCTCAGACCACCGCCGTGGGTTTTCACCCCCACTCGGGCTACTCGAGCAGCAGGGACTTCATCCTCAGGAGGGAACTCTCAGCCTCCGCGATGCACGCGCTTGGCGACCAGCATAGTTCCGCCTCCTCCCCTCATCACCATGGCATGTTCATCTCGCCAACAGGTGCTTACGGGCACGCGGAAAGTGGGACCCTCTTCTCCGGGCTCCACGACCAGGCGGCGTCCCAGCACCACCATCCCCACCACCACCATGCGCTCAACGGTCAGATGCGCCTGGATCTCTACGGCAGGCCGGACCACTTCGCGCCCAGGCCGGACCCCTATGGACCCTCGTCGCTCCACACCTACAACTCCATGAACCTGAACCTGGCGTCGTCCCCCCACGCGGCCGCGGGGGCGTTCTTGAGGTACATGCGGCAGCCCATCAAGCAGGAGCTGATCTGCAAGTGGATCGAGCCGGAGCAGGGTCCCGGGGCCGCCAAGAAGCCCTGCTCCAAGACCTACAGCACCATGCACGAGCTGGTCAACCACGTCACGGTGGAGCACGTCGGCGGGCCCGAGCAGAGCGTCCACGTCTGCTTCTGGGAGGAATGCCCGCGCGAGGGGAAGGCGTTCAAGGCCAAGTACAAACTCATCAACCACATCCGCGTGCACACGGGGGAGAAGCCCTTCCCGTGCCCGTTCCCGGGATGCGGGAAAGTCTTCGCCCGCTCCGAGAACTTGAAGATCCACAAGCGGACGCACACAGGTGAGTGGATCCACGTCCGTGCGTCATTACGCGTCAAATATCTAACGGTGCGAGTGAAGTTTATGAGCGAAAAATCCTTTAAAAAGTATTTTTCACTAACATATAGAAGTTCAAAACTGTAAAAAAAAGTTTCCAAGAAACTTGTAAAAGTTGATGCGTGGCGAGTCGGTGCGTCATTGCGCACAAAAAAAAAGTTTATTCAAATATTTTTTTTAAATATCCACCGCACAAAAAAAAGAGAGAGGAAAGCGTGACGGGATTTTGCAAACGTGCTTACGTCAATGCTTAACGCACGACCGAGTCATGACAGACAAGACTTGTAACTCAATCATTAGTAGACTCGCCGGTGTTTTTATAGCGTAAGCAGCATGCGTAAATATTATTGCGACACGTGACGTTTTACGCAAAAGATTCCAAATTGCATGGAGGGAAGAGAGACGTGGGAATATATTTAATACGTCAGTGGGTTGATGAGAGAAAAGTTTTGCAAAATATCCGCAATAAAATTAAGTTTAGATTAAATTAAATCACTTTAAAAGTACAAATAAAAGACTAAATCTAAAATGAAGCCTTTCTCTGTAGTTTAGATTCAATTAAATGCCTTTAAAAGTGCAAATACAAGACTAAATCTATGCTTGTTTTATTTTTGTAAACATTTATTAATCCCAAGTCTTGGGAAGTATGATATAAAAAATGTTGTGAATAGTTAAGATATTCTAACTGAATGAGAAAACTTCAAAGTTGATTCACTTAACATTGTGTTTAGTGCAGCAGTAACTTCGCTCATAAAACTAAACGAGAGCAACTTTTACTCACAAAAAATAGCAATAATGTCAAATGCCAAAACTATTCAAATCATCCCACGTCAAGAACACACTAACATCACCAGCAGAAGAAGAAAATACACAAACACCAAGTCAGTGGATGCAATGCATGCTGGGATGATTTCAAAAAACTGAATTAAGTTGGTTTTATAGTCTAAAATTTAAATAGAAATGTAGTTTATTATATTGTCATTAGACAAGAGATCATTTTAAATTTAAAAATGTGGAATTTTTAATGTTTTTTTGTGAGTATAAATCTTCAGAAAATGATCAAGTTATTATCATAGAAATGTCTACACTGACATCCCTGTAGAAGATCATGTGTGAGTTAGAAGCAGCCCACAGTACATAAACAGTTCATGGTGGTCTCCTGAGTCCCCCCCACCCCTCTCCCCACATACATGTAACCAGGAGGCCTGGAGGCATTTTACACGTGTTCGCACCGGAAAAACGCTCTAGACAAGTGGGTGTGGAGTTGTGTAGTAAAAAAAAAAAACCCACAGGAGCGAGCAGACAGTGCAGTCCTGACTCTTGTGTTCTCTCATCCAAAAAAAAAAAAAAAAAAAAGGAGAAAAGCCGTTCAAGTGCGAGTTCGACGGCTGCGACCGAAAGTTCGCCAACAGCAGCGACCGGAAGAAGCACTCGCACGTCCACACCAGCGACAAGCCTTACTACTGCAAGGTCCGCGGCTGCGACAAGTCCTACACGCACCCCAGCTCCCTGAGGAAGCACATGAAGGTCCACTGCAAGTCCCCGCCGCCCAGCACCACCTTCATCTCCTCCAACAACAACAACCACCTGGGCGACCCCCTGTCGCCCGGCTCGGACCGGAACCGCTCGGCGAACCTTTCCCCGCAGGTCACCAACCTGAACGAGTGGTATGTGTGTCAGGGGAGCGGGGTCCCCAACCACCTGCACACCCCCTCCAGCGACGTGCCCACCTCGGATTCGGACGAGGAGGACTCTTTCAGAGACACAGACCCAAGAACGATGCTCTGATGGTTCCTTGTGTGAGTGTGTGTGTGTGTGTGTGTGTGTCCATGCTGACTTATTGATCAGATGTTTGGACTGTGGCTTCACTAAACGCTGATTCACACATCTGACCACAGTTTATTTATCTCCCTTCAAAACCCCACACTGGATTCACCCTTAAGATTATTTTTAATTATTGGGATTTTTATACAGAATGAATGGAATTAAAATGAAAAAAACAACTTTTTTTTTCTACTGAAATACTTGCTTAACAGTTTTTCTTGTGGTTAAAAATTAGAATTTAGTTGGAAATTGGGAATTTGAACCTAGAAACCTAAATTCAGATGCACTAAAAACTAGATTTGGAAACATGAAATAAGTATTATTGAAAATATTATACATTATAATCAATTTAAAAAATATTCGAATTTTCTCTTCTTTTTTTTCACGTAAAACAAACACTAACTTGACCAAGAAATAATTTTACTCAATTTTGAGTTTAATATTTAAAGCAGGGTCTCTCTTTTTAAAATACTAAATATTTGATACTAGCGTGCTAGCAATAGCATCTTTAAAGGATTTACCAAGGGAATAATTGAAGAAAAACATATTTAACCGGTCTCACTTAAATAAATACACATCTAAATGGAAAAGTATTTTGAGTTTAAAGGTCAAACGTAAATGATAATCACACAATTGACAGTTGATTTACAAGTATGTTGAATTTTGACAAATAAAATTTAAGTCATATAGAAGTAAATTATACTGTATTCCCCATTAAATTACTACAATTACTTCATTATTTACAACCTTGAAAAAAATTAAATTATATATATATTTTTTAACAGTGGGTGAATCCAGGAATAAAAATAAAAAAAATAAATTTAAACTTAAATTCCTACTGAGTCAACCACTTCTCCACGCGACCTTGTGACCCTAACGATCAATCAATTTCAATATTTAACTTTTGTTAAAAGTAGGCATCAGCGGGGGAGACGGGGGGTGAGGGTTCTTATTCATTAAGCTCTTGACTACATTTCTTTTTTTATATTTAAGAACTATTTATATTTTATGCAACATCAACAAACACAGAATACACAAGTGTTGTTTTTTGTTTTGTTTTGTTTTTGACGTCCCCGGAGACCCTAAATGTACTAAACACTGAGAGTTTGTAATATTTGTAGATAATATTGTACTTGTGAATGTTGTAGTTTCAATGCTGGAAGAGGATGAAAATATTCTTTTGTACATTGTAATTTATTTGCTGGAATCAATGTCGTACTGCAACTACAGAAACACCAAAGAAAATAATAATATTCATAATAATAATAATAATAATGCTTTCGGTGATGCTTAGTACACTGCTGATGTTTTCAATTCCTGCCATCTTTTGTTTTTTTTTATATATATATATATATATAAAAAAAAAGTGTGTAAGACGGATTTACTTGAAAAGTGTAATGTGACTTTTTCCTCGCATGCCATTCGTAGTGGTTTTTTAAACGGTGACAGTTTTGACATGAGAAGACGAATGAATCAGCATCTTGATGTTCCAATTTAAATTTAAACAAACAAAAAAATGGTGACGAAATAAATACCAGAAGATAAAATGACACGTCAAGAGTTGCGTTATGATTGAAAGGGGGGATAAAAAAATGAGGGTCCGGGGGGGGGGGGGGGGGGGGGATACCTGACAATGAGTTGTAAAGATTGAAAACTTCCCTCCCTCTCTCAGTCCACCTTTTTAAAAACACACAAGCTCACTTTCAAAGTTCCCGGACCAGTGCAGGGAACAAAAAAAACTGGACCAAACAAGACTCACTTCAAAAGAGTGGAGGGGCGACTGGGGGGTGGGGAGGTGGGGTCCTCACCGCGAGTTAGGATCTCTAAAGAGACGTTTAAATAGAGGCGAGAAGACAAAAAGTGGCTCTTAGACAGTGTCGCAGACAGGTAGTAACATTTACTAGTCTCCATAAAGTTCATCAACACATGTGGAAAAAAAAACGCTTGGAACCTCTAGGACGAAACTTGACCTATGACCTCCTACATTAGGTTACACATTTTCCCAGGTTATAATGTCCAAAAGACTGGGATGAAGTTATTTTCTACTTTCTGCACACACACGTAAAAAAAAAAGGAGTCGACGATTCGAAACTTGTCATATTCAGCCACACGTCCCCCACAGACTCACTCCGCTGGATTCACACTAAGAAAATTAAACAGGAAATGAACCAAAATGGTGACCCACACCCCCACCTCACCCACCCTCACATCTGCAAAAACACCTTCAGAGTCTGAACCCACTCTTAGGGCAAAGTCACAACTTGAATTCATCCAAATTTTTTCAAAAAATAAAATCAATAAAAAAACTCCAACATTAGATGAATAAATATCATGAAATCTGAATTACACACTGATTATCTTGAATATTAAAATCTTCTAACCAACAACTTTAACTGAACTATTGTTATTTTCGTTATTGCTTGTTTGAAAACTTACTGTCACGCTATAACAAAACTATAACACATGTATGTTTAATTACACTTTTTAAAAGGCAAGAAGTGTTTGAAAATTGTGTTTATTTTACATTTTTATAGACAGTGAAGCTGAGAAAAGGGAAAGTGCAGATTCTCTGTCCTAAATTAAAATTAAACAAAAAAAAATTACATTATATGGATGTCACTCAAGAAGGTAACACACAAAATCACAACTAAAAACCGTTTTAAAGGCAATTTATATTGACTTAAAAGTTAACATTTATTTATTATTAAAGCCAAATTTAGAATTTTGGTCATAAAGACAGTGATCATTTTTTACCTAAAAGACTAGTTTGCGTTTAAACAACTGGTAGGCACCAACCAATAAAAAGTAAATCAGTGAAAAGCAGATTAAAAATGAAAAGTAAAAACCTCAAGTTACAAAAATAAATCTAATAAAATCAAGTTTATAATGCTACAATTATCTTTATATTAATTAAACACCTACACATTTGATATTAAAGCCCTTTCTTAAATTTGATTTAATTAAAAAACATTTTTTTAAGGGACAATAAATAGCAAAACAAGTTTTAAAAAACAAAATCGGTTCAACTATTTAGAGTTGAACAAAACATTAATAACAAAAAATAAATGTGTGCATGATCTTTGACCTCACGGGGGCCACAGGAATACAGTGAAGGGGCCTCACTATCCCCAGGTGGGGTTCAAATAAACAAACAAATATCAGAAAAACAGTTAAAATTTGCCACGAAAAAGTAAAAAAAAATTAAGTCCGGTGATGTTTTAATTTCAATAAAACGAATGGAATCGTGAACGGGCACGCGCGGGCACGCGCAGACACGCACCCGGAGCGGGGGTGACGTAGGAATAACGAGTTTCTTTTACAGGATCAGAAACAGCTTCATGTTTGTTTTAGACTCTTCACAGACTCACTCACTGATCCACAAAAAAAGAACTTTATAAGTTCACGGACCTGAAGATCAGCTTGTGCGTGGAAACAACCGCTGAATGGTCAAAGAAATAAAACCAGAGAGGAGGGGGACTTAATAAAAAAAAAAGAAGAAAAAGTCAGTCACCCTTCAGTGAGAAACGCTTTGAAGTCCAACTTATTATCTGAGACATAGTTTTTGGGTTGTCCTAACGACGCCGCTGAAAGGGAAAGGCGCTCCATTGTCAGCGATTTGTTCTCCTTGAGTCGGACGCCCGTGGAAATCACTTACATGAGCCACCTTAACACACTGGCTGCGAATCAGTAACGGCCAGAGTCAGACATGCAGACGCCACCCCGGGCCGGACAATGCGCCGCGAACGCGAGCAAAAAGGAAAAAAAAAACAACAAGAAAAAACGGGACCGTTGGGAGTCATTCCTCAGACGGGGCGTCCAGGACCCGGACAAACGCGCCGCTGTCACACTTTTTTTTACAAGCCCTGATCCAATGCCCTGAATACCGGGCGCAACAAAGAGCCAGAGAGGGCGGCTTGTGAAGTTATCATCGGGTCGGGTCACAAAAGTTAAGGATCTGCCATCATGATGATGATGATGATGATGAGAAGGAGGAGGATGATGCTGATGCAGGTTGTTTGGCACCTGCGCACTAGAGTCTCTTAATACAACGGACCAGCGAGATCATTATAATAACCTAATATTTAATAAAAAAATACTTTGGTTTATTGTTGTTTTTTTAGTAACTTATCTCGACTTTAACACGACAAAAAAGCGAGCTATGGTACTTCAAATCCAACAGATGAATTACAATATTATTGATAAAATGATTATTGGCTATTTGGGGTTTAATAAGGTATGGTAAGGTAAGGTAGAACTTTATTGAACACTCAGGAGGTCTCCTTCAGGAAATTGTTTTTTTCCAATAGCCACAGCAAATACAGCAATTTCAAAATAAAATAAGAACAAGAACAATGAGAAATAAAGAGAAAGAACAAGATGATACAATCTAAGTCTAAAGATAAAGATAAAGAACATAGATCAAAGAAAAATAACAAAGACAAAGGATACAAAGACTAACATAATAAACCTGGAAAATAATATATTTAAATATACATTTAACTTCCGATATCTTCACTTTCATTTCATGCTACACTATTTTTGGTATTTATTTCTCAATTTTCATTTCGATTATAACCCCTGTGTGTTTACAAATAAAACGCACAATTACTCAGTAAGACACAAACAACATGATAAACTCCACGTGTATGGTTAAAAAACGTTGCCAATAAAACTGTTTCTAAATCCAATTTCAATTGAAGAAAATCCCAGTGAATCTATCAAAGTCAATTTTCAATAGATGGATAAACTCAATTGATCTGCCTTAACAATATTAAACGTGTGATAAGCAAACAAGTTAAATCATTGTATTCAGTTTTACATTAAAAAAAAACAACTTTTTGTAATACTGGGCTCATTCCTTCCATATAAAGCAGCTAACATATCAATAAAAAAATTAATTGCTTATATACAGTAAGCTGAGGTCTGACATTAGACACCCTGGAAAGCAAGACGTATATCCTGACACTCAGGCACTTATTTGCTTTTTAACGTTCGCAAAAGTTGGATTTTATACTTGAATAGAAGCCAAAAGAAGTGCGTAAACAAAGATGATTATGTTGAGGAAGAACAGACAAGGAGTAATAAACATTCAAAAGTGTTTACAGTAAAATGGTTCGATGTGTTTTTCTTTCTGCTGCTAAAGAAGCACCTGCTCGTATGTCTGCTCACAGTGTGAAGTTTCAGACTCCTCCAACAAACTGTAACGTCCAGGCTTCCTGCCAAACCTGCCCCCCATATTAAATCTCAAGTCATATTCTTATTCTTTTTTTAACATTCCTTCAGCAGGTCTGTCATTTGAAATAAAGTCGCATTCAATGGAGCAAAACTTTGGACACACATCAGTTTCCTCGCGCAGTAGTGTGAGAGTTAAACATCTGACAGAGTTCCTGCCGAGAGGTTACTCCAATGACCTGCACTTTTCTTTTTTTTTTATTAAAGACTTCATTAAATCAATTACTCGGTGAGGACATCAACATTCCTGCCATTTTTATTATAAAAGTGTGGAGCCACTAAGTTGAGTCTGGGTTGATTCAAATAATAATTTAAAAAAACGATCTAGTTCATATTAATTCACATTGAAAAAAAATAAAATAAAGATGTATTTACACTACAATACATGTTCATTTAATTTAATTAAATATATTTATTTCTATTATTTTTGATGAATAGTTTTGTTCGTAAAACATAATATATTTTTCAGTCGTCGTACATATTTTTCAATATTTTTCAGCCACAAGGTCTCCACAGCCTCTTCCACTCTCAGGCATCACTCAAAGCCTGACATAATATCTGGTGGCTCCGGTAACATCTGTGGGGGAAGAGACTTGGTGTCGGTCCAAAGCCCCCATCCCAAGACTGGGAGCCACTCCAAGGCAGTAGGTGAGCGGAGCAAGGTCGTCCACGGACAACCGCATGAGCTACCTGGCCTCTTCTGAAGCCCAGCAAGCAGGAAAGTATGAACTAAAGTGCAGATAAGCGGAAGCGCGATCCCCCAGGAGTCTTCTCTCGAGGTGTGTTCGGCCTAAGAGCTTTTAAATGCAGGATGTGGGCTTCAGTGTCACGGGCTGACCAGATATATGATGGAAAGGGTCAGCGTAAGAAATGGACGTCACAGAGCCTCGGGGTTTGCGATTGTCCAACATCCTGTCGCGGAAATTGATGGTTTTTTTTAGAAGACAAAACAAGAACTAAATCCGGGGGCCAAATCTGGACCAATAAGTCACTGTTTGTGGCCCACGCACGCTTTTAATATGTAAAGTTAATTTTTTAAGATGTAAAAATATATATGAAAAACAAAATCTATCTAAACCTTCTTTTCATTATTTTTAAAAAGGCATGAATACTTTCTCCATGTTATTATTATTATAATTATTAATAAAATAACATCCCTTTACATGACACGTAATATATTCCTTTATAATGGAAAAATGATTTGATATATTAGATCATCATTTATACCCATCATGCATTTAAAAAAAAACACCATATTACTCTTAAATATTCCAGGACCGAGTGTCTTAAACACCAAAACAGCCAATGACATCACTCAGACTATTGCAGGAGCCAAGGTCTCATGCCGGTTAACTACAGGTAATGGACATTTTAAACAGTATGTCTTACTTGCTAGCATAGCTATGCTAGTGGCGACCTACCTGCCAAAAAAGTTCTAAATGAAATTTTGTAAAACATTCTTTTTTTTTGTTTAAATACAATTTTGATGTTGTTTTCAATGCGACCCCTTGATTGAACTGTGACCCCATCTTCAACACGGCGGTAAAAACGTATCTAATACAGTCACCGGATAAGAATGCTAGCTTAATGTAAAATACACAGAAAAAAAGTATTAATGGGAAAATCTTTAATATATTTTTTGTGTGCATATTTTAGGGTATGCCTGGATTGGTGTTCAAATAGACATTTTGGTAGGCCTGGGCTTTAAAAGGTTGATTTGAGTTCGACACCCTGGTGTTCAATTTAAATACCCAACTGGTCAGTAATAACTACTATGAGTTAACCAATATATCTGGATAAGCACAGCCATGATTTCAATCAAAGTAAATTTATGTATCTTCATCTTTCTTTCCCCCGACATATCTATGATTACATCAAACATTTACTTCCACAACCTTACTCCCAGTTTAATCCACTATTCCTTTGCTTCAATCTCCACCAAAGATTAGCATCGGCACCAACTAGTGCGCCTGGTCTATTGGAGGAAAGGTCATGCCTAGGGTGGTGAGCGGAGAGTCCATCATCAGCTGTGGCGAAGCAGAAATGGTGGCAACCACGTCCTTCTAATGGCGTTTTCAATCTATAAAGCCGCTATAGATGCAGGTCGGCGGCTTTTCCATACCGGGGCCAAAGATGGTTAGCAATCCTTCTGTGCCCCTGCTGGACCTCTAATCCAATGAGATAAATCCGAGCACCAGCCGTGAAGCGTCCACCGTGGAGGCGCCAAAACCTCGTCTCCACCTCACCAAGTCGGGACCTCCACGGAGAACCCGGCATGGATCCACGGACATCACAAGCCCCGCACCTCTAGACCTGGGTTTTGGCAAAGACAGATAGGAGCCAAGGATGGACAGAAGAAGCGAAAAACGTGGGGTCTTGATGTTTCCCATCTGACCGGGGATAAGCCAAGAGAGGAAATGTGGCTGGATAGGCACCGAGATAGAGACGCCGGGGTCCGCCATCTGACCCCCTTCAAAGAGGTAGACTGAGGCCCCAGAAGAGGCTTAAGGCGATTGAATTGCCGAGATGACCTATAATTCGGTCCGGAGAACTTCAGTATATTAAAAAAAAACCTATAGTGGCAAAAAATAAACAAACGGATTACAAGGCGACGCCTCGACTCCGTAAACACTGCCAGGCTCCTGTGAAGAAACTGATGACATCAATAACGCGTTCCCGCAGGACATCCGTGGCTCTCGACCGTCTCAATCACAAGACTAATTGTATAATTAGGCCGGCTCCGTCGGGGACCGTCACCCTTTGGCCTTCAACAGACATTTTCCATAGTAAATGACAGTACGTCCGGCACTAGCCGTCGACGTGGATCCGTCTTTGTCGCGGTAACACCTTGAGAGTCAAGTTAAGAAGCTGAATGCCCCAGCAGGAACAAAAACGACAAAAAAAAGGAAAATTTTTGATTGGTCGTCGCATTAAAAAGCGTGATTTTCGGGAAGTCGTAGAGCTTTCATAGAGAAGTTTTTTCGGTATTGAGATGTTTTACAAAAATCGCAATTTTCTGCAACTACGAACGTATTGATCTCCTATGACAAGATCAAGAAGGCAAACTAAACGTAGACAGAAGAAAAGTCGGATACATTTCTCAACATTGAACATCGCCGAAATTTCACTGCTATAATAAGTTTAAACCACAAGGTTTTAGGCTCCAATCCTACTGCGGTGGAACAAGGTTTCTTGGGATTTTTACAAGTTTTATTCCCAAAACAACCTTTTTTCTTTTTGAAATTGTAACGTAAAACCCAACACTTTGACCGAGGGTGTCCAACTTAATCGCAACAGGGGCCGAAAACTTTTTTGGCAGGGGCCAAACCGAACAGGAAGCTACATTAATATTGCATTTTGATTCTTTGAGGTTCAAGTTATCCTAACCATCTATGCGTCATCGAAACCAAAGATTTAATGTTATTGTTGACATCCATAATCTCTTATCTTAACTTAAAGCCTCATTTCTATAGGTTTACCATATCAACAATAAGATTAATCCACTTTAATTTTGGTCCAATCATTTGGAGGGCACATAAAATGGCGTATCATCGTATTCCTTTTACGCAATGACTGTTATTGAAACCCAGCAACTCTAGACTTATTTGAGCTAAAAAAAATATACTTAAAAAGCATCATGTTAGTGTCAAAAATTGGCCACACAACTGCTGACAAATTACTATTTCCCTATTCCGACCCCCTTCTCGGACTGTCAAACGCACATCATTATTATTGGCAAAAGTTCCGGGCGTAAGCTACCTATGACGGGGCTCCTTGGTCTGCCCTGTGGGACCGGCGGGATAAGGGGGAGGATTTGGGGGGGGTGTCGAGCAGGTGTCTGTGCTTCAAGTTTGACCCGCTGTGGCAGGGTTAGGACCCCACTCCATCCAGGAGGGCTCTGTGGGTGCCCTCATTAGGCACGCCCCTGTTGCACAGAGCAGCATGGCTCGGGGAGGCGAGGTGCGACCGGTTGTGCGCGAAAGTCTACCTTTCCCACCTGGACCCTGTCCGTCTGTCACAGCTCCTACAGGGCGGGCTTCGCGATGTGAATTATAATAAGCATAATAACGAGATCCCGAGGAATCGCTATGGTAATGGCATCCCTGGGATCAGCGATACAGTGGATGAAGTAGTTGCTGTTGTTGTTCAAAACTTGGACCATCTGCTACCCCGGGCCTTTTTTTAAGACTAGAAATTAGAATTAGCGATAATGCTGATACTTAAATACAAAAACCTTCCAAAGAAGTAGTTAAGTTTATCGCATATCTTACTTTTGAGATTGATTTATGTACTTTATAGATGCTATATTTATTAATAGTGCTAAGTGCAAACTTATCTTCAAAAACAACTTCTTTTTCCAGTTCTTTTGAGAAGGTACTATGTTTTAGGTCTGCCCCGGGGTCTCCCCTTAAATGCCCTCACCTTGCTATTCTGTAAAGTGGTCTTGGAGTCTTGTCAGTCTGTCTCCTAGGAGGTCCGTAAACCCAGCAGCGAAAAAAAATTACTCCACTTGTATCTACAATTTTGACACAGAGTAGTGATGGTAGATAATGCAATGTTATGATTCCAGTCTTATGGTCATAAAAAACAAAAACAACTCAATCTCTTTCACCCCGGGAAGTTACACACTTCTCGGAGAAACGTGGCCTCAGACTCACCATCTCCATAGTTTTAGCTCTCACGCTAACTAGTCAAAATATTCTAGATTAACACTAGACTTGATTTCACTTTCTTTTAGAAACTAATCGTGACGTTACAAGGTGGTAAACGGGAATGACTGCAGCTAAAACTGTTATCAACTAGCTAAGCTAGCAAGAATTCCATTCAGAAAGCGCCATTACGCTAACTAGGCTAAATAGTCAAAATGGCATTATACATAAACTATTGAATGTTATTTTGAAACTCTTAATGGTAACTTCACAAGGTTGTAAGAATAAGAGAATGTCTTTAGCTAGCTCCGTTATTAACTTGCTAAGCTAGCATAGAATATAATTCAGAATTCTGCTACCACGCTAACTAGTCCAAATAGTTTGAATTATAGTTAGACATCATTCCACTAAACATTATTTAGAAAATGTATAATAGTGACGTTACAAGGTGGTAGGAATGAGAGAATGCCTGAAGCTAGAAACGTTATTAACTATCTAGGCTAGCAAAAACAAATAGTGATATAATTGAGCGAACGACTGCAGCTAGCACTGTTATCAACTGGCTAAGCTATCAGGAAAATCATTCAGAATGCGCTCTAATGCTAATTAGGCCAAATAGTTGAAATTAAAGTTAGAAATGATTCCACTAAAAATAATTTAAAAAAAACATGATAGTGATGTTACTTGGTGGTAAAAATGAGAGAATGACTGCAACTAGTGATATCATGAGCCAAGCTAGCAGGAAAATCACTTAGAATGCACTTTCATGCTAACAAGACGAAATAGATGAAATTTAAGTTAGAAATGATTCCCCTGAATATTAGTAAAAGCCAATAATAGTGATGTTACTGAGTGGTAGAAATGAGAGAATGACTGCAGCTAGCGCTGTTATAAACTAGCTAAGCTAGCAGGAAAATCATTTGGTATGCGCTCTTATGCTAACTAGACCAAATAGTTGAAATTTAAGTTAAAATGATTCCACTCCATATTATTAAGAAACCAATAATAGTGATGTTACTGGGTTGTAGAAATGAGAGAATGACTGCAACTAACACTGTTATCAACTAGCTAAGCTAGCAGGAAAATCATTCAGAATGCTCTCTCATGCTAACTAGGCCAAATAGTTGAAATTTAAGTTAGAAATTATTCCACTAAATATTATTAACAAACCCATGATAGTGATGTTACTGGATGGTAGAAATAAGAGAATGACTGCAGCTAGCGCTGTTAACAACTAGCTAAGCTAGCAGGAAAATCATTTAGAACACACTCTCATGCTAACTAGACCAAATAGTTAACATTTTAGTTAGAAATGATTCCACTAAATATTATTAAGAAAACCATAATAGTGATGTTACTGGGTGCAAGAAATGAGAGAATGATAGTAGCTAGAGCTATTACCAACTAAATAAGCTAACTAGGCAAACTAGTCTAAATGGAAATGAGACATAGTTCCACTAATGACTACTTTTGAAACTCATAGAGTCATGTTACGCGGTCGTTTTAAGGGATAGGAAGCTAGCAAGTCTAGCATTGAGAATGAAATTTACATTAAAAATAAATAAAAAAAACGCAAAATATCCAATAAGTTTTCTGCCGTTTGTAAAGTCACTTGAAGAACTTATTTCTCTGTAAAGGCTGGAATCTGTAACTGGACAAGTATACAACATTTTATGTTTTTTTATTTTTTATTAGATTACATACGGTCTTAATGACACAATCTGAATTAATATGTAAGATATAGGACTTCTTGAGGTAAGTTCTTGGAATTATTTAATAAAAAAATGAACATAAATGACACCTACACGTGCATTATCTAACAGTTTTGATCATTTTAAAATACATTTTGACTTCATTCATTTAGATTTTAAGTCGCTTATGAAAGGAATGTCGGATCCTCCCCTGGAAACATGTGCGACTCAAACCCTAAAATTGTATTTTGTATGCCACGCAAGGAATGTAGACACGAATGAAGTTTGTGAAAAGTTCGCAGCGTCTCGCCGCGACACGGACTCAAAGGGCAAGCGGTGCTTCATTAAGTGTATCCTCGTGGACTGGAGATCCCCCGTGAGTCTCAGAGAGAGCAGATTAATGTCAATTACCTGTCACTTGGAAAACACCTACAGCACGTCCCCGAGGGATCGACTCCACATTCAATTGAGATTACACGTCTGCAAGATAATATACGTTACAATTGTCACTACTGCTGCACATCAATGCCGGACTAGACAAAAAAAACACACACAAAGAAAGCAGAACCGATGAGGGTTTTTCTTCCACTTCTCAAGGATTAGGAGAGGGCTCTTGACTCACTCTTTCACTCCAACCAAAGAGTCCTTGTCAGCAACTTGAACAAAAAAAAAAGAAGGAAGAATAACACGACAATGATGGGGTTTTAATGGGATTAAAATGTTAGGACTGGAGAACAAACAGGAACGTGTCTGAATGGTTGTTTGGTGTTATTCAGATCAAACACGCGTCATTCGCTCGTGATAATAATTCACTAAATGTTATTTGCTGGGGCGCGTGATGACGTCATGAGGTGCGCGGAGAAAAAGGAGGAGAGGAAAAAGAGAGGAGGTGGGAAGGAGGACGAGGGTGTTCGATAAAGGAGGCTTGATCAAAAATTATTTAAAAAGGACACATTCGAAAAAAATGAAATTTGGTTTATATTAGTCAAGTGCGATTTTAGCTAATATATATCGTTTGGATTAAATAAACGAATTATTAAATTATAAAGTATCCTGTGTTGTTTAATTTAAGTGTAAATACAAATAGAACGGTACATTTAAACTTGATTTGAAACGTTTATTTTTAGTCATTCTTAATATATATTTCGGTAAATAATAACGGATGATACGAGCGTTGATTTATTATGAAAATGAAAAGACACTCATTTTTTTTGGGAGGGGGACTCGAAGTGGGTCAGTTTAAGATCCAGGCCTGTCAAGACAGAGACTCGGTGGGGTTTCGTGGGGGGTTGACGGGTTTAGTTTTTAGTAAATTCAATATTTTAAAACGGGATGGAATTAAAATAAACGACGTAAATAAAAGGCGTTATTATCCTTCTTTTTTTTTTAAACACATAAAGATGAAGAGACTCCAGTAAAAAAAGAAAGAAAAGAAGGGGGCGCTTCAAACAACATCGGAGGCCTCTGGAGGCCTCTTTCTTTCTTTCTTCCACCAATTTTTGGGCAGGTGCTTCCACGAGCCTCCCGTTCAGTTTTTGACAAACGAAACTGTGCGTAAATACAAAAAAAGATCAATACCAAGCCATAGAAACGATGAGGATTTTTAGGGTGTTTAGTGGAGCTAAAAATTGCGAGTTAGGAATCCGGGAAAATGACTAAAAAGCGAGGCAGTCGGACAAAAGAACCCCGAACCAAAATGAAGTTAGTAATGGTCACATGTGCGGGGATCACTCATGCAACACACATGTAAATTCAACACACCCTGGAGAATAAGAGCCAGCAAAGCGCGTAACTATATCATGTTTTGACTGGAATTTTAAAACGTCCATTTTTTTTTTTAGTTTCAAAACACACGGTTTTTATTTATTTTTTGATGACTTCCATCTTTTTTTTTCTCTCCCTCTCTCTTTCTCTTTCTCTCAAACTGTGACAATAACGAGGTGTTTTATCATCATCTTCTGCAGCAATTACACATTGTCATTAGAACTCTATTAATACATCAAGTCATTATTATTTTTTTTTTTTTTTAAGGAGGAGGGGGGGATGAGAAGGAGGAGGAGGAGGGCGGGGGTTGTCATGTCCGCCACACACGGGTCCCATTTAGATTAATGGAAAAATATGTAAAACGTTTCTTTTTTAATTTTCCTCTGAAGGTGTTTTGCATACGTGTTTTTTTTTCGTTTTTTTTTCTCGCGCTGCCGCTCATAATTTATGTGCGCAATCTTCAGCGACACATTAGCGCGGTCTTAATTGAATTTTGCGAGCTTCTAATCGCGTTAATTGTCATTTTGGCCTCTCGGGGAATTTTTGGAATTTAAATACGGGCATAAACGATGATATCACTTCCCCAAATAATAGAAATGTAATGAAGGATTAAAGAGGGGGAAAGAGAGAGAGAGCGGATTTGAAGCGAACAAAAAAAAAAGTTTTTATCTTATTTCATTTAAGATTAAAACTGATTAACTGCAGAAAAAAACCTTCTTGCTCTGTTAAAGAGTCCTCTCTGCAGGTGATGCCTCCCTTCTTTGAGATCTTTCCTTCCTGTCTGCAGGACACCTGTTGGTTCCCCCCCACGCCCCCCAAAAAAAGTGGTCCCAGCGGACTCTAAAGTCACCTGGTGAGCTTCCGTCCAGCACCGCGGATAATCAAATTACAGGGTGAAATTGGCAAAACTTCATTAGCAGGATGGATGGTGGGAAATTCAAAAAAAAAGTTATTTGACTCAGCAGCAGTGTTAACACTTCACCATTGATCGTTAAATGGCTTGCAGGCAATTGGACTATGGTGCGTTCACGTGCCCCTCTTCCGGTCTGTAACCCCCAACCTTTTTTTGTGTTGAAAGCTGAACAAATCCTAAATCCAAACCTGAATTAAATTAAAATTTTGAATATATTTACTAATTTCAAAGGAAACGCATAACAAAAATGTGGCTGAGGGGCCAAATTTGACCCTGTTGTTCATTTTCTAAAGCCATCAATACCATTAAAATAACTTGCATTATATTCAAAAACTAGACCAGCTCGAACCGTATTAAAAATTAATCTGGAAACATCCAAAAAGAGATGTGGAAATAAAAACATTTGAGTAAAGTTGAAAAAAGGCAATGTGTAATCAAAGGTAAATATGATTTGCAAGTAACTTTTAGGTTTCTGTCTTGTAGTTGTAGGATCTTTACCAAATATATATATATATATATATATAAATATATATATATAGACATGTTCTTACATTTTTTACTGTAGTACAAGTATATTTTATTGTTATCCTATTTACAATGAATTGATTATTAAATATTAAAACACATTTAAAGCTTTAAAATACTTAAATATGTAAATTCCACAAGCATTCTGCTTTGCACAGTTTTTTAAAAAGTGGTGAATTAATTGAGATTACTAGTAAACCTATTGGTCATTTCATAACTCAAACTGGAGAAGCTAAAAAAAGTTGGGAAAATTCTATTTATTTTCTTTTTTTTTCATTGATCTAAATGCATTATTTAATTATTTGGCATTTTAGGAACACACAAACAAGTAATGTAAGGGTTAAAAGAACATGCATGTTTATTTTTGAGTCAATTACGTTTATAAATAAAAAGAATCGACTTTTGTTTTGTTTTGTTGTGTTTGTTGGAAGCAGGTTTTCAAATGTATTGACAGCGTAATAAAATCTATGAAGTCCATGAACGCATCATCTACTTCAGTCCTCACGACTGTGCTGGAGGGTAAACAGCAGCGAACATCTTCACCTTCAAAGGAACAGAGTCAAGTGCGTGGCTTGTGTATTCTAGTCACGTTAAAGTGTGGACTTACTCAAGTGCAAGGGAGTAACAGCGGAGGACGTGACCACCAACGTCCGGGTATAATGGTGGATTTGGCTGAAAACAAACAAACAAGCTGCATGTGAATGGTGGACAGCGAAGGAAACACAAAAGTGGACCAGGACTGAGAGAAATATGTGGCCCCATGCCAAACAGACAGCTTACTGTTGGGGTCCTTGGCTGAGTGCAGGAGTGGCTACGGGTCTTTTTGTCTGGGCCCGCCTGGCACAGAACTGGGTTTTTCTGCTGCAGACACAATGAATCATACAGTACACGGAAGAGAAGGGGGAAAGATGAGTGGATGAGGTGGGGAAGGGGAGGCATGCCGCCTTTTCATTACCATGGTCACCAATGGCACTATTAACCATTCAACACCCCCCCAATTATCCTGCCGTCCACAGTCAGAGAGACAAAGCCTCGGTCCTGGTCTGCTGGAGCAACATGACCACTAATCTGTCTCACTCCGACATCACACCCACTTTTTTCTTCTTCTTCTTTTTTTTTCTTCCCCCCACTAAGTCAGAGAACATTCATTTGGGACGGCGAAGTCAATTAAGAACGGTCGAAAGAGAAGTGCAGATGCAACAACAACTAGTCTTCTTCCAACAGGAAGTGAAGCTTAACAAGGTCGTAAAGCCCGGCCCTCCTCGACCGGAGGTCACCGGGCGTCTGACGCCTCCGTCACACAAAAGGACCGCGTCCTCAATTGGATCTTTATGGTCCGCGCAGCATCGGAGACTCGCTTCCCAGTCCTTCTTTGACCGAATCTTAAACTAGACTTACAACTTACAGGCCAAAATAGTTACTCATCAGATCCTACTGGGTTGTTTTCCCCGAAACATGTTGTTTTTGTATCTGGTCAATTTCATTTTTTATGAAGTGTGTTTGGATTTATCTCACATAGCCATGTAAAGCCAGATTCAGTCACTATCAATCTCAAAATAATATAATTATTTTAATTTTAATATAATTAATAATCAAAAACTTGTCTCCAGTACTAATGTCAAGAGACACTGAAGAATCCATAGACACAATAAAAAGGAGTGTGAGATGCGACCCTGGTTGCACTTTACTGACAAGCTAACAACAAGTTCGACTTAAGTACAGTGGTTCCAAAATAGTAAGTCATTTTTATTTGTATAGCGCTTTTCCAGACCAGGGTCACAAAGCGATTAAAAAATCAAAACAATACTCAATAAAGTATATATTTTAAAGGGCAAGATAAACCTGATAACACAACAGGAGTTCCAGAAAATCAAGGGATCTCTTTATGTTGTATCTGATACTTGTACCAAACTGGTACATCTAAATAAGTCACAGTAAGCATAACCATCTAATGGTGAAGACAAAATAATAAGCTACAGTTAGCATAGCCATCCAAACATGAAGAAAATAATATTTAGCTACAGTTAGCACACCCATCTAAAAACGAAGAACTAAATAATAAGCTACAGTTAGTTTAGCCAGCTAATGATGAAGAACAAAAATAATAAGCTACAGTTAGCATAGCTATCCAAACATGAAGAACATAGTATTTAGCTACAGTTGGAACACCCATCTAAACAAGAACAACTAAATAATAAGCTACAGTTAGCATAACCATCTAATGATGAAGAACAAAAAGAATTAGCTACAGTTAGCATAGCCATCCAAACATGAACATAATATTTAGCTACAGTTAGCACACCCATCTAAAAACGAAGAACTAAATAATAAGCTACAGTTAGTTTAGCCAGCTAATGACGAAGAACAAAAATAATAAGCTACAGTTAGCATAGCTATCCAAACATGAAGAACATAGTATTTAGCTACAGTTGGAACACCCATCTAAACAAGAACAACTAAATAATAAGCTACATTAGCATAACCATCTAATGATGAAGAACAAAAATAATTAGCTACAGTTAGCATAGCCATCCAAACATAAAGAACATACTATTTAGCTACAGTTAGCACACCAACCTAAACATGAAGAACTCAATAATAAGCTACAGTTAGCATAACCATCCAAACATGAAGAACATAGTATTTAGTTACAGTTGGAACACCCATCTAAACATGAATAACTTAATAATAAGCTACAGGTAGCTTAGCCATTTAATGATGAAGAACAAAAATAATTAGCTACAGTTAGCATAGCCATCCAAACATGGAGAACATAATAATTAGCTACAGTTAGCACACCCATCTAAACATGAAGAACTAAATGATAAGCTACAGTTAGCACACCCAACTGAACATGAAGAACTAAATAATAAGCAACAGTTAGCATAACCATCCAAACATGTAGAACATAATATTTAGCTACAGTTAGCACATCCATCTAAACATGAATAACTAAATAATAAGCTACAGTTAGCTTAGCCATCTAATGATTAAGAACAAAAAAAAATAGCTACAGTTAGCATAGCCATCCAAACATGAACATAATATTTAGCTACAGTTAGCACAGGCATCTAAACATGAAGAACTTAATAATAAGCTACAGTTGGCAAATACATGTAATGAAAAACATGTAAAAATAAGCTTCTGGTTAGCAAAGACTTAAGCTAATGATGAAGAAGAAAATAAGAAGCTACATTAAGCATACCCATTTAAACACAAGAAAAAAAATAGTAAGCTACAGTTAGCATAGCCATCCAAACAAACAAACAAAACATGAAGAACTAAATAAGAAGCTACAGTTAGCTTAGCCATCTAATAATAAGGAACACAGTATTAAGCAACATTTAGCATAGCCATCCAAACATGATAAACGAAATAATTGGCTTCAGTTAGCATAGCCATCTTTACATGAAAAACAAAATAATTAGCTAGAGTTAGCATGGCCACGTGACAAAAATAATAAAATAATAAGCCACAGTTAGCATAGCCATCTAAACATGGATATTTTAACTGAAATCTTTACTTGGAAAAAAACAAACAAATTTGATGCAAATAAATGTTTTTTTGATTGTGGCGCCTAAACATTTGTAATAGCTGATGGGAATTTCCTCAAACTTGTAGTTTAATTTCCTATAATGAGGTCAGGCTGAGGTCCAGTTTAAATCTGGGTTTCTGAGGGGGTTGTTAGTGTGACGGGGCCGGGGGGGGGGGGCGTTAGGGTGACCACATTTCACTCGGTGGACAGTAAAAACCATGTTAGCTGTGTTTGTGCTGTACGATCGAACAGAAACGTTGACTCACAACTTTATCCGTTCACACAATATTTATTGATAGATTTTCATTAACATATGTGACAAAACACATACAGGTTTGTGTAGGTTGTTGGTTGAAATTCTCACTAAATGATCGGTTCATTCATATTGAAGTGTGTGTGTAGCAATCAGATAAATAATACTTAAAACTTGTCCTTTTTTTTTTTACGCCGGCGAGTATCAGACAGAGGAGGGTTGTGGGAGGGGTGTGATAAACACACACACACACACACACACACACACATAAACCAGCAGCTTATAGTGTTTGTTTACCCTTTTGCCCAGCTGTCTAGACCACGAGGATGTCGGCGTCTTTAGCATGACCAGGGCCAGGAATCAGGCCTTCAGGCTGGTCGTAAACACACAAAGACACACTTTCTTAATGATGGACTCTCAAGTACCGAAGCACAAGTCGGCGACAAAGTCTTTCTGCTTGAGTCGCTTCTTCCTCCGTCGTCGTCCCGTCATTTGTGCAGCACGGCGGCCGACAGCGTCACGATGTTCTGGGCCTGCTTGAGCGAAGGCATGTCAATCATGCTGCCACGGAATGTGAACGCTCCCTGGAACAGGTCGGTGAGGAAGGGAAGGAAAGGAGGGAGGAGAAGAAAGAAGGAGAGTGTAGTCAGCAGCAGTAGATTTAGACGACTCCAGAAATAGTTCATATTACGACCTCTAATAGTTTTCTGCTGCCTCTTCTTCTACTACTTGTACTAGACCTGGTACTTGCATTCATTCTACTCCTAATAAAACAGTTCTAATTACTACTCAAGTACAAATGTTCTACTTCTTCTTCTTCAACTACAACTACTGGTACTAGCATTGATACAATTAGTAGTATTACAACTCTAATGATCATTCTACTTGCTAACAACTACTTCTTCCTCGAATACAACTAGTATTACTTCTACTACTACCAGCATTATTAATACAACTATATATACTTTTACAACTGTAATTACTACTTCTATTAGTTTTCTGCCACCATAGTGATAACTACTACTGATACCAGCATCAATACTTCTGCTTATTCTTAATAGTCTACTGGTACTAGAATTAACATTACTATTGCTTCAACTTATTTTACTTCTAGTATAAGTACTATTACTACGACTGTTACTATCATTATTACTGCAATTACTCCTACTCCTATTACTATTATTAATTATATAACTACTGCTACTTCTAATGCTAGCATTGCTATTACTTCTTCTACAAGTATTAGTATTATAACTACTATTGGTACGAACGTTTCCAATACTACAACTACTACTACTACTTCCACTACTAGCGTTTGAATAACACAATTACTTATTCTACAAATATAAGTATTATGAATACTACTGGTACTAGAATTAATACTAGCACTACTACCCATTCTACTATAAATAAGTAATTATAGTTCTAGTATTTAAAATATTAGTAGGACTACTTATTCTACTACTACTATTAGTTTTACTACTATAAATACTACTACGACTACTATCAGTGGTACTAGCATTTCTCCTACTACTACTGGTGCTAGCAATAATAATACAAAATATTATACTATTAGTATTAATTATACTACTTAATAGTTCTCGAAGGAGATCTCCAGAGTGATTAATAAAGTCTATCTAATACCACTAGTGTGTAATATTAATGATATTTAACCAACTGCTACTGATATTATATAGTATTACTTCTACTAATACTTAAAAAATATCAAAACTTACTCGTTCAATTTTGAAAACTCACTTTCAAAAGGAAATCCTTTGTGGCCATGAGTTCAAAACATTTAAAATGTTCTGCTCAACTCAAAATTTTAACTTTCTTATTGTCACCAAATACTTTGTGTAGAAGTTTTCACACATGGATAGTTTTTGCTGATACCTCATGATGAATATCCAAGTTACAGAAAATAATATTCCATAAAAACCCCCACTTTATTGTCATTTCTATCTACCAACTTTTTTGATAAATAATTATCAGATAAAACAAACATGGAAAAGTATTTTTTGAACCAGAGAAGTATTCTTATGTATTTAAACACTACACTCTGTTAAAATACATTTGTGCATAAAAGAGAATTGAAGACGGCTCGAAAAAAATAAACAAAGTCAATAGCCGGAGGTAAAGAAAAAAAAAAGTATATATATATATATATATATGTATATAAATATAAACGATCACCTGTCGTGCCTTAGTCTAAGACTGCTCACTATTCAAGTCTTCAAACGGAGGCAAATACACACACTCTCTCTCCCTCTCACACACACACACACACACACACACACACACACACACACCCCCACCCACACACACACACACACACACACACACACACACACACACGGAGGAGACAGAGATGGGTCGGACAGGAATCCCTCGGGCAATGCTTAGTCGGAGTTGTGGGCAGATTGTGTATTACCTCAGCGGATAGCCCACAGAGCTCGACACACAGGCTCCATCCATGCACTAAATTAGGAACAATAATATTGTACACTTAATTGGCCCGGCTCCCGTGTTGTCTCCGAGAGTCACGCAGGGTCGTACAGTGCATTTTATCCGGGACTACGGAGGTGTGCAAGGGGCGACACAAAAGAAGTGTCCCCGAGTCTCGCCGCACCAGCGATCCACCTCGCTGCAAATACATCACATCCTGCATGAAGGATGCGACACTTGAAATACTTTAAATTGTAATTCCGTGGTTTAGCTTTAAGTGAGTCGGAAAAAAAAGATGTATATATGGAAAAAGTGTGTAGAATTGTGTTACCTTTCCCTCCTTCTGGTGTTGTTCAAAAGCAACGATAAGCTCTCTGGCCCACTGGACTCTGTGCTGACTGGGCGAGAACTCTTCCTGCACCGCCTGGACCTGCCCCGGGTGGATAACCTGCTTCCCTGCACACAGAGAGAGAAACAAGACAACAATAAATGAAGGTATCGGGAGACATCATTAAACATAAAAGGGATTCAACCGCAGTTTAAAACTACAAATGAATGCACTCACAAATCCTACACTTTAATTTATACACTTTTGTACCGTTAAAAAAAAAAAGTTGACTTTACTGCTGTTCTTTTTATGGAATTAATTAGAATCTCACAACACACAAGAGAGACAAAGATCATAATATTTTTTAATTTTAATTAAAGCAACTACTGAATTTTACTGCATATCTAATTGGATTATTTTTAAATTAAAACACGCTCGATCCTCTTGACAGTTATGAGTGAAACATCAAAATTAAATTATCCATTAAATTTGAATTCAATTATACATAATTAAGAGTTTAAATGTTAAAAACATAGAATCAGAAACTTTTATCTTCAGTGTTGTAAACATAACACAGGATTTTTCTGGGTGTAGTACAATTAAAAAAGCCTATTTTTAACATTAAATGTATTATTCATTAAAAAAGAAATATACAGCAGACATACATGTAAATGTATTATAAGAATGACTATTTCTGTGTATTTACTTTAATTTAAATTGTAAATAAACTTACTGTCGGCTCATAAATAACTAGTGTGACTAAAAAAATACTGCATGAGTGACGATAAATTAGAAACAAATATAAAAATAGAACACACATAAAAGATTCATTTACGTCTGTGATTTAAAGGCTCATATAGAAGAGTTTTCTTAGGGGGGCGGGGGGGCGACATATTCAATCATTCTGGCTGAAAGAGAAGCGTCTCCGTGTTTAAGTCGACAGCATGTTCACACTTGTAAAGAAACTGTAGTCACTCGTGGATAAAACGACGCGGCGAAATGGGATTTATCGTGAGCGTAAAAAAAAAAACACTTAGCGGAGCCAAAGCTCTTTGACATCCCACGCTGTACCCCGCCAACATCCCCCCCCCCCCACCTCACCGCCACCCCCCCCCCCTCTCACTGTAAAATATGGAAAAGAGCCACCGACATAATCCCGTGTACATTGGTAGATCAAACTTGTACTGGATGAGTCGAGGTTATAAAAACGTCTGGGCGAGAATGACGGCTCAGCTGCAGACGGCGGGAACTCGACACTTTAGGGCTTAGCTATGTCGCTCACAATAAAATCCTTAAAGGTGGCGGCGAGCTGCAAAAAAAAAAAAATGACCGCTGAGGGAAGAGGGGTGGGTGGGTGGGGAGGGAAGGAAGGTGGGAGGGACCCCCGTTCTCATTATCCAGCCCGGCTCACCCCACTTAACCCCGACTGTACTGTACATGAATGTAAACACACTCAGGACTTGAGTTAGCAGACTGAGATTATTCCCCATTAATGGCTCATCAATTAAAGAGTTTCCACGTTGAGTTTGCGTAACTCGGGGCACGTCGTGAGGGTCTAAACGGGGGGAAACGATGACTGCAATTTCCTCATCAGTGTGTTCAAGTCGGCTTAAATATGCAGGGTCCGTTTTCTGTGTGTGACAGGAATCAAAGGGGACTGTGACTCAGGTGGCCCTTGCGCTCGGGATCCATTGGTCCCCCCGAAAACGCATCACTCGCGCCCGACGGCCAATCCGGGGCTGCCATGTGCAGCCGCCACCTCATTGGACGGTTGCCATTTACCAACATGCTGTCAGGGCGCTTGATGGTCACAGCGGATGGAAGTGAAACATTGTGCCTCAAAGCTGATTTGGACGGATTGATTTTTAAGACTGCGGTTTAAAGAGCATCGACGGTTGTGCAAACAATAAAACGGCGTTAATGAACGAAGATAGATAACCTAGCATGAAACAAGCAAAAATAACTTTTTTTTCTTCATTGGGGTAAAAAATGGGCTGGACCCTATCCCAGTTGCTTAGGGTATGAGGCACGGGACACACCAGCCTGCAGTTGTTTTTTTAGGGCGGTAAAGGGAAAATACTAGTAACTAACGTGGGCTTTATGTAGAATGAAAGTATGGCCTGTTCCAGATAGTGCTAGGCGTCATTTCAGGGGTCACCAGGAATGTTTCAGCATTTGATACGTAGTGCATTATGGTATATTTTTAAGTGAAAGATCATTGATCCAGTTCGACCCATATCAAACACCCGTGTGCCTTTATTGACGACTACTGTTCCTTTTCGTCATTCGTTTAGATCATTTTACCCCTTAGCTGGTCCTTTCTGGGATTGTCCATGAAGTAGGGATAAGCTAAACCCTACAAAGACTTTTCTTCACCTGTATCTTGTAGACCATGGGGTCAAAATATTGTTTAAGAATGTCTTACACCTGACAGCCTGGAACCAACAGTAAAAACTTTGTGCCTGAGACAAAAATAGACCCTCTTCGTATTAAAGCAGAAGCATGCGGCTTCTGGGAAGCTTGGACATGCAGTAGGTCTTCCTCCTAGTGGAAGCACTCTTAATTCACTAGATTTGAAGTGATCAACCACAGTGACATAGAACAGCGACAAAGGTAAGGGGACGAAGCAAATGCTTCCTTGACAGATACACTTGGTTTTCGGGAACTTGCTAGTGGGATGCAGGAGGGGTTCATATGGTACCTGTAGCTCACGGCAAAAAAAGAAAACAGTAGTAGACAATGGAAAGGCAAAGTAAGTTCTGTTGCAAAACCCACAACCCAATACGTTTCTTAATATAGTCTATGCATGTAGGTTATATTTTGGCAACCCTTACATATTTAGACCACACTTGTATGGACCAATGTGGGACTCGGCATTAGACCTTAGTGTTCTTGCTGTCATGATCCAGTATCATATCGCCAATAGTGGAACAGAAAAGTACCTAAAAGTTGTAGACGGGTTCAATCGTTCAGATCCAGAATGTCAAACTGTGGCCAAGCGGATGCAACGGATATTGTCGTTGTCTATAGCGGCTAGCATCATAGCCGTATGTGTGACTGCATGTACATGTAGAAGAAAAGGGAACTACCAGTCTCCATTACTCAACTGACCTTTCAAACACTTGAGGATTATCAGAGAGCGATGATGTTGATGTTTCAACGTGATGGCTTCTGCAGCGACGGTGTTTTTGGTGCGTGCTGCTAATGGGCTCTGTATTCAAGCTTAGGTAATGCCAAGGTCAATTACTACAGAGGTAGAGGCTTTGGGCCGCTCTGTATTATTACTTAAGCACAGTCAGGTCAGTATTAGCTTCTAACTACGATTATACTGAGTGCCTGTGGCTTGTAAACCACTAATCCAGCGTTGCCGTTCAATGGGCCTGTCCCATAACCAGTGCATTTCATCTAGCAGCTGCTTCCGTTATTAGCTCTTGTACCATTTATTTTTGGTAATCCACACCTTGAGGATATTGCAGTTTGAATGAATCTGCATCTACTAAAAAACAGCGATAAAACCGGCAAACAAAACACTGGAATTATGTGGCTGCACAGCTGCAGAACATGTTCTTGATTTTACAATCATGACGAGAACCGTGTTTTTAACTTAAAGTATTACATTTAAAGTGAATAATGTGCAAATATTGACCCGCTAAGATCAATGCTTTGTGAAAAATAGAATTCACATACTTTAAAACTTTTGGTTGGACCCATATTTCTTGTTGGGGGCCGTTTAATACATGGACATTTGAATTTTGACCCCTTTAGTGTTTATGTGTTTGACACCAACTTTTCTAAGAAGCTTATTATTTCCATGGAAACGGATAATTTTAGCATTAAACCTAATAACTCCCGGTCTTTCTGTTGAAGTGAATTCAAACTACACAGCTAATAAATCACTCACATAATAGATTTTCCGCTTCCTACCAACACTTACTCAAGCTGCTAAAACGGAGCTTGTTTTTATTTTTTTGTTGATACATTTTCTAGATGAGAATCACCAAGTTGGGTCACAAATACACAACTTTAAAAATGTATTCTCATCTAAATTCCTATTTAAAATATAGAGCTAATTATTATTTTAGTTTCAGCTAAAGTTCGATAGTACTTTACGCAAATTGACTTTGCATTACAAGTTATTTGAAATCAATAAAAATTCAAAACCAACATTTATATTTTAGTATACAATGTAGTATGCATCTTTAAAAATGCATTCATATGGTTAAAGAAAATAATTTTGTCCATTTAATGAGACGGAAAGTTGTGAATTCCGAAATGAATTCCTCCTCTGATAACAATATTTTAAGGTGAATAAATGTGAAAAAAAAACTAGAAAAATAATCATATTTGGTGCAAAAAAAAAGTAGAATTCCCAGTCGGAACAGACTGTCCTGCCTTTTGTGGTCTGCTGCTTGCATTCTGCGGGGCAGACACACACACACACACACACACCCACACACACACATGTACTTTTGGAAAGCGTTGCCTGGCTACAGACACACACAGAGCCCTGTTAAAGTAGACACTAGCCCTGCTTGCTAATCACTCACTTTAATCATACTCGAACAAACAAGAGGGAAAAGCGAAGCAAGTGCATGATAGAAATGTCAGGCGAGCATTTAAGCACGGCGCCTGATTGTAGAGGATTCACGGGGAAGACAAAGTGGTCAGAAACACACGCTAGACGTGACTATTTTACGGAGGAAAATCAACGTTTTTAAAATGTGCTTCGAGTCATAAAGAGGAAGGACGATTATGACAAATGGATTGTGGCGGAAGCTGACACGCGGTAAATCAGTGTGGTAATCAGAACAGCGAGGCGTCCTAACGCAGCAGCATTTTTATTTAGAAGATTCTTCAGGATGTCGGAGGTGTAGAGGAATAGATTTTCGGTGGGCGAAGGAAGCCACGGTCGGACCGAGGACGAAGAACAGGAAAAAGGGAGGCGCGGACGTACCTGTGAAGCCCATCAGAGCCCCCTCTCTGGCCTGTTGCCTTAACCCGTCCTCATCTTTGTAGTCGATGTAGACCAGGTCGATCGCCTGCAGCCCAAAAGCCTTTGTGGTTACAACAACCTTTTGCCGAGCATAAAGAAGCTCCCTGGCATCCTTTGTCCGAGTTGCACCTAAAATAGAATTTAAAAAAAGGGACGTCAATAGATCATATTGTGAGAAAACCCCCAAAATATTCTTATTTAAATATTTTTTACATGATTTTAAGCCAGCATTGTTTCCATATTTAATAAAAAAGGTGATTTAAACCTCAACATTTCGTACTTTCAAAATGTGACTCAACACAAACATATTCGTCAACCACCAGTTGAGAAGGTTAAAAATACACTTTCATCAATATTTAATTCGGTTTCTGTCCGAGCTGCGGCTGGAGAAACACAATTACTTATGCAAATTGAACAGTTACTGAGACAAGACAGTATGAGTGAATGATACCAATGCCTTTAGGGGAAAAAAAAAAAAAGGTTTTTGAAGCGACCTATGCTGGCGCAGAAGTCATCCGAGCCAAACACCACGCCATCATGGTGGAGTCCAGCTTGAGGAGCGAGTCGCCGGATTTCCTCACAAACCACCTGAGGAGAGTGAACATTGTTCAGTGCAGCATGAGGAGCATGATACGAATGTAAAAAAAAGAGAAGAAAAAGCTTGGCTTACTGCCGTTTTCTGATTTAGAATTTGAACAGAAAAAAAATAAACTGACTCACAACCTTTTCAACCCATTAAAGGAACGAGTGACTGACTGAAGTGTAAGGCTACTTTTTTTTGTTGTCTGACATCAATGATCCAAATTTATATTTCTAAAATTCAAATAGTTACTTAAAATAAATAACTTTTTTTTTACTATACCCATTTTTTTTGCTAAATATTTCCGTCGTCAAAGACGTGATATAACTATAAATTTAAATTATATCTTAAATTTACAATAGTCAAAATGCATTAAATCTTTATAGGTAAAGATGCAGAAATACAATTATTTAAAAATATATTATTAGATGTATAGATATTCTTAGCAAAATTGGGCAACTTACTAAGTACCGGAGCCTAAATTTTTAGTTTTGCTTAAACGACAAATTTTGTTTTCTTTTTTCACTTAAAATAATTTGTATATTTTATAGCATAATTAATGTGAAATATAATCCAAATGTAGACTCACATATGTAAATAGTAAAACAAAGATAATTTTTGTCCAATTTAAAAAGTTCCACTACAAAAACAATATTAAACACAAATAAAAAGTCCTTTAGTTTAGCAATTTAATATCCGTTGTCTACAAAAAAATAAATAATAACGATCCTATTTTTGCAACAAAAAAAAAAGCAATTACATCGTTTAATGATTATGATGGGCCCATGTGATGCAAATAAATAACTAAAGCTATTCAGTTCAACAAGACTTTCTTTTTTTTTTTTTCAAACACAAAAAAAACCACATGCTTTGTTGGCACCTAAATTATTTTAACTACTAGCTGTTCCACATTTCGGTGTGCGTTTGTAACCTGCGGTTTTTGTCTGGGCAAAGATGCAAGGTGTTACAAAAACAAAAAAACAGAAAAAAAAAGAGAGGGAGAGCGAGAGAGGCACACGCAGACACCCCCTGCCATCAAAACACACATGAACACGCTCGCAGCCACAAACGCGGGACAAACGTGGACGACTACAAGACAAATCAAAAGAAGAAAAGACAGCTTGATTCTCCCCAAAACCGTGCCCTCGTTTCCCCCCCGAAATGTAGCTGGAGGTCGAGCTCGTGCGGTATCAGTGACGGCTTTAATGCCTGCCAAAATATCATTAAGAGGTTTTTTTTCTGCTGTGATATTTAAATAATTTAACAAGGCAGGAGTGTAAACACACTTTTATTCCGGGATGTCTTGTTTGACGTGAATAATAAATGTCTAACCCACACTTTTTTCTTTTTTTTCAGATGCAAGAGGAGGAAAAAAAGGGAAGCGAAGGAGGGTGGGGGGGGGACTTTTGTTTTTAATTTACCTTGAAATTAAGCAGACCCACAGCGGTTTCCACAAAGGTGACCAGACGAATGGGTTCTGTCAGTGGTCGGGCTTTCAAGTGGCGCTGAAACCTGTCAACAAACTGAAAAACACGCAGAGGAACACTTCTCAAGGACGACTCATTAACAACACTTTTGCTGCAGATAAAAAAAAAACAACTAAAAACTAAAGTGATCGCAATAAATAGCTTTGAGTAATCGCAGGACAAGAGAAATAATTAATGCTGTCAATCCCATTTATTACGCTTCATTAATGACGTTGTCGGCGCCGGTCGGTGCCGTTTAGCCAAGTCTGGTTTGACAAAGTTTTTAAAAGATGGAATGGCTACAAACAGAAAACAACTTTAAGAAAATTATATTGATTTATGAAATTCAAATGCTAATAGAAATAGTGCAAAAGTGTTTTAGCATCTGTCGCACGACAACCTAGGAGATGCTAACATTAGCTTTTAGTGGCAACATGCAAGGAAAAAGCAAACAAAAAAACTAAAATATATAATAAATAAATAAGACAGTCATTATAGTATAATATATAATAGTTCAAGAGAAGTATGGCAAATCATTTTTTGATCTAAAAACTCATTAGCATCTGTCGCACAACAACATAAGGCGATGCTAACTTTAGCTTTTAGGGGCAACATTTGAGGCAAAAGCAAACAAAAAGCAACAAACGTATATAAATATTATCAAGAAAGTTTTTTATAGTATAATATATAATAGTGAAACAGAGGTATGGCAAGTCATTTTGTGATCCAAAAACGTATTTGCATCTGTCGCACAACAACCAAAGATGATGCTAACATTAGCTTTTAGCGGCAACATTTAAGGCAAAAGCAAAACAAAAATCAACAAAAATATACAATTATTATAGTATAATATACAATAGTGCAAGAGTAGTATGGCAAGTGATTTTTTTTTTATCTGAAAGCTTATTAGCATCTGTCGCACAACAACCTAAGGCGATGCTTACATTAGCTTTTAAGGGGGAAAACTTGAGGCAAAAGCAAACAAAAAACAAAATTATACAATTATTAGCAAGACAGTTATTATAGTATAATATACAATAGTGCAAGAGTAGTATGGCAAGTCATTTTTAAAAAAATCTAAAAGCTCTTTAGCATCTGTCGCACAACAACAACTAAAGGGGATTAGCTTCTAGCATTTAAGGCAAACGCAAACAGGAAATATTATAATTTTTATAAAAAAAAGTTATTATAAATAGTGCAAGAGCTGATATGAAGGTCATTTTGAACTTCAAAATGTATTAGCATCTGTCGAACAACCACTTAAGAATATGCTAACATTAATTTATAATCTGAAATCCCATTAGCATCTGTCGCACAACAACATTAGCTTTAGAATTTGAGGAAAATTAAAAGAAACAACAAAAAATTTATAATTATAATAAAAGAAAGTTATAATAAATAGTGCAGCGGCAGTATGGAAGTCATTTTGAACCTCAAAATATATTAGCATCTGTCGCACAACAACTTAAGAGGATGCTAACATTGTAGCATTTGAGGCAGTAGTTATCATAAACAGTGCAAGAGCAGAATGGAAGTCATTTTTCAATCTTAAAAACTATTAGCATCGGCTGGAACACTACAACCTTAGCTTTTAGCATTTAAGGTTAAACAGACAAACAGTATCAAAGAAATACAGGTACTATCAGGTAAGTTATTATAAACAGTGCAGCGGCAGTATGGAAGTCATTTTGAACCTGAAAATATATTAGCATCTGTCGCACAACAACTTTAGCTTTTAGCATTTAAGGCAAAAACAAACATTTGAAATATAAGATACTACTACTTTTAAGTGTCTTTGTTTGGCCCATGACGGCGTCAAACATGGCTCGGGCAAAATAAAATGTATACATTTCTACTGAAACTTTTAATTAAGTTACTGGACAAAATAAATAAATAATAATAATACATTTAATAAATTACAGAACATTTGAATCGATTTTCTAAATGAGAATTGAGAAGTCACGTCAAAAAAATACAATTTTAAAATGCATTCAACCATGAAAGTTCTATGTTTTTTGCATGATTTGAGTTTATTTTGCATAATTTCCAAATCAATAGAGATTTTTCAATACTTTTCAATAATTTCCATACAAAAACATAATGATAAACTATAAAAGGAAAGAATAATGCTCATGTAATGGATGAAAAGTGGTTTCAATTTGAATTATTTTTCCTCTAATACCACCCATCAGTAAGAAAACACAACCTAGAGGCAGAAAAAGTCACTACTTTGAGCTGAAAGGTTCATCATCACAGAAGAAAAGCATCATGGGAGACTTGGAGTATAAGCTATACTTTACTTTTGAGGGTGCACAACTGGTTTATATTCTAAAAGACAAGTCTAATGGGTGATAAAATAAAACATCTTTCAATATCCAAAGCGAGACATGAGTGAATTCTAAACATCACATCCTACGTTTTTGATGTGAATCCTGACACCATTATCGCCGTCTCAGGCGTTATCCGGAGACCCACCTACGACGGGTTCAAAAGAGGAGACGGCGTCGAGCGCCAACAAATGCAGGTGAAGTGAAATATTTTACATTATCACCAGGGTTCCCCCCTTTTGTCTCAAGTCTCCTGCTCCAGCTTCTTTCGCGGCGCCGGCTCCCTCGAGACGCTGCGCTCATGTAAATCCAACACATGCATTAACAAGCCCGAAGAGAGAGAAGAAACAACTTTTTTTGGCTTTTTTTTTCGTCTCGTATTCAGATATTATTCGGTTTTGCCCACCTTGGCGGGGAAGCGGTAACGCCGGAGCAACAATCAGAGTCTGATGTGTCACTTTGCCGAGGTCTTTCTTCAGCACGGCTCCTGCTAATACGCCGGCTCACCTAAGTAGGCCTTTAAAAAACCGAGTTTCATTCTTTGAAGACCAAAGCATTCAGATTTTTTCCAACAGACCAGTTCACAGCGAGCCACGGACTGCCATTGGGATAGCCCAAATTCCAAAATCTATCATCTGGAAACACACAAAAGCCCCCCTCTATCAGATATTTCCTTTCAAAGCCAGCCCCCTCAACCTCTGAAAAAAAAGGAAAACAGTGCCAAAGCTCACAGTGGAAATGTCTAACTTCATGTTCTCTCTTCTTTTTCTGTCGGTGCCAGAGAGAAAAGCAGGTATTGATATCTTTTTTAGCAAACGAGGGCGATTGGATATGAAAAACAAATCGTGGATAAACAAGAAACAAGTCGATGATAGAGAGATGTCGCCTGAAGTGATGAAAATGTTAAATAAAAACCCACATGCTAAAGAAAATACTTCATATTTTATTGTTAACATGTTTTTACTCTGGGAACTTTCTTAAAATTATAAAGGTTTTACACGTGCTACAAAAAAAGGCTAGGGAAATGGGATTATTATGGGATGAAATTTGTGGTAAAAACACAGAAAAATGCCTACACAACTCCTCAAAAACAACGTGATGTCCTTGACAAAAAGAAAACTGAATTACAAATAGCTAAACACGTTGATGACAGAAGATTCTTGAGTGCTAAAAATTAAAAGTAAAAACCTGCACGCGAAAGACGAAAAAGCACAATTTAGCACTTGTTGTTACTCTGGAAAAAATTGCAAAACGTTTTAAATATGTTAAAAAGCTTTTTTTTTTTCTGAGAGAGATGTAGAATAAATGAAAATGTAAACTTGAATGTTAAAGAAAAAATACAACATTTTAAAATTTTTGCCACCCCAGAAAAGAATTCCAAAAAGTTTTAAACATTTCCAAAATGTATTTTACACAACAATACAATTTAAATACAAGTTAAGAAAGAATATTCTTTAAAATACATAATAAATAAATATGTCGATGGCAGAGAGATGTAGAATCTTTAGTCCTGAAAAGTAAAATAAATACTTGAATGCTAAAGAAAAAAAAACAAAAGTTGTTACTCTGGAAACTGCCCAAATTATTTTAGTTTTTAGTTTCAATGTTTAAAAAACAATGAATAAACCTGAATGAGAATAATATGGTATAATTTAGAACATTAATAATAAACCAATATAAGGCAAATCTACAGACACTTGACGAAAAAAAATTAAAAACTTTTTTGGCGCTTGTTGCTAGTCTGGAAACTGTCTTTTAAAAGTTTTACAAAGTTTTTAGGTATTCTTTGCTTATTATAGGGTACATTTAGAAAAAAACAACAACCCATAAACAAAAATAATGGGGCATTATGGACAAATAAATATATGGAGCAAAATGACGACAAAGAGATTTAGAATAGACTAATAAAAATAAAAACATGCATGTTAAAAAAATAAATAGATTTGGACATTTGTTGTTACTCTAGAAACTTTCCAAAAAACATCACAAAAGTTCAACACATGTACAACACGTTACTATATTGTAAATTTAGAAAGAAAAATCAGAGGTTAAAAATGATAAACATGAATATATCACAAGAATAATGTGCCATCATCAACAAATAAATAATACAAAAAAATGGGGCAAATTGATTGTAGATAGATATAGACTCTGTGGTGCTTAAAAATTAAATTCCGGCTCTGGTTGTTACACCGGAAACTGTACAAATATTAAAGAAAAATAAATTAATTGTGTATAATGTAAAAAAAAAACGTTATTATAAAGAAAAGAGAAAAAAATATGTGGTTAAATAAAAACACCATAAACATGAATAATGTGGTATCATGAACAAATAAATAATAAATAAATATATAACAATTTAATGTTTGTTGTTAATCAGGAATTTGTCTAAAGAGGCTAATAAAACATGCCAAGTAGAATAATTTTTATTACAATAATGTTAATTTAAGGAAGAAAATATGAAGTAAAACAAAATGTGAATAACCCCCAAATATAGTGTTAAAACCACAGATATACTCCATCTATAGTTGAAAACAAACTAATGACGGCGTCTATATGTATGCAGCACACTTTCAAAAGGCTCCTTCTCTATTGACATTGACCTTACGGGGGCCAGACGGGGCCGAGTCAAAGGGTCCCGACGTGGGCCGCACAATGGCCAGGTCGTCTCTGTACGAGGAGCCGAACCCGCATCCCCTGCGCTCGCATTCACCACTCTTGTTCTCACAAGTCGTGGAGTGGGGCCTCCATTGAAGGATCCCCCCCCCAAAAAAAAAATAGGGGCAATTTTAATCATCCGGCCATTCAATCGCAGTCGGATAAATCATATTTGAGAGATTTGCATAAATACAAACCATCAAAGACTTTTCATCTTCAAAGAGGTTTTCGAGACCCAATGGGCTTTGTACTGTAATCATCTGAGGTCACAACCCTGTGGGAGCAAGGCTGCTATGGCAACATGAAAACTAACGCTGGGGGCTTAGCATAATATGCCCCCCCCCCTCTTCGCCACATAAGATTCGGGGCTGGGGGGGGTGTATTCCAAGAAGGGGGTGTGAATACAGGGTGTTGAAAAATATATTTCCTCGACAAGAGGAAGGAGATGGATCCATTTGAGGGCTGATATTACACCCGGAGATTACCATTGCTACATGGTACGGCGCGAGCCCCTAATAAGATTCCGGGCGAGCCGAGAGGTCGTCTGTTTGGATCCCCCGCTCAAGGAAAACAAACGGCGGCGAGCGAGGCCGTTTCCCCGAAGCCTCTCCGATTACACGTTTCTTGTCACTCCACTGTACTCGGCTCTTCAGCTATTATACACTCTGAGTGGCCCGGTTTAAGAGCTACTCCAGAGACGCCTCATTGTTTCCTCGCTTACATGCGGCAGGCGTTTAACCGTCAATGGCCGCGGAGAAAGTCGAGTCCCTTTGAGGCGTTATTCACTGGAAGGGGAAAATGGAAAAATAAAAGGGAGAAAAATAGCACCTCTTCTCGCCCCCCATTCAAACGGCACGCTACAAACAAGCCCTTCGGACAATTTTCGCCGCCCCGATCCCCCCACAAAAAAAAAGAAGGGGATGCCGCCGGAGAAAAGAAGCAATAGTGGGACAAGTTTCAATTAATTTTCTTCAAAAGGGGGCCAGATTAAATGTTTCCGGCCTGCTGAAGTGTTCATTTCACAGAGGGGAAGTGGGAGAAAAGAATAAGGGGAGGTTGCAGAAGGAGGAGTAGAGGAGGAGGAGCGGGACAGGGTGCGATTCTTTCGCTTCCACTGCACACCAAATAGTGTGGTGGGCAAAGAATGCACATGGCTCTGGATCTGTGTGAGAATTGTCCTCGGACAAAAGGAGGGAGTTACGCCTGTTATAGCCCAATAAGGCCTGTCAGTCACACAAGGGACGGGGGAGAGGAGATAGGCAGAACTAAAGATTTCCGCACAAAGGGAAACAAGCAAGTCCATCTTTTAGCGACAAATCAGTCTAGAGGTTTCTGAGCTAATATCAATAAAAAAAACGGGAGGAAAATAAACAAGTTGGGGATTTACTGCGGAGAGTTGAGTCGGATGAGATGCACCTGATGCTGCCAAACACTTCCTGCTTTTTAGTATCGGCTAGTCGAGTTGTACCGGATCTGAGTGTATAGTCACTGTTAATGTCAAAAACATGTTTTATTTTGCATAAAAGGGAAAGAATATCGTAAAGAAAAACAGTCTTAAGGGAAATCAGGAGACTAGAAGTTGGGAAAATGTTTACCGAGAAGCATTTTTCTTTTAAGAAAAAAGTATTCACAATTTCGAATGCATTATTGAGTATCAAAATAATCAAAACATTATATGAAAAGCCTCTTACTTTATTAATGTGTTTATGTCCTACTGCTTACGGCAAGTTAAACGCAAGAGTTTTTAAAACCATTTTTTTTATTTAATTTAAGGCCGATAAAATTAACAAAACCCGTTTGTTTTTTTTATGTTTAAAATAATAATGACTTTTTAGTTTACTTAATAAAATTCCTTGACTCCTTTTCTCGCCATTTTGAAAAAATATCCTGAACAAAAAACACCATTCCTCACATGTTGGCTGCTACTACTTTCATCCATAAAGAAAAATACAAGTTGGACAATCAATTCTTATTTAAAAAAAACTTGATTTAAGACATTTTAATGCCAAATAATGGCTTGTGTTTTTAGTGCATTTAACCATTTTTAAGATTCCATGTGAACCGTGAGTAAAATCTACTGATGTCCAAATATTTTTTCTTTCTTTTCTAAAAACCCAGGTCAATTTTCAAATATGGTTCAGTATTTGCAAGTGTTATAATTCCTTCCACTGCAATACAATCCTAAATCTGCAGTTATTAGCTTGTTAAACTGCAACAACAAATACATGCACTTCAGTATCTTTGCCATTTTTGGACGTTTTCATTTGAATGCTTCCATTACAACGTCATAATGTTCAAAGTGAAAAAAATAATATTTAAATAGTTTTTACAGTCAATATGTCATCCTGAGAAGTATTGCGTGAATTTAAAATCATGAAATAAAAAAAGATTTAACTGCTTAAAGATTTCTTGCTATAAATAAAAAAGTATATATATATATATATATATATATATATATAATAAGAAAAAATAATCATTTCTGAGCCCAACAACAGAAGGGATTTGGAGGGGAAAAAAAATTGATTTATGATTTAAAATCTGTCATTTCATTTTTTTTTTCTATTGTTCTTGACTGTTGGATTTATGCAAACATAAATTTCAACAGGAACAAAAGCCACCTAAAGTGAAAGAAATGCTTGCAGGGCTGAGCGAGAGGAAATAATACAAGAACACCTGTCAGCAATTATACGTGGAAGAAAGGCCAGTGTTCTAATTAAAGCACTAGTTTAAAACTTCCTGCTCTTGCCAAAAGAAGCCTTTAAGAGTGTGTTTGTGTGTGTGTGCGCGAGTGCGTTCCCTTCACAGACGGATTCCTTTCAGGTGAGATGTGCGTCTCTAGAATATAAAATAAAAGCCTTATACTTGTTGCCATGAAACAAAAAGAACATTAGCAATTGCGATTCATACAGAAAAGTAGAAAATAAAATTTAACCAATGACACAAAGATTTATAATTAACGCTCTACAGCTGGTTTGTTGTTGCTTTAATAGTTAAATAAACAGTTTTTTGGGATGTTATACGCCATGCAAAGTATTTAAAAAAGGATAGATCGAATGTGGGTCGTTTATAAATAAGCTACAATCAACAACATTGAGTTTGATAGCATTGCCGTGCTTATGGCTCCATTAAAAAAACATGTTTTACATATTAAATAGAGATTTCTTAAGAATTCAGATTAGGTTCAATCCAGAGTAAATAGGGTGGTCTTACTGTTACTGGTCATTTTTACTAGGTGCTCATGATATCAAAGGTGGACATGAAGCAGAGTAAAAAATACAAAAACAAATGAGAATGACTAGAAACAAGTCTCATATGTTATAATAATAATAAGTATAGGACTTGCTATATTTGGATATTAATTTTTTGTTTTAAATTTAACTGCCGTTGTTGCATGACTCAAAAAAATCAAACAACTGAACAACAAATACATTTGTTGTTTAAAGTGAGCTGCTTGGAAGAGGTCTGCAAGAGCTTTAACTCGCTAATATTTTTGTGTCTGTTTTGTTGGTGGACAAAGCTGGAGATTGATAAAATCCAATTGTGTAGCTAATCGGAAGTTTTTCTGTGGCAGTTAAAAAAAAATGCTGTGTCAGCAAACTTGGAAGTAAAATATGCTATTAAAATTATTATTTTACTATCAGAGCATTTTGGACCATCAGGCTCCCATCGGGCGATCAAAAGCAATATTTCTTAAACTGCCGCCAAGACAAACATACCGTCTGTCTACCACAGGGATCAATTCCCACTTTTACTGTGAAATGAAATATGAAAAGTTTGTTATGATTGCTTTGAAGAGTCCAGTGGTTTCCTCTTTCCTCGCCCGTTTATTTAGGAACACCGTAGACCCAGGGTTGGAAAAAAAAAGAGAAGCACCGTGGGTATTCTACTCTTTTAACTATCTATCAGAGAGTTTTGTGTTTTTTATGAGCCTTACAAAAACAGTATTCTCTGGAAAAAGCCCAGGATCTTACCCACTGAACCTCCTCCGTGTTTTCCACCTTAGGAAGCATGATGGCCGGAGGAAGGGTTTTGCTCTGGAGGATGACTTCCAGGTCGTCTTCGGCCAGGCCACTGGACACCGAGTTGACCCTCACGCATTTCTCTGTGCGGCCGAGATTGAGTTCGTCCAGCATCCTTGGTATCGTCTCTCTCGCTTCAGTCTGCAAAAAAAAAGAAGAAAGAAGTTGCAAAAAGGCTCTTTTCCCAACAAAAACAAGTTCAGTTTTTTCGAGACTATAGTGAAATTCTGTGTTTATTTTATGTAAAAGTACATCTAAATCTAACTAATTCTCTACTCACCCTCATGTCGACTATGGGTTGGGATTATTTTCGAACTAATCTGTTCCTTTTCAGAGTAAAAATGTATGTCGATACAAATGTAGCAACTGGAGTTTAGTTCTTGTCGCCTTCATCTTTGTCCAAAAAAGACACAGTTTAAAGCATCCAAATACTTCCGTACTGCTCTTCTGTAATGTCCCTCTTGCTTGACATAAGAAATAGTTCCGAAAAAGAATCGACTAGTGTATATTTTAGGCTTTTTTTTGCTGAAATTGCATAAATCTTGCGCAATATGGTTCGATGACGATAGAGAAAAAAGATTTATTGAAGTTTTTTCGGTACAATTTCTAATGTCGAGGCTTAAAATACAAGACAGGACAGGACGTTAGCGACAGATGAGCAGTATATTTTTGGACGAAGACGAAGACAACTGAGCTCCAGTCGCTACATTAAAATGAACAAACATTTTTGTCTACAACCCTAAAAAGGAACACATTACTCTGAAAATAATCCAAACCCTTATTCAACATGAGGGTGAGTAGAAAATGATTGAAATTGAATCACTTTAAAGTAAATGGATACCTTCATCAGCAAAGGTTTTTTTGGCATTGGTTTTTACTACAAAGCAGATACAAAATGCAGATTAAAGAAAGCTTTGTAAGTCACTAGTATGGCTTCTCAAAGTCACGATTGAACGAAAGAGACTCACAGAAAAGGAAAGTCACGCTACAATATCCAACACAACTAACTAAATTAAGCATCTGAAGAAGCATCACACAAAAGTGCAGTTCGAAAAAAAAGGACGTAAGATAGACGAAATGAAGATATCCAGCAGACGTACGAAAAAAATAGGGAAAGTTATTTTACTTAGTACCAGGGTTCTCAAACCATTCCAGAAAAGGGCGGAGATGGTACAGGTTATTGTTGCAACCAGTCAAGCACATTAACGAATCGGGTATCGGCTTGAACGAGCACCACCTGCCATTAAACCGATTATAGTTTTCAGACACCTGATTGGTTCAACTGTGTGTTTGACTGGTTGGACCCAAAACCTGAAACATCTTGGCCCTTTGGGGACGGGTTTGAGGCCCCTGATTAAGATGGACAGTGGTGGTTCAAAATTATGGTTTCGTCGCCTTGTCGAGTATTGCCCTCCCGTAAATATATTTATTATCTTTATATACTAACACTAATGTCATATTTTAAAGGCCATTTGATTTCAACAATTTTGTTTCTTAAATTGGAATCTTTATCCTACAAAAGGGTTCATTTTATTTAGTTGTTTTGTGTTGACAGAGCTTGACATTTGCACCATGTTCCTTATAAATTAGTAACTTTGTTTTAGTATGTCGTTATAAAGCCACTTCCCTTTCCCGTTAGAGGCGCTTAAGTTCCACTCCTAATTTTGGCCAATATAAGTCTTGAATCCGGGAAGTAGTTTGATTGATTTAATTGTGTGCTTTTCAATGAAGGCATAGGTAACAAGTTTTTTTATGAGCGGTATGACTGGACTCCCTCTCCAGCTTGAGCCAAATTGATACATTGACGTAGGGTGCAGAGAAACGTTGTACTCCCCTTAGACCCATCTCATTTTCAATGCATAAAAATATTTATTAGGAAAACTAGCGAAAATATAAGAGGCACCTCAAGTGCCATCACATATTCACTAATACTACTATTGACGCACCAGCATTTTTCATATACTTAAAAAAAAATGTAATGATACATGGAAAAGTAATCAAGTGAGTTTTCGGCGAAAAACCCCAAAAAAGAGGCATGTATTAAGCAAAATCAAAGGGATGCCTAGGGTGCCAAATTCAGCAACATAGCAGCACATGTGGCTTTATTCAAACCAGATGTGAGGCTGGAAGACCTCTAGGAAGCGGAATGGGAAGAGAAGTTAGGCCCGGCTGTTAAACGGAGAGAGACTTGCTGAGAGAAATATGGTCCGAGTTAAGATATTTAGGGGAACGGTAGCTTGGATGTCAGGGTAAATCAGATGTTGGAGATCCTGAAGGTAATGCAGATTTTTTTTTCCTTTTTTTTTTAATGACCACAGATAAGAATGCAGATACAAAAATAAAGGGAGGGAAGTAAAATGGTATTATTATTACTGCTCATTTTATTTTTTTTGTGAGAATAAGAGAGAGAGGGACAGGTGGAGAGAAGAGGATTAAAAGTAAAGAGTATTTGAAGGAGACAAAGAAGATAGTGGAGAAATTGGAGACAATAGAAGCGATGGCTGATGATGAATGGTTCAGGGCAGGGGTGTCCAAACGTTTTCAGAAGGTAGACACATTTGGTGACGTTATCACATCATACCAGGAGTTATATCACTCAGAAATCTAAAACCCGTCCAACACGAAAACCATACAACAGGAACATCATTTTAGATATTTATGAATCGGCATCACCGATAAGCAGATTTACTTTATGGCGTTTTGATTTGACATTTGTTGGTGTGTCCTTTTAAAGTTATTATTGTTCATAAAATTATATTTATTTTGGTTACAAAATTGGGTCTAACAGGGTCTTAAGGGCCGGAAATAGCCCCAGTCCTGAGTCAGAGACAGAGATTTTCTTGGAAATTAGAAGAACTTTTCTTTTAAAATATCAATACAGATAAGTTTGGAGATAAAGTGGGGACAACGTATGGTTTGTTGGAAAGGCAGAAAGTGTAGGACCAAGGACGTTTCAAGATAGAGATAAGAGGAAAAGGAGAAGAAGCAAACCGGTGGCAAAAGAAGAACATTTCACCATCATTTCTTTTGAAATAAAACCAGTATTGCCTTACTGCAGTTTCCTCCTATAGAGGACTTGAGAACTAAATATTGCCCATATCTGTGAGTGGTTGTTTGTTTATGTGTTTCCTGTTCAGGGAGTCCCCTGCCTTTCACCCTAAGCAGCTGGGATAGATTCCAACCCTTCTGTACCCTGATACGGGAAGAGTTGGTAGAAAATAAATGACATGACAGTTGGAAGTTAACGGAGACTAAACTGCAGTTAGTTACTATCCAAGCTTCAAGTGAGCCTGTGCAACATATTTTAACATCAAATGTAAATGTCATCTGCAAACAGAGATGTTTTGCGTTCAATACGTGGGAGCTCAAGCCGTTTGAGAAGATTTCTTTTGACTTAAAGAGGGGGCTTCCATAAATTCTCAGACAAAGGAGCACTTTCTCTGATCTGCTGGAATGCAGAACTGCCAGGATATTATGAACCCCGCACTCGAGTATCAATAAAATGCCGTATCGAAGTACAGGCTTGAGATTTAGCCGGATTTAAACACGGGTCACTGGACCACTGTGTGCCATCTTTCCGCGCATCTTGTGGGATTGTCACCTAATATAGTGGCGACACTGATCATCAGCTCTTACTCAAGTTTTCTGGTTTCGCTCTTGAAAACACAGACTTAATAGACCTGTAACCGAATCACGGGGAAACTAAACCCAGGGCGAGTGATTTATGAAGTCATAACTCACGATCCATAAACCTGCTACTTGGTGTATAAAATTCTGTCTGTCTCTGTGGTTTAAACAAAACTGATACGTGTGAGGAAGTTAAAAGCGTTTTGGCTCCAGAAGAGACGACTCGGTTGTAGCTTTGCCTCAATGTACGCGATAACGGTGTTAGCTTAATTTAATATGGAGGACACTTCAATCAACCGTCATGAAAGTGTGCACGCCGGAACCATCTTTTAAGTTGACATTTAAAAAGAAACAATGATGCCTTTAGCGGCTAAAAAGGACCAACAGGTCACTGTGCGGTGTTCTTTTATCTCTACTTTTCTCTAGGTAGGAGAGATTATTCTACCAGACACCTTGACCCCTATGGGCTCTGCTACTCCGAGCTTGAATAAAGCCCTTTGAAAAGGAAGATATTTTACATTAATGGACAGCCATCCAACAAGTTGCTTCAAAAGCTCCCACCCCAATCACCTGGTGTCCCATGGAGCGAGCGCCACAGTGTCAGCTCCCTCTCTTCTTTGATTCCCTCCATCATCTTCATCATTAGAAGCTGACACGCGAGGGGGTGGCAAAGGCAAGCAGTCAGCCGGGCTGTTGAACGCAAAGATGCTTTTCAAGTGCAGAGCGCCTGACCTTTTTAGGAGAGCGAGGGCAGCGCCGTAACACGCGGCCTGAATCCCCGACATACAGGATCCTACTGAGTGCAGCATATACGTGACGCAGCATGGCTACTGCCGGGGAGACGGAGCATCACCCTGGCAGGTCCAAGATGATGTGTCCAAATTCCAAAAAAAAAGAGAAAGGCGGCGTATACATCCTTGAATGAGCTCATTTCCTTTGATTTGGTAAAGCACAGCTTAAAATCAAAAATGCAATGATTAAGGAATGGGATTAGATCAAGGATTCATAGATGTCATATTCCATGTACCGTATTTTCTGCACTATAAGGCGCACGTAAAAGCGACAGTGCCCCTTATAGCGCAGAAAAAGCTCTTATAATTACCTGGTGGGTGACTTGTTTATAAACACTTCCATGACCTTGAGCCGACTGAGCTGACACGCTGTGGGCATCATCACGGGGTGGGTTTTATGATTGCACGTCACATCATGGCGGAAATCTATGGAGTAAGATTACTGCCACTGTTTTGAGCGAGTTTAACTTGGTTGTTGTACACCAGTCTCGCTCGCTGCTGCTTGAAGCCCTTTAAACATAATTTGAAAATCGTTACCATAGGATTACCGGAGTTGTCAGAACGCTTAATAAAGTTCGACTTTATCTGACCATTTTGTTGACATTCCCTTTAGCACAGCTTTATTTAGTGGATGCATAACGCAACCCCAGTCAAATGTTTAACTGTATCTTTTATTAGTGCGGAAAATACGGTAATATAAATTGATGTCCTGGGACTTACATCAGAAATTGACAGGATGAAATTCCCCTTACCATTTTGCCAGATATCGTCAAAGCGCCCAGTGCTATCTATCTATCTATTTGCTTACCAAGGCACGGTGGTTTTTCCTCCCACAGAGGACTTGAGAACCTAATATCATCCATAGCTGTGAGTTGTTTGTTTTTTGCGTGACTCTTTAGTAAATCCCCTGCCTCCCACGTTAAGAAACCTGGATAGATTCCAACCCGTCAGTACCCTGATATGGGAAAAAATTATTGAAATGGCTCTTGGAATGTTAGGAAATGGAGACTCAATTGTTAGTTGTAACTTGTATGTTATGTATTCAATACCTGGGGAATCAAGCTGTTTGGTAAAGAACAGCTTACGATTGAAAATTCCATGAATTGGAAGCCTGGAATCACATCAAAAACTGACGCGGAGTTCAAGTTCGGATGGGATATGACCCTGGAATCCTTAACATTTTCTTACATATTTTCATCGCTTCTCCAATCTCATCTAGCAACACCCTAAACTATGAATTATACGAACAAACTTTTTCACCTGAGTCACATGTCGATTTGAGTGATTTGATTGACGAACCATGTCCATGAACTTCCTTCCTTTTTGTCCTCTTTTGTATCTCTGTGGCCCATCCAAGTCTGGCCTCCATAACCTGGTGTCTGGACTTCTCCAAACATGCGGCGTCTCTCTGATACACTCATGTCTGAATATGTATTCAAGTCTCTTGAACATTTACGGACCAGCAAACATGGCTCATATACATATTTCTCAATCACTGCCACATTGAGCAGTCCACAACTCATTTCATCATCCCCATCACTGCACCCAGACCACCAATGTCCCTTGAAAAAATACTGTGCGCTGTGCACTGAACTTTTTTGTCACCCGTCAGTTGGTGGCATAATTTATGTAAAGTTGAAAATATCCGGTGTCGGACACAGTTCATGAATATCCCATAAATCACACACTGACTGCACAGCACCTCGCTCTGGCATCTAATCTCCCATGAAGTGCCACTGGAAAGACCTGTGACCGGACTGCTGGTCCACAACTCAAGAATACCCAGCATGTGTGGTTCGTCATTGTACTCCATCTTTTACTACAGATTTCAACACCAAAGCCTGGCAACTGAAGAAGATTTATTTTAACTGCTGCAATATTATTTCTATATTTTTAGAGGTATTTAAAGGAAGCTGTAAAAATGTAGCATAATTTTGTTTAAACTAGCAATGTATTTGTAAAGATTCATCAGCATATACCTTGAGTATTTTGGACTGTTGATCACGAGAGGATTGTTTTCATCTTGAGGTCACTACCGTATGTTCGGCACTGTAAGGCACACTTAAAAGCATTTAAATTTCTCAAAAAACTATTAATAATCGCCTTATAATCCGGAGCGCCTTGTATATGAACATTACCTGATGGGTGACTTATTTAACACTTTCATGACTCTGCGCCGACTGAGCCGACACGCCGTGGGCGGAATTACGTCATTACGGGGTGGGATTAACGACTCACGTCACATCATGGCAGACGTCTACGGAGTAAGATTACTACCACCGTTTTGAGCGAGTGCGTCTTGGTTGTTGTACACTCCAAACATTTTTTTTTGCGCAAAATCACTCTGCTGGCGTTCAACCAGTCATACAGGTGAGTTCAACATGTCATACACACACGCTCTAGCTGTCATACACGCACTCAACTTCACTGCTGCGCACTCAACATTTGACTGCTCACAACACCAGTCTCAAGCCTTTTAAACATCATTTGAACATTGTTACCAATTAAAATCAATTAATGAAATTGAAATTGATTAAATCAATGAAATGTCTTGATTGCATGGGCCAAAATGTGCAACATCCCACCGAGATTTTCCGAATACTCCTGATTACCGGTTCAGCTCTGGTGTTACACAAAATGGACTACTCTTCATGAAGAAGGCGTTAGCGCATGTGCGGGTTGTGAAGTAATGCTTAGTTAAAAGCAATTTATTGTTTGCAAATAGTTCTTGGCGAACGAGAGGTTACGATAGTGAAGCACATGAGTCCCTTGGAGATGGAGTCTTCATGGATTGGTGATGTGTGGTGACAAACCTTGATTATTGACCAATACAAGTATAGTTTGTTATTAATTTGTTATGGTAAACAAGATTTAATCTCCAGAAAGTGCCCAGTGTTTTCAGTGGGCGAGGCTTAAGCACATTTTCTAATGAACGAATTTGAACTAAAAGCGAGTTTTGTAAAACAGACACATACTGATGATACAATAGAGGTCCAAAAGATATTTAAGACACACTTAATTCAACATATTAACTGACCTTTAAAACATAATATCTCAGAATTTATCATGAACAAAACTAACCTATTGCTTAAAAGTAGTTTGATGGTAACATGGACACTCACTGACTCTCCTAGTGGGTCCTCTTGTCAAAGTTACACAGTGACCCCATTAAAAAATTAGCTAGTCATAAATTACAGAAAATATGAAAATAATAATTATGACAATTAATTAATGAAAAATAAGATACTATAGTTTAAAACAAATCAAACTCAGATCCAGGGGCTATAAAGTCATTTTGTGTGGCTCGCAGGAGCTTTAAACTGAATTTATTTGTGCTTTCAGAGGAAATAAAGAGCAACTTGTGGTGAAAAATGAAATCATTGCAACTTATTTGAAATATCTGGAAGTACTTAGAGAATAATTCAGCCCCTAATAACATAAATGAAGACTGGCTACAAGTGAACTTGTATTCGTTTTAGATGGTTTAATGTGTATGAATATTATCCTTCTCGAGTGATTGAGTTCGAAGTAAAAATAATCTTACATTTTAAAAACTTGTTCACGCTTCAAATATTTGCAGCGTTTTTAGCAGCTCAGATCAAATACCTGTTAGAGGAGAAAACGTGGATTAACAAGAAACACCTCTTCAGAAAGAGAAGAAAAAAAAAAAAAAGGGTAAGGGTAGGTTTTTCACTTCGAGTGACAGATTAACTAGCGTAACACAACATAAAAGTTTCGGCTGCAAATCACGCCGGTTTACGTCGGCGTCGTAGCCGTGTGTGTTTATGTGTGTGCATATTGGTGTTCCGCTTGTGGGCTTTTGTGCATTTGCAGGCTCTTGCTAGCGAGCGCGAGCTGCTCCCCGTCGTGTCGGCCGCGCCACCATGCCATCTGGAGAGGAAATCGAGTGTGAAGTACAGTATAGTTTGGGACCAAGCTCCGTGGCAGTGGCTCAGCAGTTAGTTCATTAGTTCCAAATTTCCAGGGATTAGGAGTGAATCTCTAAGGCAGGAGAGGCAGGAGGGAGTCAGGGTGGATGGATGGACCCATGTGGGGAAACCAGAGAAAGAAAGAGAAGGAGGGAAGGAACGACGGCAGAAGGAAAAAACTGGACCATAGGGCATTGAGAGAGAGAGAGAGAGAGAGAGAGAGAGAGAGAGAGAGAAAAAAAGAGTAGCAATCTTAACCCAGAAGACCCCGGAGGGAAGAGGAGCAAAAGAGGGCGACTAAAAGAACAAGACAGCGAGGGAGAGCGGACAGGTGTAGCCGTCAGTTCCGCTCTGGGGTTTTTAACCTGCCCTTCCTCCTCCTCCTCCACCCCACTGATCATACAGATATGATGATATGTGTAAAAGTGTTAGAGCAGTCAGCCTTGTCTGCCCTCCCTTCTCCAGCCCTCCTTCCCTCTCCTCCTCCTCCTCCTCCTCCTTTCACAGTCTCCCCCTTATGGGTCCACGGTGACAGTTAGCGAGCGATGGGTGGCTCTTGCTCTTTACTCCCCTCACTCTTATATCCACTTAAGCAGCAAAGATGGAGGGCAGGCCATTCTGGAGTCAAACTAATTAACAAAAGTAAAAGCTGCTCGACAATGTTTTTTAAACTTCAGCTCAGTAGTACTTTGTTAATCAATACAATACATCAATACTTTCAGCATGTTTTCGTGTGTATATATATATATATACAGATACATACACACATACATATACAAATATAAATATAGGTATATATACATATACACATATGTATACATATTCATTCATTCATATATACATATATATACATATATATATGTATTCATATATATACATATATACTTCTTTTTTAAAAATACATTGAAAAGTACATGAAACAAAGTACGTGAAAACTAAATAATAACAAAAATAGGGGAGGAGAGAAAGGAGTAATTTCAGGTGGATTATGGACCTTAAAAATGGTGAAAACAGCTGAAACTATAGAGGTTATTTATATTGATTATGTACTAGATATGGTAGAGATGTCATTGAAATTTAGGGGTTTATTTTGCCACCCTTTTTGCCCCGTTACAATTCACAAAAGAAGCAGAAATTCTGGAAAATCTACCTTTTTTATTATTTAATACGTATGTTTTAACTCAAATCAATCAATTAGACGTATCTAAATTTTCGTGGGGGTCTTCCACCTCCCTTTCCACTCTGTTGCAATCCAAGTAGCTGAAATTCTAGAAATGTAATGAATATACACGGATTAAGTTGAAAATATGGGATTTCCATGGGGGTCAATTTTCCTTGTCCTGATGAAGTTGTCTTCTCACATAAAACCGCTTGTTTTCTTCTTCTTTTCTAGGTAGTACAAAATAACTAAAACGCCTTGACCAGGTTTAGGGCCTGGGAAGATGGTGAGAAGGAAGAACCACAAACACTAGACCAACGGGGAAATAAAAATCAAGTTGTCAGTGTAGTGTTATTTAGGAAACATAAAACAATGTTTGAAGAGCAGAAACACTTTTTTTTTTTTTTGGAAAAAGACTCTCCTGGTGGGGCATCCAGCCAAAGTTAATGTTAAAATAAAAGCTAGAGAGTTATACTGAATCTTTACCGTTCAACATTAAAGAAATTAAAAAAAATAATATATATATATATATATATATATATATTGTTGCTTCATGTACATAATAACTAAAAGAGTTCATAAAACACATGTGTTAAGCTACGGCCTGGGAAGTATTGGGCGAAAAGTAGGCCCTCAAAAAAAGGTTAGATTTCTATTTTATTAGCTTATTATTCTCATAATTATAAAAAATGTGTTTAAATATTTAGTCTGTGTTTTAGAAGGTTCAGTAAGTATAAATATTGTCCATCATGGACTCAGTTTAAAACGTCTGCACTTCGCCTGATCGAGCTTCACACCCCTGACATAAAAGTTAAAATAGGCTTAAAATTTCCAATCCTGTTCATACTTCATATACTTGTAGCATTTTGCTATTGTTGCCAACCTGATAACTCAAATCAAAATGTTTTTGGCCATCAAAATTATGTAATTTTCTATTTTTTTTAACTCCAATTAATCGGACTGTACTGTTAAATTCATTGCACTGGTACAATGGCAACAAAGAATATTCTAATTCTGTACCTTGTTAGTCAAGCAGATTAATAAAATGCTGACTAGGTATCTGACCTGGTCCGATGATTGCATCTATTAAAGGGTTTAGAAAATTCCATGGTCTTGGCTGTATTTAAAATGAGACCTTAGTTGATCTCAACAGTCCAGAGGCCCAATTTAAACCTTCTACTTTTACCTCTACTTTTACATTTACCTCATGGTGTGTATTTAAGAATTCATCATAACTCCTCTACGCGGGGAATCCTTTCTTAAATTCCTCCGGTAGCACAAAGACCTGACCCAAGATTCCGAATTCCTCTTGAGCCCAAAAGGCCACATTCCTCCTCCAACATTTCCCCCCTTAAAACCTAATAAAGACAGACCCCTCTGACATCCACCGACTCGGTTGCGGGGTCACAGTTTTTAGCCTGTCAGTCACACAAGCCACCGTCTTATTGTCTTGCTACAGGAACAGCCCCGAGCCATATCAATCATCTTTATTATCATGACTTAAAAACCTTTGTTGGTTAACTTTTTACCCGGGCTCCCTCTTTATCCCGCTCTCCAATCACGATTTCATGGGCAGTTCAGCCGGGCCAATGGGGAGGTGGTGTGGGCGGGAGGAGAATGCTTTTAACCTGCTGCATCTGGTGCTTTCCCACTGCTCACCCAGTGGGACGTGGTCACCTTGTTTTAAAGGACCCTGATAGGGGGGCATCAATGCCTTTATGCCCTAATAATGGGGAGACATGTGCTTGTTTTAAACATCTTACTTAGGTAGTTTTCCTTTCAGTGATTAAGAGCCAGCACCTGTCTGAAAGGGCAGCTGTGAATATCTGTTGACCCCCAATTGCAAATGGGAAGGAAACCATCTTTAAAGAATATTGGATTTAGATGTTTATTCAAAAAAAACTTTTTTCGCATGTGGCTCTTAACAATACGTTTAAATGTTATTCATAGACTTCTTTTAGTTAATCTTTTAGTTGTTATAGTCGTTTACCCAACAGGAAGTCAGATTTTATGATTGTCTTTTCATTTTTTTTAGGGTCAATTTCTCCTTCTCCAAACAAATCCCAGTTTTAAACTTACCGTTATCTATGTCTCTTATCTGATCTTAAACACTGGAATCTTTCTAAGTCACAACATCAACGGGAACATTAATCTTCGTAGAATTTGAGACATCTTTGTCCTAATTTAAAACTAAGTTTATACAGGTTTCATTAGTTTAATAATACAAATAATCATGTATAATTCCTTAAATAAATAAAAAATGTCGTGCCTTTTGTGTAGAACCCCGTAACGCTGAGATAGGTATATCTCGGGAAACACTACTGTCCGTCACGGATGATGACAGTCATCTTCTGAACAATATCATCGGTGAACAAAGAAGCAGATGGAGTGCACGAATGCTCCTCCCATGATGCGACATTAATAGACTCAGGGACTCATTACATCCTTAGATTGAATTATTCTGAACTTTGTTCTAATAAAACTTGCTGTAAACTGGAACCTAATTTCCCAAAGAGGCTCCCCAGAGGAATTTATAAATTCTATCTATCTATTAGAATGTTTTAATAGATAGATAGTTTCTTCTTGAAACTAAATTGTGTCCAAACATCAGCTTTAAAAGTAAGTAAGTAAAGTAACAGCTGCCGGAGTTGATTGCATCCCCTCGTCCTCAGTCCATCACCGGAATCTTGCAGGATTTAATTGTAGCTTTAGCTACTGGAGGACACAATGACTGCTGCTATCTAGAGGCTGTACATTGAATTGCAACACAAAAGTGAATAAACGCCATCCAAATTTGCATTACAGAAAACAAACCGTTGCTGGAGCCAAGGTCTTGAGTCAGCAAGTTACAACACAATTTGAGATGATTTGTTTGTCCTTTTTGATAGCTAGATAAGGTATGTTTTCCTTACATTTACCACCCCTGGGGAACTTCTATTATTGTTTTTTTGTAATGTAAAGTCAATATTTAATATAAATAGGTATTGATGCTAGCTTAGGTAGTTTAAAACAAAGATATATGCAGAAATTTACCACGCTGTAACTTTACGGGTTCACAAAAAGGGAAAATATAACAGGGTTTTATTCCGACCGGAACATAAAAATAACTGCAGGTCATATGTAGAGAGAAAAAAAACTGACATTTTCTAGGTACTTAATATACATCTCAGCATTCATTAATACACACCGACACCTTACATAGAACTTGACCGACTTCAACTGACCTTTTTGCTGAGGGCGACCCCGTCTTCACAGTCCAAGACGGCGCAATCGACATCCAGGGAAGATAGTTTCTTTAATTTGCGCTCGTCGTTGCCTGGGCAGTAGAGCACTGCCCTGCGGGGTATGTAGCGCGGCGAGGAGCCCGCAGAGTGATAGCGGAGACACCATCCCTTGGTATACAAGTGCCAGGCTGCGGGTATGAGCAAACTCTTCTCCCTGTCAAAGAAAATACATACATTCATGCATAAGCACCGCAGGAAGGATGATCCATGGCACGAAACATGTCTTGGAAGCGTATAGCACTTGTGAATGCACAGTATCGTTACCGGAAGGGCATAGGAATTATTAAAAAGGTGGACGCTGTATTTATCTTCATATAATCTACGATCTCGCTTGTGAAACGGGGGAAGTGGCCGCGGTTTCGACAGAGAAAGTTGGGAAATGTTTAATTTAGGGACTTCCATTTGCCCTTCAGCTGCTCATTGAAGAAGATCAGAGACGATGACCTAAGCTTTTGCTTTCTTTGTTGAAGACAAACTTAGCCAAACAAGCCCCCACACATATGCTAATGCTGCTCCCCGGCTTGGAAATCGGGGCAGGGGCGCAAATGAATGACACTTGTGGTTGGCCCGAGTCGTGAAAAGCAGCTGATGAGCTTACAATGTAAGAAAAAGCATGCTTAAGAGAGTAACTGTTTAGTCAGCTGTGAATGAAAACAGGTTTTTTGAAAGGAATGACAAGTTAATTTCAACAAAATTCCAACCTTTAATTAAAAAAAGCTGTCTTTTTAGATTTTAAAACTTCTCTCTCTTGGGGATTATTGTTTATTTCTTTACACTTTTTGGGACGATAATTATATACATGCCTGAGTATAAATAGATTTGATGTTTTTATTATTGTGTACGAGTAAAGAAAACAAAACAATTTCCTCATCTTTCAGTTATTCATGACTAAGGTTTTGACTTTTAATTGGCAAAATAAAATGCAACTTGATTATAAACACATGCATTTTTGAAATCGTCAACTTTTCCTCAGTATTTTGTTTTATTAATTAATAAAAAACATTTTTTTTTAATTTGGTTATTCCCCTTACCGAAGATGAAGCAGGTGTTCACTGCAATATGGGTCACGGGCGTAACAAAATGTACTGTATTTATTGACTAGTCCATTATTGGCCGACTAAAAAACACATGTTCTTTAAAAAAAATACATTTAAACATCTATAGTGTTCCCTATAGACTAAATCTTGTTTGGTCGTTTCCAGATTAATTCTTTACATTTGCTACCTCTTCTTGCAACTCCAATCAATGCGAAACCACAGTACGATGCTAGCTAACATTTTAGACTTGCATTTTCTTGGGTAACTTTTTAATTTTAAAGCTCTTGCAGGCCTAATAAAATTGGTTGTTAGGCTTAGGGTTTGACACAAGTTGCTTCACTCAAGAAGAAGTGAAACAACTTTCCAAGTCGGCTTCTAACTAAATCACTTTATGACTTAACAATTTGTAAATCATATTTTATAGGTATTTTTTTTATATTAAGTGTTTATAATATTATAAATGTTAAACTGATGATTGTTGTGCTGAGAAAAATGATACAGACATCAGTCTGAAAACCATCTTAAGCAGAAGACATCTGGAAACCTCCATCTTTACTAAGTTCTCTGCAGATGCTGGATGTTTTTTAAAAGCCTTCCAAATCTTCTACACACCTTGAGGACTGTTAGATCTTCCTTTCTTTGCTCCGACTTTACATGAAAAGGTTATGAAAACACAGCCCAGCGCGACTATATAAGCAGCTGTAAAGTGCGGGGCCTCGCCACAATGACAGCATTTACTGGTCTGAGATCAGAGGGGTGCGTGTGTCGGTGGGTTTATGGGGGCCCGATTCTTATGAGGTCGCAGCTGACCGGCCCACAGAAGACCGAGAGAGGAAGGAGGAAGTAGGGAGGGATTGGGCTGCTATGTATGCAGGCCTGAATCCAATTGGGATTTCAAATATTTGAGGGAAAGAGGATGAGAAAAGTTAAAAAGAAAGGATGCACAAGAGCGTCTTGTTGCAGACACCCATCACGGATCCAAACAGACAAGAACTATTGAGATGATTGGGAAGAAACTTCCGAGCGTCGGGGCCAGCCACAGTTTCAGGGCACCTTTGTTCCTGTCTTGGATAAAGCAGCTCACTAGCAACTGATCTTCAATCTAGCAGAATCGTGTCTGATCATCTGAGACACACGGTCAGAGTCTCAGAAGAGCAAAGTACAAAAAAAAAAAAAAAAAAAGGAAAACCTTGAACTACACATCCTTGAACATCCTCACTACCACTCATGCGGAATTAGAAACAGAGCATACAATCAAAAATCTTCTTGTATCTGCCTGATTCGGTAATAATAACTCATGTTTTGTTTTTAGGTTAAGAACTAATAGAACCTTCATTGAATTAATGACTACACAATAAAATTTCAACAACCATACTTTACAGCTGTGAACATCTAGACACTTGTTTACAGCAGTTCAGAAAATCATTACATTTATAGATAAAAACACAATTTCTTCATTTTACACAGACTACTTCCATAGAGTTGGAGACGCCTGTTTTATATAGATCAATATTTGTCTATATAACTAGAGGTGTGTATTGGTAAGAATCTTGTGGTAACATATTAATTGCAATATATACTGAGATACTGTAGGAGCAACGATATATTTGGAGTATTGCCCGGGTACATGGTACTGGTGTTGCAGAATTAACTGCATTCATTTATTTTTTTATTAAACCAAAATATGTCCAAACATCAGCTTTAAAAGCTGCTGGAGTCAACGGTATCCTCTTGTCCTGAGTCATCGCATGGATCTCATTGAATTTGAATGTTCATTTAGGTGTGGACGACATAATGAGTGCTGCCATCTAGCTGCTGGAAGTGAAAATGCAACAAAATAAATGAACAAACTGTGAATATTTGAATGTTATTTCTTGCAATTAAAAAAATATAATTGTTTTACAAATGCATTATTAATCTATAAATAGACATAGAAAAAAACATGGTAACAAATAAAACTACAACTTACAAGGCAAATATGAATGAAAAAAAGTTTTTTTAATATTAAATTAAATAATCAATATAGTTCTGTTTAATATTTATGTGGTTTTGTGGAAAATAATAATAAATACTAAATATATTAAATAGTAGGCAAGTGCCTGATCTAAATTTCATAAAGTACTGAACCACCCAGCAAATTAAGACTACGATGAAAATTCTAATATTTTTTAGTATCAATTAAATTTAAATCATATGCAAGATAAACTAAGTAAGGGAGATTAATATAATTGAAGCTCCTTTTGTGAATTGTAAGGGGTCGCTAAAGGGTGTCAATGAAAATGGGAATACAACATATTACAATCAGAGTTTTTTGGTGATTTGGTTTTCAAATAGTGTTTTTGTATTTTCTTTATCATTCATCCTTTCATTTCAACTCTTACTAAAGTAAAATGCATAGTATGGGTGTGTATTGGAAAGAATCTGGCTATGCACATCACAATACAGGGGTAACTATACACAATACATTGTGATACTACTGTAACAAGGATATATTTGTAGTAGCGTCCAAGTACTTGACTTTGGCGTTGCAAAATAACAGACCTAAATTGCGTCCAAACTTCAGCTTTAAAAGCTGCCGGAGTTGATTGCATCCCCTCGTCCTCAGTCATCACCGGAATCTTGTAGGATTTAATTGTAACTTTAGCTACTGGATATTACGTAAGAAAATAATATAATGTACATCAGTATCGATATTACTATGTACCTGACTTTCCTATGCGTAGGGCATTTAGTAATAAACGCATTAACAATATTAATAGTAATAGTTTAGTTTCTTAGAAAGGATAGTAAATAAATAAACAAAAACATGTACAGTATTGCAGTTCAGAAGCTATACACTTGTCTAAACTAAATTATCTATTATATTATTTGGTTTAATGCCATAAAAAAAATATTTTTTAGTACATTTATTCACAAAAAAAAAATCAAATGAATGCAGGAAATAACCTACTCCTCAATAATATTATGTTACATTGTAAGTGTAATAAGTTTTTCATTATCACAACGTGATGATCACCATTTCCTGTAACTTGACTGGCCTCCACCTGGCAGCATAATAGCCTAATTTAGGCGGTAATATTCATGGGAGCACACAAATTACGGCAAATAACAAGAGACTCACTCCAAAGAGCAGCTCGACAACAAGCCACACTGTCAATATGTAGATTTACACAATTATCTCCAGCACGGGCCGCACGGGCGGACGCTGTGTCTAAAATGCACAAAATTAAAGATCTGTGTTTCTACTCCAGCAATTATTATCGACTAATATGTATGCAAAGTACATTCCAGGGTTTGTGGCGGTTAAGATCGGGAATTTTAAAGGGAACCAAAAGGGAGACCGACATTAGCATGACCTCAGCCTGCCGAAAGCTGGTCAAGAAGTCATCAATATTTACCGGGCTTTGCGTCCACCTGTCCGTCTGACACTTATTTACAATGAAGAAATGGGCAAAACAGTTCACGCATCCCTGCTCTCAGCAGGACGCCTCCTCTCCACACCGCCTCAGGTCTCAGGCCACAACAGACAGAGAAGCTGAAAAATTAACCAGATGCCTGAGACACGGAGAGGAAGAAGACCTCACCGTTACCTTTTCTCTATTAAACCCTTCTTTTTTTTTTCCTGCCCTCCAGCAGAGATGGGGCGAGCAATTGTCAAAATTACAAAACACTGTATTTAAACACTAGTGTGGCTCCTGATTAGGAACGCAAATGGGTTCATGCAAGGTTTTGGTCCATATAAGAGTGAATTTGAAAGTGAATGTTACTACCTTCATAGATAAATGTACGACTTATTTATGCTGCACTAATGGATAGACTGAATAAAACAAACCCAAAATTAAAGCGCGCTTTTTTAAACTGGTTTTAAACAGACATATCAATGTGTTACAGATAAAGTCTTGGTTGGAAGTGACCAATCACAGGAGGTCTTTACAATGCACAGATTAGTTATTGGGTTACTGAGGTGTCATGATACAACAACTGTATCATGATACTTTTTCGGATGCCAGTAGATGGCGCTAACAGTGAAAATTATGCCAGGTTTTGTTTAATTGGTAGATTAGAGCCAAATAAGAAAATGTCACAACACGATCTGGATCTTATAATCCATGTGTTTGTGTCTTCCTGTTTAGACTATTGTAACGGTTTATATGTGTGTCTTAACAAGAAGGAGCTGTCTCGCCTGCAGGTAATACAAAACTCTGCAGCGAGAATTCTGACCTGCTCTAGTAGAAGAACTCGCATTTCCCCGATCCTTAAAACTCTTCACTGGCTGCCCGTTTCTTTCAGGATCAATTTTTGCTTATCAAATGCAACAAAAAAGAAAAAAAAGCAATATTACAACTTAATTAATCTTATTTTTTCAACTTGGTAATTGTCCTAAAATGTTCTCATTTGTATTAAAAGATCTATATAATGTCCTTGAGTGTTTCCCAACACCCCCATTTGTTACCGAGTGGCACACAAAGAAAGAATAATAATAAGACTGAATTTTCTCTGAAGTCACTCTATTGTTTTGGTCCAGTTTACTAAAAAAAACAAACCTAGTACAATGACCAGTAATGACTAAAACACAAAATATATATGAAACCATCTTGTTGCAGAGAAACCAGTCCAGAAACCAGTCTAGCATTCCTGAGCTAATGAGATAAAATGTTAGAATAGAAAATAGAATAGAAAAGCTTTATTCATCCCCAGAGGAGAAACACACTTTCACAACAGCGCAGTTGGACAAAAATAAAGTGCAAGGAAAAAGAAATAATAAAAGAGATAATACAAAATAAAATAAAAACGATCTTAAGAATATAGCTGTTGTAAACAGCAGCTGCGTGGGCGGCGCCATCTTGGAAGGAAATGTTCACGTAATAAACCTTTTTTCTTTTTTTACTTGTCATGTTTTATTTTTTTATTTTTACCGTTTATATCTGAAGGTTGGTTCATGTCAACAATGTCGACGTTAAAGCCAATACGCACTGCAAAACCCTTGAATGAAAGGACAATACAATATGATTGAATAATATATCAAATACAACATAATATAGAAAATAAAAGAAACAACTTATTCATGTCCTTTCTTGCATTTCCAAGATAGTAACGTGTGAGGGACATCTTCTGTTTTGTTGTTAATGATAATTTCTTTTTACAGACTATGTTGAATTGAGATTTTTTTTTTTTTAACTTTAAAGTGTCATTTCAAGTAAATAACCAACTCTTACAAAGAGATAAGTATAATAAGACTTATTAACTGTGTTATCATATACAATATGGAATTCCACATTCTTCACTTCGTCCAAAGACATTTATCAGGTCATCTAAGATTTTATCCCTATTTAATTATATATATATTTATTGTATAAAAAGGGTCTATTTTAAGATTTAAATGGCAAGCAGAACGTCCCAATATCCAAGTCCCTGAACTACATCCTCAATCCCTGTCCTCTTCCCCTTTCCCGTGTAATTAGTTCGGGTTTTATGCCTTAATCTACACAATGAGGATGAAGTCATGGCAGTTATCTCCAGCAGCCAATGTCTGCCTACCTGTAATCCCTCTCAAAGTCCACAGCTTTCTCCTGGCTCACAAATCGGCACACAATGCTTCGATGCGAGGCCTTCGCTATAATGCTCAGGGACATCTCAGACCTTTTTTTTCCATCCCGTAGCACAGAATAAGTTAAATCCCACTTCTTAGAAGAACATAGGTGTCTTTATCCAAGTCTTAGAATAAGTCCGGAAATAATAGATGTAAGTATTGAATATGGAAAAGATCACGGCTGTCAGCGACTACTTACCCTTCTGAGACTATGTGGCTTCGGCGGATGTACAGTCGAGGCGTAACAAACTTGAAATAAATAATGTAGTCGGGGGAAGGATAAATGTATTCAGAATAATAAAGTTTCGATGACAGAAAAATGAATTAATCATGTAATGTTAATTGAGAGGGTAGCTTAAAAAGGTCACACAAGTCAGTCCATTTGTGGAGGGCATAAGGAGGTTAGCTTTTAACTTAGCATTTTTATTGACTCTAGCAAAACAAAATGAGCGAACTCTGTAGGATTGTGCTCTCTGCATCGGCCATTCAGGCCTTCGGAGGTCCATTGTAGTACTTTGAAGAGAATGAAAGGAAACCCCACTGGTGGAAATGCAGTGGAACAGCCCCACAACAGGCCACAACTGTTCCCTTATGCATGAAAGGCCGGGACATAAAAGACAAGATGGACTTCTGAGGTAGGGCCAAAAACAAAGGCAACAAAAGTGCTGATCACGAGGGGATGACACGACTCGTCTCAGCAGAAGGAACAGAGAGAAAAGGCCCAGTAGACAATGGCACTCCTGGCCAAGTGACATGTTGAAGAATTGAAAAATCCACACAAGAAGTGTCTTCTCAATGGACTAAACCCACAAGAGCTGAGTGAGTGCCGGCTGGACCCTGGTCAGCCTGATAGGGGGTAGGCTGTAACAGTCAACAGCTTTTCTGTCTCTTACTTTTCTTTGCAAAAATCCAGCCTTTAGTCGGGCAAAAAGTTGGCAGTGAAAGTGGTAAAGCGATAGCTTTTAGTCAGGACGAACCAAAGTGAAACCAAACATAATCAAAGCATGGTTCCGCTCCCACTGCTTCCCCTTTAAAACATATTTTTGGGCTGTTTTTGTGTCAGATCTTATTCCGTTTGAGCACCAAACATAGTTATGCTATTGCCTGACCTCCATGGAAACAGTTTGGCCGGCAACAAACATCGAGGCTTTAATGGATACAAAAACATCAGTGGCAATGTTTCAAAATTAATGGCGGCCTTGAAAGCTCCTTGAATAGAACTTCAATCAGTTATATAAACATTTCGTTTACAGCCGGTAAGAAACGGAAAATGAATAAAGACATTGATGTTGAGGAACTAATGAGCCTATTTAGAGGGGTCTTAAATCTGAAACAATAAAAAAAGGTATAAAAACCATGGCTGTGAATTTGCAAGAATTTAATGCAAATCACGATACAGGAGCAATGATACGATATATTGTGATATTGTAGGAACAACTATATTTTTATAGTATATCCAGATTGCTTGACTTGACATTGCAGAATTTACAGACCACATGACTCTTGACATAATCGTCACTGCTTTCATCTGTTTTGAAACCAAAATATTTCCAAAAATCAGGTTTTAAACCTCCTGGAGTTGACTGTATCCTCTCGTCCTCAGTTATCATAAGGAATTCATTGTTTATTTGGCTGCGGAAAGACGTAATGACTGCTGCCATCTAGCTACTGGACGTTTAATTGCAAATCAAAAAATGCTATAAATATTTGCTAATATGTTAATTGTACAGAAAATATGTTTCCGATACACATTAAATGTAAACAAAAACAGAAAATAACGATACGTTGATATTTAATATTGATACAGTATCATGAGAAGAAACATCTGAATACATTAGTGTATCAATACTTGCATCATTAAGAAAAAGAACATTACAACAAAATAAATTAAATACTATATATAAAAAAAAAACAAGCTAGTCGTCTCTCATGGTGGATTGATGAGCTTTCACCCCCCAAAAATGTGCACAGATATTAGAAACTACAGGTCCTGCCGAGGAGATATATTTCTTGCCCCTTATTCTTTCCTCAGCCACAAAATTGTCGGTAAAAGAAGGTAAAAACCAATTAGGCTATCCTGTGAAACACTTATTCAAATGTTAACGAAAAAAAAGGTTTAGCCTGAATATTAAATTTGACATACATTCCCGTCCATGGCGGTAAATCTATTGCCTTGGAAAACGGCGACTTAAAAAGCTTCAGCCACGGGAGCTTAACCTTCTCTTGAAGCCGATTCCTGAATGGTGCGCTCCACAGGTGAAGGCCCACCTCCATGACAGCCTGAGGCCTGTCCCACCATTCCGCTCACGGAGTCCCCCCCCACCCCACCACCAGCCCCCCGCCTGATTAATGGATCGAAGTGGTAATTGATTAGCGAAGCAGAGGTGGGAATAAGTACATAGGTCAAACGTCAATGTCCCCCGCACAAAAGGGTGAAGACGTAAAATGTACCAGTGATAGCCTGCAGCCAGACCTCTACCCTTCAAAGCGGTGGCAGTGGCCGACATAAAGCCCACCCCCCCGCCCCACCGGCCCATTCTCCGGCCCCGCTTTGCCCTCCTTCCTCAACTCTTCTTTTCTCTTGGTAATGTTGTCTGTTAAAGTGACAGGAACCATTTTGGATGCCGCTTGTCAGCTCACCTTCATAAAACAAGCCATAAAGCGGCAAATAAGGGGCTTATACAGCTTCATTATGCTAGCATTGCAGGTTCACAGCGCCGGGAGGAGAGGGGGGGGGGGGGGGTCATGCTACTGTTGCAGAGGCCATCGGGGAAGCTTGACAGGAAGGACGGCCCAGTTCTCGTGGAACTTTACACTGGTCATCACATCCATGTTTGTGTAAGCCAGTTGACGGTATTCATGACTAACCCCCTGAAATCCAAACATAAGCGTGTGTATTACACGTCAATCCATAGTGGTGCTATATATATTTATCAAAGGCAATTCAGAGAACCGTTAACAAGTGTGAAAGATTAGTGGCTTGAAAGAAGATTTGTTTTTGACTATACCAGCGAATTATTTTTATAGAATAAAATGCAGATTTGTACGAGATTCAAGGAGCACACAAATATCTTACTAGGAGAATTCTAGTGAGTTGACTTTATACTTTTATTGCCACTATTGTAAACACAACATGGGATTTTTTTGTTGCACGAATCAACTATTTTACTTGTACATATTGTCCAGCAAAAACCATTTGTAATACTGGGTTCGTTTTTTGTACTGTGCACACCACAGAAATTCCGTGTTGTGTTTAAAACACTGGCAATAGTCATTTACTATATCTCAAATATGCTCAAATGTAAATAAGAACATTAGCATTCCAACAAGGCACCAAAAAAGAGATTTAAAAACAATGTTCTAAAGGTGAATCAAATGGTAATGGTGAGGGCAACTTCAGGACCAAAAAAAAGGGTTAAAATATATACAAGCAATATCTATAAGGGACCTCAACTTTCGATGCCATCATGACGATGAAGTATTAGCTCTTGTAATGTAACATTAACCAGTGCCAGGGGCAAAGATGTATTCAATAAGAAGAAAGAAAAAGAATATCTTAGACATTATACAAAAGTATAATGGAAAGAAAATGAAAAAAGGATTTAAACCTGATAGATGCTAGAGAAGAACTAAGAAAAAACTAAAATCTGAGGGGGGAAAAAAAAGGCAATTTACAAATATTATTTGTTTGCACAGCCACACAACGATGGGTCACCTGACAATAAAATGAAACTCATTTGAGTACAGCATCCCATCAATCAATTTACACAGGCTACACTTATTTATTTGAATTTCATAAAATGGTTCCAAGAGTCAAGGAAAAATATTTTTGTTTAAAAAATAAACCCCACTAACCTCATTAATTAAATGTAATTACTGTTATTGAACAAATTACGGGATCATCACAAAGGTGTAATTGTTGTCATACGCAACTGATGGGTGTGTAACAAGTTAAGCAAAACCAAGAGAAAATATCTTATGTATAGGTTTAAAAAAAAAGAAAAAAAAAGGGTCTTAAACAGTTTGATGAACTCTCCTGAAGTGTCTGGCTGCCATCTGCTCCGTCCCACTGGTGTTGAGATAAATACCCTTTTCAGCGATGAGGCGGTGGTACAAGTGCCATCACTCTGATCATTGTATGGTTAATTGTCACCTCCATCAACATTAACACTCTCTAACATGTTAACCAGAGGGAGAAAGGCGGGGAGCTGCCTGCGCGTTCTATTCTGAGGCTGACACTTGCTCTCTGAGGGGCGGATTTCATTGTCGGGATTACAGTTCACATGGAGAATAGAGGAGGAGGAGGAGGAGCGGACTTCTTCGCGACGAGCCGGTTCGTACGCTAAAAAGGCCGACTACGGGGACGAGAAAGAGCGGCGGACAAGATTGATGTCGTTTACTTTTGACGAGGCTGTGAAATAAAGTGTGCGAACAACTTTGAAGAAGTAGAATATTGGACAGACTAAAGGGACTGCAATTCCACAAACAGTCCAAAAAAAGTAATGGTAGGTAACAAAAAACTAATGATTTTTAGTAAGTATTAATGAGTATAGTGGGGGTTTAAATAGTCGACTAAAAATAGGAAATGAAGCGAAAGGAATCCCAGTTTAATAGCGTCACGACTACTTAACTAGAAAAGAAAATAGTTGATTTCCTCTGCATGTGGCAGAAAACCTTCATGAGGAACAAGAGCAAACAAAAACTGCTAATAATAGTACAAAAGTAAGTTCAAGCGTAATATCTAAAATCATTATCATTTAACAAAACAATTTGAAAACGAACAGTGGTTCCGTTTTAAAACGGGAAATCAAACTTAATAAAGTATATTATATTCTGGTGAGTTTAAACTGGAGTATAATGTGTAGGATTTAGTTTTTACAGTGGATTTACTTGGTAGTCCAGAGACTTGAATGTGAGACGTCTCTGTTGGACGACTACAAGAAGAGCCGGAGTAATCACAAGATGCATTTGAGTTTTTATGATCTGTATGATGAGGGAACAAGATGTGATCCATTCTTCTGCATCGTCTTCTGCAAACCCGCCCCACCCCCTCACACACACACAAAAAAAACTCCCCATTGTAAACATTTACTTATCTCTGCCTTGTAACTTGCCTGTGCCCTCAAGTGGCCGATTGTGGTTCTACAACCTCCAACCGTCTTCAGTTTAGGAGATAAATATGATAATAACTGCACAGATCAAGTCTTATTTAATATACATTAGGTAATGTAAAGTATATAATCCCCGGTTTAAACTATAAACCCAGTCAACATTTTACTTGATTTAGTTGATATTGACTAAGATAAACGATTCAAAACAATATAATACCACTTTTTTTTTTTGGCACATTACAACCTTCGCTGGAATGCGTCTATCCCTCCACCCCCCAAGGCTACTTAATATGTGCCAGACAAAAGAAAGAGACAATCAATTTTGCGCCACCACTGGCCTTAGAGACCTTTAAAGGAATTTTAAGTCATAAAGACCGATGCGTCCTACAGTGTTGTAATGACAGACGCTTCATTCTCCCGACCAACAGGAATGCCTTTTGCCCTCGACTTCTGCCCGGCCCCGGCCTTTAATTAATTCTGGCTTAGGCCTGATTGATCCTGACACACCAGGAAGTTTCTTGAAAATCTGACGGCCCAAACCATGAAGGAATTACATAGGGCACAATCCCACCAATGGAGTCCACCTCCTGCCCCCCTCCACAACCCCCTTTTGAAAGCTGAAAGGCTGAGTAAAAAAAAAAAAGAGTTTATGGTGAAATGACTGCAAATTTCTCAATAGTGGGTTATTTTTTTTAATTACAAATACATCGTTTGGATAATCTAATACTTATCGGAGCCTTTTCTGTTCAACGAAACAACCGTACAGATCCGTTTTCTCATCTAAAAGCCAATAAAATACACGTTTATTGAGACCCGTCTTTACACATCCAAGCCTTTTCTTCAGGCTAAATGAACGGAAATAGATTATTTACGATCAAAAAGTGTCCTAATTGCAAATAGCCTGCAAAAATGGACTATTCAGAATAATATTCGCTATTTTTCTGTGGAAGTTGTAGATGGAATAACCATTAGAATCATTAACTGTCATGTAGTATTTGGTTAGTTAATCTAGTCATTGCAAAAACTAGTTTTTCTTCAGGATTTAGAGGCGTCTCTCTATACATTGTGAATAATAATACGTGGCAACAAATGTTATTTGAGCAATTCTATGAATTGACTTGAAATCCTTCAGCCATTATCCGTAATATTAATTACTGCAACGTCCTAAATAACATGATATCCTTTTTTGTGATTATCATAGTTATGTAATAGTTAGTGCTGAGGCCCTGGAACAAAAAGGTTGCTCTAAGGAATTCTGGGATCAACCTTTCCTTCTAAACTAAATAAAAGTGTACTGTGAGAGTCCAGTGCCTATTGTACCAAGTAGCTGGGATCTCAGGGAATATACAATAAATAAGGGTACATTAAATTGAGCTATTATAATTATAGTCTTGATCTAAACATCAGATAGTACATCAGATCATTAACATAAACATCCGTGGGTATTCAGCCAAAAACCAATAGCCAGTAGGTCGAAATAGTAGCTGAATTTTTAAGTGAAACAATTAAGTTAAAGTTGCAATACGTAATTTTATGAAGATCGTTTCTGGCTCCCCCCAGTGTCTGTAACTTCTCTGTTACGCCATTGCCAGATACAGTATATTTATTTGTCTGAAAACGATAGAAAGTCTCTTGTCGTTTTTGGTTTAGTGACTGCAAAAAGTATTCCAATATTTAACATTTGGCCCATTTTGTCCGAGGAGAAAAAGCTGCAAAAATATTTATACACACCTTGATATTGACTTTGTGTCTGCTTAGGCTACAATAAATATATATATATATAAATCTAAATCCAATAAGCATTCTATTCTATGGAACATATGGACGAGATGATGATACATATAATTGTCTAATAACTGTGCACAACATGTATTTAAGGGGAAAGAGATTGACCTTTAGATAAAGGTTAATGTGTGACATCTGAAGTTCAAACATGGATGACAAGTTCTTTAAAAACAAAACAAATACAATGGTCAGTAAATTATAACTTTGACAATATCGGTTTTGCTTATTTTTTCACCCATTTGCTGACAAGTACAAAGTGAAAGGAACAAAGAGCACGACCTCAACTTGGCTCATGTGTCCATTGAGGGTGTGGTGTGGGTGTTAGTCGGCAATAACCGACGCCCCCTTCCTTCCTTACAGGGAGGACCCTGGAAACAAACGCATTGCTATAAATATTTTTGGAATGTCAGACACCAAATATGGATGAAAATGCGTTTGTTTATACTGATATTACTTCAAATTAGCGAGTGATTTACTTTCCAGAAGAGATATTTGCTCAGTAACTTTCAGTCTTCGTGCCCTTTATTAAAACTCAACCTCATATTAGTAATAGTTAAATCAGATACAACTTTATTTACTACACTACTACTACTATCCTTTACTATTTATTACTATACTACATTCTACAAGTGTGAGATGGACCCAAAAGGTACCTTCATGTGTAGCCAAGCCTATGTACCTGAAAAGTACAGATACAGAGTAAGACAAAAACACAATGTTGTGCATTGTTCAATTATTTATACTTTAAGTATCGGGAAACTTCCTGGGTAAGCTGTGAAAACATCACCTATAATGTGTTAAGAGACACAGATCTTCAAACATGGTGGGCAAAACAATTGACATTTTTTAGCCTTAAGATCCACCAAGTAGCCTCAATATTTTTTAACCATAGAATCCTACAAGTAGTACTGTCACAATATAATATTGCGATATCTCATGGCACAAGATTTCGTCACACCACTAGTATTACATTTATATTGCTTAAAATGAGACTACATGTCAGTGCACAATTGCTTAAACATTGTCTCATTGGTAGCCAAAAATGTCCTACTTAACCCATGTTGCTAGCATAGTAGATATGCCTTTGGTTGCATCGAAAATCGAGGGAAGCCAGTCTTTCGTTTGTATCAGATATGAGGGGAAAATTCCATGGTTTGTTGAGATTTGTTGGTCACAGTTCATATTGGGTGTTTGCTTATTATCAGACACGTGCAGGACATGACGGTGGACCATCGACGCTCTTGTTTTCACTGGAACAGAGCCTAATGACGGTGTTTTTTAAACCCGTCCCGATGAAGAAAGAAACTATTTTAAAGTCAACATTGATACGCGTTGACAGGAAAACGTAAAAATGAGCACCTAGCATAGCTCCACTTTGAAGACTCGCTTTTAGCATCTGGTTTTGTTTTTACGTACTTGTTCACAGTAAAGCCCGATGTTCAAAGGAGCATCTCACTGTTAGGACCGCTCTAAAAAAGTAAACAGTAATGGAGACCGGACGCAAAGGCTCACACAAAGTTGGACTAACACAGGGTAAGGAGTACAGAAATGCTTTGAATGCAGCCTTGTAAAGGGAAAAGCTTCTCCAAAGGCCTCCAGACCTTCCCACTCCACTTCCTTCCTGACAAGGAATGCTGTGTCAGGTTAGAACATCAGAGAAGATTTTATTTTTTCAAACTTCCCCTTTACCAAAATGTCCAGTAACAACAAAATCACAGAGTAAATAACCTCTGTTCATACAGAGAAGGGTTTAAGAGTAATCTTGTTATATAAGGTAGAACACACAGCACACACAAATGAACTGATGTGTTCGACAAAAACTACTACGAGGCAAATGAACACTTGAGTAAAAGTAGTAAAGTTGTGGAACCGTCCAACTTAAATGACAACCAGTGTTAACCTTTAAAATATATGCATTTAACACTAAAACTACAAGAATACATCTCAAAGAAGTATTAAGGACCGGATTAAGGAAAGTTATTAGTAAATTTGTTAATACTGATAAAGGACAACATACATTCACAATGCAGAAGATATTTAGCTGAAGCATCAGATTAGTAATAACAATTTAAAAATTATAGTATTGATAAGTTACAACATGTATGTGACACACAATGTTCAGAAGACACACACATTATTTAATTACATGACAAAGTTAGCATTCTGTAACATCAATTATAGATATGGTTTTTATAAATTTGATCCGCCAAATTGTTTAACTACAGCTATAAGTTGTTTATGTGTAATGGGAAATTATCAGATTCTATATTCATGACTTACTGGATACAAAACGAAAATTGTGCATGATGCAAAGTGTACAATTACATAGAACATATATACACTGTAAAAAATACTAGGATCTGAAAATGATACAGATTTAGGAAGTCAAAAAAATAATAATTCTGCACATCAGATTCTCTTCAGTTCTAATTGAAGTTTGGTCTAGGCTTAAATTCTATACATGTCAGTGTTTTCCTTAAATTGATGAGACCATGTCATGTAAAAGTTGTCTGTGATGAATAAAATCAATGAATGAAAGTGGTTTACAGAATAAAAACTTTGCTAAAATCGTTTACTTTGACTACAACAAGATACAATGTTGTTAAAACACCATGACCATGGTTCCTTTGTGTTGAATTGACATAACAAATGTGTTGACAAATTAAATATAAAAAAGGAAAATTAACTTAATATAAAGTAATCAAACAGTTTTTGTAGGTAATTGAAACCATGTTCTTGAGTCTAAAAGGTAACAATAACAGAATATTAAGTATGTACAGTATACATTTCTTGCATATAATGACATTTCTCCCATGATGGAAATACCTGAGGAAGATGTACTGTAGTTCTTTTGGACAAAAATCGTATGACAGCCGATTACTGTTACTTACTGCTGTGACAAAAGTTGTTTATTACAACTATTTTTCTTATAATATATACTTGGACCTCAATTTATTAATGGAATTGTTATTTCACCCTTATTTTATTCTGTGTCCTTTTTGATTATGTCTTTATTGTGAACTTGTATGCATTTGTATATTAATGTTTGAAAATAATAAATCAAATTGATGTTTTCTTCTGTAACAGGATGTTAAAGGGTTAAGAAAGAATCATTTTAGACCACGATGCTGCCTCCAAAATTACCTTTGCATGATTTTGTATTTGCTGGTTAAATGTCTGTTTTAAACTGAAGAGTTTATATTAAAAATACAATAAAAAGTCAGCTCATCAGAAAGCAAATCAAAAACCCATATTAATAATTTTCTTAAAATTGAAGAGTGTACAGCACGCAATATTCTGTCTGCATTAACATTACAATGCCATAAACAGGCCTGGAATCAGTAAGATATCATTTTTCAGTGATTAACCGATACAAAATGATTTTAGGGGAAAATATTTTGGAAAATGACAAGGGAAAAGATTGTATAGACTGGTCTAGACCTGAAAATACTTCTTTTTAATTCCACAAAAAAAAAAGACACATTATTTTGCAACTTCCAACGTCCATTCTACATCTCCGTTGTTCTCTTGTCCATCTAACCTCAGCCTACAAGGTCCCAATTTCGACTCAGGCTTCATTCTGTATTTTCCAATTATCACCTTTTAAAGGCCAGCTGGGTGCATTCCAAACCGTTGGGGGCCATTTCAATTTGCATTGCTCTGAGACAAAGTCATGCCCCTAATCTCATGTTAAAGTTCATAAAGGGCTGACAAAGGACATCAGAGCCCCAGCAACTTAGAGCTTTAAATGTATATTTAAAATATCAGCATATAGAAGTATATATTTATTTATTTTCAAGTTTTCAAGGAACAGTGCTGACCTTTTTTTTTTTTTTTTTCCTTTTTCAATAAGGATCGACACACCTAAAACTTTCTCCAAAAATGGTCGATGCGCCAGTCCTGTGAGATCTTGGCTATGTTTACAATTTGATCGCATTATGCTGATTTATTCTTCTTTTTCATTAACTCGATTTTTAAGCAGTGAATATTTTACATCCGTTTTTATTCGAGTCAATGCCTATTGATATTCTCCCCGATGAGGAAGGGCTCTTCTTCCCCCCTCTTCTTAAAATGACCGATACGTCCGTGTGCTACTTTGCACATTAATGACCGCTGTCTTCCCATCCCTGCCTGCCTTAAGGCTCTCTCTTCCCCTAATGCCGCCCGCCTTTTCACTCGTGCAAATCCGTGTTTGATTTCGGCCTTCTCTTTTCGGACTGCATATAGCAGCATTTAGCGGTGAATTCATTTTCGGTGTTTGGATATACCCTGCTGAGGTGCCCGTGCTAGTGGTGCATTATGAAAACCTGCGTCAGCTGAGGGGGTCCGGTGGGTGTTTCTTCGGCCGATAGGGGTACGATGTGCAGCCCGATGGACGGGAGTCCGACGGGCGATCAATGGGATGGATCACAAAAGAATACATTTGTTGTCTATCCGAGGGTTACGGAGTAGGGGGACAACTTCTGCAGCATGGTATGCAATAGGAGATGAGATATGCCCCCCCTTACGCCCACAGCGCCAACACCAGCAGCCTCTAACAAGGTGTGTCTAATGCTCCTATTTAGTGTTTGGGGTGCAGCGGCGCGTGGCCTGAGTTTTTTGGGAGGGGAAGCATAGATAGCAACCAGCCTGACAGCTGTGCCCCCCTAGACTGAAGACAATAGCCCAAGGAAGTGCCGCATCATTGAAGATGGGTCTAAAAGGCATGACAATTTGTTTTTGCGGACTGGACTATATCGAAGTCCACGGTCCGGTTTTCATGGTCAAATTTGCTATAGAAGGGCAGAATCCATTTAACCTCTTCTTAGATATTCCGTACATATCTGATTGAATTGGCAGATGTTTGTAGTTCCCGCTTCAGTGCATTAAAAAGTGAGATCAAAACTACCAAATTTAATACAGACTTTTTCTTGTTACTGCAAAAGATAAAAACACCAACTAGTCTTTTCAATGGAGTTTATTTGTTATCCTTTGATAGGAGGGAGTCCCTTTGTCAATCGGGTACATCAAAAAAGATGAGCTAACTTTGCATGCTGTTTGTGTTTGTGTGTCTATGCATGTATGTGTTCTTGTGTTTAGCGACACAGCGAGGCACAGCTTTAAGCTATTGATTTAATAAACGTTGGTCGCGGGCTGCTGGCTACACAGAACCAATGGTAAACAGATAGGTGGCTGCAAACAAAACCGTAAGACTGTGATTAGGAGAAACAGTCTTTATAATAAATAAACACCCACGGAAAATATTTAGCGAATATTGTCTGTTTGACCAGGTGCCACCAACGCCGCGCAAACATGGCTTTACTGTTCCAGCCAGATGAAAAGTAAGAAGATAGAATCATGCAAATATATCTTGATCCCGAGAAGTTTATCTATAGCCTGATCAAGTTATAAATCACTTAAGTTGTTTTCCTCAAATGTTAATAATGGGAAAGGGGAGAGATGTCCACTGTTTTAAGGGGTTCTAGATCCAGGACTATTTTAAAAAGGTCCAATTGCGAGGGGCTTGGAAAAAAAGAAAATGATTTGTTGCAAAGGTGAAACAACAACGCTGGGGAACTGCAAGAGGGATTGAATGGGAAGTTTGCTGGTGCAAAATGGCAGTTGGGGACAAAAGACTTATTAGAAAAGGTTAAAAAAAGAAGTTGCAACATCTTTGGAGGCAACAGAAAGACATTGGAAAATTCAAACGATGTTGTGGGTGGTTGTGTTCGCAAATAAAGATGATGAAAGAGAGCCCCTCCTCGGAGCAAGTGGCTCTCTTTACAGGGCATTAGCACAGGCATTATCTTGTTGTGCCAGACAGTTCTGTAGTAAACACTCTGGCAAAGCGCCGTTCGTAGTAAACTCGGAGAGAGGACGGCGAGGGTGTAGCGCCAGAGTGCTGTAGCTATTCTGGCACAAGGATATGGGTCATGCAAGGCTGTCCTTTCCCTCAACCCGGCGCTAGAGCTCGAACCCTGAAGAGATTAGCCGCCCAGCCAGGCGCTCAGTCCCCGGGTTAAACACAAAACAACCAGTGATTACTTGAACACTAGTTCTGAAGTCAGGTCCTGTCAGACTTCAGCGAAGATTCCCTTTACAAGGTCACCATCAGGTGAGCGTGATATTTAACGCTTTGAATCCAAAACAACAATGTCCTGAACATCACCGAAAATCTTTTTCTTAACCATACAGCAAAATATTCAGTTGCCTTTAGTTCAATTTAAATCTTTTCCACTAACATCATCACTTTGATAACCAGGCTAGTGGCCACGGCACAATCGGCTACTTAAAATCAAATGAAGTCGCTACCTGAGAGAGGTCCTGCCAGGGCATTGTGAGGATCTAAACAATGAGCTTTGTACTTTTTGTCTCGGGTAAAGGCTGAGTCTTGGCTGCTGTGTTAAATCGTTGCTAAAAATGGGATTAGGCAGGTCGGAATGCCGTGGTAATCACTCATTCAGCAAAGGCCAGGAGCAAAAGGTCTCCCTTAAGAAGTCGGGGTGGGTTTTATATAGCCGAGAGCTTTGATTAGCGCTCCGTCTTAAAAACCGCATCCGATGAGTAAAGACGTGCGCTGGTAGTCCCTCCCCGCCCCCTCTGCATTTACTGGGTGAGTCGCCCTCCTGGCTTCCTGTAAATAAGTGATGTCACGGCGCTTAATGATGCCCAGACAGGACTCAGCGAGGACTTGTGAAAAACCTACTGAAGTTGTGTTCCTAAAACAAAGTTGACGTGGTGACTCTTAAAACAGCATCACAACAACAGTATCAACATGAGAAACTTACTCTCTGAAAATCCCTATCCAGAAGAGTTGTTGAATATGATAGGTGTAAGTTAGTTTTGCTTTACTTGGGACACAATGGTGCACAAGTCCTAAAGCGAAAGTATTTTGGTCTTAAGTAGTTAATTTTACTTTGTTGCAACATCTTCCTACAGGACATACCCTGATGACATCCAAACTGCAATGAAAATCAATTTGTTTCAAGTCGTTATGTAAAATTTAAACTTTAAATTTAGATTGTGGCGAGTTTGTCAAATGCATACCCTGCTTTACATGCTCATCACCATTTAGCACCTGCTGTGGATGTTGGTCGTACCCACTGACGCAAGCTTAAAGTAACATAGCCTATAAGGAGGCTTTCACACATTGGACAAAGTCTGTTTTGCTAAAAATGTGTGTGTGTGAGTGATTGAGACTTTAGTATCTCTCTGGAAATATGGGTCAAAAACCCTGAAAAAAGGTACTGGAAACGATATGACCAGCCCGACTCAGGCATAGTCTCGATACCTTATGGAAAATAATATATTTGACGTCACCCAGCTCTTACTGGACCACAGTTTATAGGCCAATGTACTTAAAATCAGTTGTCCGACATAGCTAGACAGAACAAATGTGTGTTCAACGTGAACAGCGGACAATGTACATGTTTGGCATTAATCATAATTTCAGTAGCTCCGGTTTTGTCGTAGCTAAGCAAAACCTACACCATAAGAATATAGGCTAATAATGTGAAAAATATGTAAACAATCGTCAGGAAATTTACTTTATAATGCAAACGATGTTCTCGTCAGGTGATATTTTGGACTGTGAGATTACTCATCTTTTGTGCGTTTAATTCCCCCCCGCTTCATGTTAACCATTTTACCTTCACCTGTATATGTTCCATGTTCTTTAGAGGCAAAGGACCGGGGTTGAGTTAGTTTAATATTGTATATTCGCTCCTAAACCAGCAGAGTCTTCGTCTACTCCATGCCCTTTAGTCACTAGTGATGGGCTGATGAAGCTTCATGAAACAGTGTCTTGTTGTTTAGAGGTCAGTAGGTGGCGCCATCAGTTCAAAAATGATGTTATAAGAACAGTTGATGAAGGAAAATAGTGCAGACACCGCCATCTAGGGGACTCTGAAAATAATGACACTGCTTCATGAGGCTTCATCAAACCATCACTTTTAGTCACCGATCACAGCGGTCAAACTTCCAAAAGACTCTTTAGCTACAGTTGATCTGTTAGGGATCAGATTGGATCGTCTAAATATTTATAGTCTGATGTGATATTTGTGTTAGAATGATTGAGTTTATTTATTTAAAACAGGGACAATACTTATAAATGGACCAGGGTCACCAGGTGCTTCAACAACCAACCAATACACAGTTAGAAATACATACTTTCAAAGGCCAAGACAACACAGTAGCAGCACAAACATTGCAGCCCAAAGATAATCAAGAAAAAGCCTGCACAAATAAATAGGTCTTGAGATGCTTCTTGAAGGAGTCAGTAGACAAACACAGAGAGAGCCGAAGATCATTCAAAAGCTAAGGAGCAACAGCCCGTTGAAAGGCGCCCTACAAATAATAATGATTTACTTGGTTACTTACTTAAACATGTAATTATGCAAGATTAGTGATGACGGCTAATTTCCATCTTTAGTCCCTTTGGCACGCAAAATGGGAATAGTAAGAAAGAATGTTGACAAGCAAGACAATTATTTAAAAGAGAAAAGTAGCAAAATGTACAAACAGATACACAGGTTTAGGCAGGGTTGTGGCAACAGTGTTGTTATTCCAATAGCCAAGCTTCAAGATGTTTGGTGAAAGAAAGTCAGGGTCAGGAGTTCACGTATTGAGTTTGGTATTGAATTCCAGGTATGAGATAGCGGAGAAAGTGTTTTGACCAAAGGCACTCTTTCTAAACATTACCAACATCAGTCACATCCGTGCGTGTTGACTGTCCTGTCTAACGGCAGAAAAAAATATATACATTTTTAACTCCCCTACTAACACAAGAGAAATAAAATGTTTTTTTGAACTCCACTTCACCCAAAAAAAGGTTTCCACTTCAGTAAGTTTATCTACACCTCCTTATATCAGATTTAGAATCAGAAAACTTTATGGTCACCATTGTCTATTCATAGGTTGACATCATAAACTACCCTCAATTTTTTGCTTAATCAAGTACAAATAATGGGTTAAAGGTTTATGATAAGATCTCAATATGAAAACCTTGTCATACCACCCAGCCCTAGTGCAAATGTGCAAATCTGTGCTGGGATATACTAGTCTGTGGCAATACTGATATTAGTGTTCATGTGGGCTGTAAATGTTTGTTTGTTTTATGCCGTAAAGTCTTTTGGTCTCGGGTTGTATGTCACTTTCTGTCCTTTCTGTAGTCAGCCTCAAGTGGACACACTTCGCTGACAAAAAAAATGTTTTTGCACTTTCTACCCCCATCAAGATTTAAGAAATAAAGCGCAAACAAGCACCCAGACAGCCAGCAGATGACTAGTCTCTATTATTTCACCAGGACAAGGAATTAGTTTCTAAAGAATCCTTGCTTTGAATTTATAAAAAAAACATCTTCAAACCAGACCTAAAACAAATTGTTACGATATGTTCTTCGTCCAATTATTTAAATTTTCCAAATATTTCAACAGAATCAGATAATCTCAGACACTATGATAACTTCCTTGGTGCAGGTAAATACCGCACTAACTCAGAACAGCATGTTGCCCAGTCATAACAATAAAGCCATTCTCGTATCCGATATTTACCTTTGTATTGGTATTTAACGACTTAAAAGACGTGCAAATGAAATGAAAATAAACACTAAAGCCACCCGTATATTTTGCAAACCATAAACAAAATGAAAATGGTACATATTCTGAAGGTGACAGTTGTTTCCAGTTGCTACGTATAAAGGCCCGTCATAAAGCCAGGCCAGAGGAAACAGGATAAGCGCTTGAGCCAAAGGCAGTAAAAAGCTCTCTGGGAACTTGAAAGCCACACAAATGAAGTCGACGTCTGCCATCTGGAAACAATAAACAAACAAATCCCAGCAGCCAAACAAACACCATGTGAAAAGAAAAGGGAGAGGGATGAAAAGAGAAGAAGAGACGGAGAAAACAAGTGACAGCGAAAGGGCCGGTCGGGCTCCGTTCAGAACCTGTGCAGCACGCATCATTAGCGGACACTGATGGGGAGAAGCTTAAAGAGACGAGCCTTTGTGCAAATATCTTGAGGATTGGGAGACGGTCCAGCTGTTTGAATGTGTGTGGTACCACGGACGTCTGGTTGTAATAGAGTGCAACAGGACGCTGCAGGTCAGCAACTTGTGCCAGAGATGGGATTAAGTCATATTTGTACTGTACGTTGGAACACCTACACACAAACATTCACCATTTTAAATCATGTTTTATCTTATATCTCTACATCTTTGGGAATTGAATAAGCAATAATGGATAAAATATACCTTAAAATCTAGATAAATTTAGATAGACTTTATTAATCCCTATGGAGATCTCCTAAGGGAATTAGGCTTCAGTTCACAGCAAGTTTCTTAAAAACAGAACAAGTTCAAGTATAAAGAACATAGATCCAAATTAAATTGCACAAAGGAAAAGGATACAGAGTAAAAAGGATACACTCTGCGCCTGCCCCCAAATTCAGAATTATACATTAAAATAGCACGAAGAATGAATGAGTCCCTGAGTCTATTAGTGTCGCATCTGGGGAGGAGCGTCCGTGCACTTCATCTGCTTCTCTGCATGATTTAATTATTGTAATAAAAATGTTCTTCGCTAGCTCGGCTCAGAAGATGCATGAGCAGCAGCAGTTAGAACCCATACAAGTGGAAAATAATAGACAGTAAGTCAGGAATTGTATCATTTGTTCCATTTCATGAAGAATGTAATTTAAATTAGGAATGCACAGTATGTTAGCTTAAAAAATATATATTATTTGACATTTAGTTTTTCATATAAATACTGATTTTCTTCAAATATCCCATTTTAAATCTATTCTAAAATCATGTTTTGCCAGATGGCAGAATTAATAAGAATTAGAATAGTCAAAATATGTATTGATCATATTTATACCATTCAACATAATTTAACTTGTGTGTAAACTACCAAAAAAAATGCTTAATATAGCACAACAGGTGAGGTCCAATAAATTCAATTACTTTTCAAAGACCGTATCAATCATGTCCAATTTATTATTCCGTCATAAATTATTCAGCAGTAACTTTTACAAAACACGTCCTGAATAGTTGTGAGAAGTTGGGGGCGCAAAGATCAGAGTTTCATACAAACTTATCGTTTTTTTGGGGTGGTGAAGCAAAATGGTTGTGTTGGAAAAACTTGGAAATATTAGCAACATTAGCATCAGAAAATTTGAAGCTGGAGAACCTCCAAACTACAGCCGTAGTTGATACTACTTCCTCATCAACACTACTTCGGTTTTGGAGTTTCGGCCTGCTCTCCTGCAACTGTCTGAATGATGCACTGAAATGAGTATATACAAATCCACATTTTTAAGAAAATGAACACAGGTTTTGAGCACGAACACGTAAACCCGCACAAGCCTAATCAAAATACAATCAGATCAGAGTTATTTTTCTGACGGACAGATGTCGGCCTTTGCAACAACTGGAGTGTAGCTGAATAATACATTCACTGGGGATAATAATGAAACAAGTTGCATAACAACTCTGGCTATTGATATCCCTGTCAAGCTATCACAAAAACACTTAGTTACAAGATTTAATGAGAGCAATTCATGAGGTGAAAGAACAAACATCAAGCTCCTTGTCTTGAAAAAGAAAAGCACACTGTCAACACTGACACCGAGAGGTCAGACAATGAACTGAAGCCTTTTTGGACCACTAATGGATGAAGTCCAACCTATCGGTGCACACGTTTAACATGTTTTGGCAGACGGGCTCAAACACATGCCTGGTTCACAAACACTCTATAAAAGCAATTAGGCTGTTGTGCATCAGACAGGAAATGCTGGGTAAATTACACCTCATCGCCCTGGAATTAGTTGATCGTCACCATGGCAATGAGCCAACGTCAGTACCGTGAGAAGACCAAAACACCTCTCGGGGTAAAACAGAACCTTATTTTTCAAGAGAGACGGATCAATACGGAGCGACACAAAACGTACCGCCCTATTGGATCAGGATGTCTAAAAGTGAACCAATGTTTGCTTGGTGGTAAAATAAGAACACTTTAGGCTTCTGACAAAGGAGCCGAGGCTAAATCTGGAAGTAATATCCTGCCCACACACAACTTAGCTACACAATTAATTCTACATGCAATATACGAGACCAGCCAAGACCGCTTTTTTAGGAGGCCATTAGTGACGATTACTCACTCTTACAGTAAATGATTTTGCACCATGCAAACTAAACTGCTAACCCAACATCGGGAAAATGACGACCAATGAAAGATTTGGCAGAATTGAACAAAAAAATCTCATGCTCCTTTTTTCGATCTGGATCTTTACCATCTGGATCCACACATTTTTTGGAAGATTTGACACTTCCAGCAAAGGCACTTTACTGTACATTTTGAAGAGCGTGAATTCATTGCTGTGAAGGAATCAAACGAAATATGTGAAATAAATGAATGGTAAGAGAGGAAAGGTAAGAAAGGTATAGAGCAGACCTGGGCAAAATGCGGCCCTTTGACTGCATTTATGTGGCCCTCATAATGTCAAAGTTTGATAATGTATAAATGGTTCTAATGCATTAACAAATGTATTTTGTATTTATTATTAATTTCCTTTTTTACACTTATTTCGCTTGTGTGTAATTTTTCGAGTATATATTAATTCCTCAAAACATTTTTTTTTAAGTTAGTTAAAGAAATGTTTTGAAAAAAACTCTCTCTATATAGATATATATACACACAAGAATAAATTTGCAGCATATTCAGCTTAATAAATGTCACGGCACAATGACGAATGTCCTTTTTTTTTTTTAGGGATTTTCTCATCTTTCATTTTGCTTGACGGCCCCTAACAACATTCACAGAATTTAATGTGGCCCTTGAAGAATTATAGATGTCCGTCCCTGGGTGGCATGATATTATGCTGCCCTCCATTTTTTGTCAAAGTTGTTACGAGTTCAAGCAGAGCAAGGGAATCCACTTTTGTTCAACATCAGATGGTTGAGGAACCTGTGAACCCATCTCCTCAAGAATTGACCTCTGGCCAGTTCAGTTTGAGGCCCCTAGACTAGGGTGTTCTTCTTGCCCCAACTAGCTGGGATAGACTCCAGCCCCCTTTAACGCCATAATGAAATACAATGAATGAAGTCGACAGCCTCACGTCTAGTAATCGGTTAAACTTTATGTCGTAAGAAAAAAAAGTCCAGCCTGTGAAAGGCAATGATGTGTCATTGCTCTTTGACACCTTCTTCTCCTCTCCACACTCGTCTGCTCGTAGTAAAAACACAAGTTTCTCACTCGTGTTGTCATTACAAACAGGGACTATTTCTCCAGCTTCTCTGTCGAATCTGACCACCACGCTCTAACTCTTATCCATATAAACCATTCTGTGGCCAACTGCAACCCCTCACTCGTGGAGCAGAATTCTTTTGCAGCATTGTTCCCACATTCCTCCTGGGTCGTATTTATACAGATGTGCACTCTGGGGACCTTAAAGAAAGCCCTGCGTCGAAGCCAAAGATGTGCTGTTGATCAAAGGCTCCCGTGCCAGAGCAGAGACACTTGCTTTGGTTGTTTTTTTTTCCTCTCGGTCGCAGATCCATCTGCTGCCCGTATGGATCCACCTCCACTCGGCGCTGGGACAAGTAGAAGGTTCCTGCTCTAGGGTCCCTTACCAGCGTTTACTCAGCTGGTCTCCACACCAGTCGACGGAGCTTTATTTTCTCACAGCAACATGTGTTAACTTAATGCTCTGTAACAAATTTCAAAAGCTTCACTGGGTCAACAGCCGGTGATGGAGCTTTTTATTGACACTTCGCCTTAAACAGTGACACTTAAGCAGAGAGGTGATGACTTTACAATTGAGGCTGCTCTTTTTATCGTTGATAATCTTAATCTAAACAGGTTTCTAAAAGAAAAAGACTTGAACATGCATTAAAAATGTTTTTAAAATGTACATTGTTTTTCTCGGTTAGCAAAATAACTCAAAAACTGATGAACAAATGGCAACGAAACTTCCTAAAACATTGATATCAAGGAAAATTGTCATCCGCTTGTATGTCTTCTAACCAAGATAGCCTACATGCTTAGCCTTTTCCCAAATTTAGTAAGTTAAAAGTAGGCGCAAAAGTTTCTTGGGGGGGAAAAAAATATATATACATTTTCACGAAATATCAACATTTACATTCCCAGACTTTATTTAGTGGTCCAAGATGTTTGTTTTTTGACTTGATAGGATTATGGCCACACACAAATCCCTGTTTCCCCCCATTCCCCAAACACACACACACACACACACACACACATCTCAGGCTCTCCTTCCAACTCCAATCATTGAGGAAATGAGGTGTCAACACGCCACTGTTTATTCAACACTCATTTATTTTTCTACCGGAAGCTGAAGCTGACTCAACCGCGGGCAACACCAGATGAGGGATTTTCACAAGCAGGTAGTTGGAATAGCCAAGAAACATTTTTTTAAAAACATCCGTAACCCTTATCATTGGGAATGAAACTTTAAATAGATTAAAAAAAAACGACAGCTAAAATGATAAGAAAGTAAATTTGTCATTTTAATTTATCTAATATGGCTGTAACTCTAGATGCTGAGAACTTCATTAGATCCGTCTTCTCACCCAGTGAAAAAAAACCTCAGGCTGAGTGTCCGTATGACTAACTTAAAAGAACTGGCAATAAGAAAACAACAGGAAGTCTGTAATGCTTCCAACCAGCATGAAGTACCATCAGAATATAATTCCGCACAGTAGCTGCTGCTTTAAAACAACTAGTGAAATCGAGAATTTCTCTCCCAATTCCTACCAAATACCACTTTATAAACATTGTAGCATGACTGCCAAGGATCTGTGCCGCTTTATGTCCCTACTCTTAATTGAAAACGTTATAGGGGAGCATTACACTTGGGGTTTTATAAGCTGTGCTATAAATCCCGAGCAGGCCCCAAGAGGGGAAACTGCCCATTAACTTATAAGGTCCAGGCCTTGGTTCTCCTAATTGACAACCTCCAGGCTACTTTCATCACTTGTCGACTTCATAGCGGCAGTCAAGGCTTCCTCCAGGATGCTGTTGCATCTTTGACATGAGGGTGTTTGTGACGAAGAGCAGTCCGCCGCCAATGCCAGGGCGAAGGCTCGAGGCCGTCTATAAAACGGGCGCAACACATTCCTCCCCGAGGTTCCTGAGAGGCAGGAGTTAACTGTGTAGACAACACTTCCATCGCACGTTCACAGACTACACCTTGCCTTTAATTATGAAATTAACGTGGAGATGACACTATATCCCTTTACAACCAGGTCAAAATTAAAGCTCCATGACCACCTTCGGCCATCTTAAATTAAATCTGCCATTAAGGATATACTCACAAAGCTTTCAAAAATAAGTGGATCTACTTAAGAGTCTTGTAGATGATCATACTCTCAAGTCTCTCTCTGCTGCAGATGCACACACAGGGCTACCAATCATTTAACCTTCCATCACCCGGTCCCCCCTAATCTGGGGATACGATACGCAACATGATACAGGGGCAACAATGCGATATTTAGGATACTGTAGGAACAGGGATATATTTGTAGTATTGTCGAGTACTTGACTCTGGAATTGAAGAAACTAAAGGCCATGTGACTCTTGACGAAGTCGTAACTGCTTACATTTGTCAGACTGACTATTTTGACTGTATCCTCTCATCCTCAGTCATTGCAGGCATCTTGCAGGATTTCATTGTTTCTTTAACTGCGGAAGCAATGACTAATGCCATCTAGAGGTCAGACATTTAAATTGCATCACAATGAACAAACCCCGTTTATTTTTTCTAAATGGATTGTAAATAAAGTATGCATATTTATCCTAACTTTATTCAAGTATAAACCATGAAATAACTATGATGAAAAATAAAACGTGGTTTCAAAGAAAAATTAAAAAAAAAAGGTCAGAGGGAGAACCAGGGCAGAATTGGAGAGACACACAATCAACCTCGTGCACCCTCTTTATGATGAACAGGCATATGGACAACACAATCCAGCAGACTCACTACCCATCGGTGACACAACACTCATTTTTGCCAACAGCGTTAACTCCATTTAGAAGCATGTAACCTTTACTTAGGACAAGTTCACTGTCAAACATCTTAATTATAGTTATAGTTCTTCTGGAACTAACATTTTAAACTTTTCATGAACACAACGCTGAAGGTGGAGCATGCGACTGTATTCAAGCTACTCTGGGCAAGAGTGGGGGAACCCAGGCAATTTCCCCCAGTACATTACAAGGCATATATCCACAAAGAAATGTATCAATTTACCATCAAATATTTTATGAAAGTGAAAGTATTATTTGTACCTTATAGTCTGTAGAATATGTCGTTTTGATTCTAGCTAAAAATAAATACAAAATGTAGTTGGTTTACGATTGTTTTTCTGTGAATTTCATTTGTCAGAATGTCCTGGTGTTGACGAACACACCACACTGACTTACTTACATGCCTGTGTCAATCCCATGCATTTTTTTTATGAAACTTAGTTTTGTTTTAGTACATTTTTTTTGTAAACAAAGTTCAGTCTAATTTTTCACTTTTTCACCCTCATCTCTTGTTGCATATTTTTTACATTATCCTCAAATGTTGGGGGACTGCTAACTACAATATTTTGACAATATTCAATGACAAACTATGCTATGCTATTGACAAATTATGGGAAATACTTCCTTTAATGAAGAGTGTTTAAAATAGAAGGATTCATTTAGAACTTACAAATGATTCTTAGCAAAAACACATGAAATATCAAAAAGAAAACACATCCAGTAAAAAATCGGTCCATTTTAATGTAGCTTTTTGCCTACAATTTTAAAAAAGGAAGAGATTACTTTGAAAACAATCCCAACCCTCAGTCAACATTAGGGTGAGTAGAAAATGAGTGAATCTTGGGTGAACTAAGCCTGTATCATTTATTTAGCCAGGTGGGTCGCATTGAGATTGACATCCCTGACCAAGAAGGCAGCAAAGACTAGGTTACAACATAAACACAATACTAAATAAAAAAGTAGGTATGTGTGTATTTTCCTCTTCCTGGACAGTGGGCAATCGGTGCGTTTAAAACAGCTGCTGGATCGCTATATTCACAGGTTCACTGTGTTTGCCTTGTTTACATAATCATTATTTATTCATATTGATGACGTAGAACGCACATCATACTTTATGTAGAATATTGAAACTTTCAGATTCATCAAGTAAAGGTGCCACATATCTCCGACAACATTTTCCAATTTTTTCCACTCGACAAAAATCCCTCACAAAACATCTTAGATGAGTAAAATATTCTTTGGAACCCCCATTATAATTATACATTACATATTTATCTGTGAGACAGTGAGAGCAATTAAGTACACCGTAAGTGGGCTTTATGTTTCCATTATTTTATATTTAAACAATTTATATTTGAGTTATGTGTATACCACAAGAAGAAAACATACGTGTTTGTGTGTATATATAATATATATATACTGTATATATACACACACACTCAAGTATAAGTTGTAAATATACAGTATAAATATTTAAACAAGGTATGGTGTGTTTTTTCAATCTGGGTTATTAATTTCCTTTTTCTATGCATATTTTTAGAGCCACTTTTTTTTCTACTTAAACGTTAATTGATTGATTACAAATGATTAACATCATTACTACACAATTAAACTTTAAAATTAAATTGAGTAAATATTGAGCAGGTTTTGTCATTTTGAAAGTCAGGTTCAACAAAAAGGTCAAAGCTAAAATATTGACCCCCATTGACTTAGTATTGAGGAGGTTGACCTGGAATTAGTGCATTTTTAGGAGTTATAATAGTCCATAAATTCATGAATATATATCACAGGAAAATGATACATATATCAATGGAATAGTCTTTAAAATACATTTTAGGTGATACTGGTTTCATAAAAATCAATTCATCTTTAAAAAATGTACTCACATACCTTATAAAAGGTTATTAAGATCCATATAAAACATAACAGACTTAAAGAAAACCTTTAAAAAACCTTTATACCACCAACGTGGTATATAAAGACGTATTGCGTCTAATATTGGTTAATATAGAGTCAAACTGAGAGACACTGACATTATTATTTATCTGACATTCACTCGTGTCAACTTTATCTTACGGTTTATTAAGCAGCGAAGAAGAAACACATGTAAACATTGCAAACAACCTCTATTTTGTCCAAAGGTACTCGAAATACAAGACTTGTTTAGGGTAATACACGTTCACAGAATGAACCCCGAACATCGCCCAGTGTCACTTAAGAAGAACATGCCTCTATAACCGCAGAAACGTCATATAAACTCTCACTTACTGTCGTAAAAGTCGCTTCGCTGTTCCTGTGACGTGAGCTGCCATGTTTGCCTCGATGACGTTTCAATAAAGAGGGCCGCGATTGGTTACTTCAGGTGCGCGGAGGCAGTGGCGGCTGTCATCTGATTGGCTGATCCGGCAAGTGGGAGGAGTTTCTCTTCACACATGGGAGCAGCGCAGTCAATACAACCTTCAACCGGTGAAAAAAATGTTTAAAATTGTAAGTCAATAGAAGACATTCGCATTTGTTTTTGACAACTTATAAGGGGGAACTTCTTTTGTTATTTATTTTGTAAATCAAAGTTTCCTGTTGTACTTATAGAATTACTTCAATATTAGAAATTACAGGTTTGTTTATTTGGTGATTTATTTTATTTAGTTAAGTTGGCATCTAATAGACAAGTTAACTTTTCTATTATGGACATTGGGTGGTTGAGCCGAAGCTTAATGGTATCTTATCAACTTTATGTGGGGTGTCATGCCTGCATGTTACCTCGGCTCCTGTGAGGGTTTGACGGATGTCATCTGCTGTCGGAGATCACCGAAATACGTGACGGTTAAAATGGCAGAAGTCCTGAATCATGATTTTTATGACAGAAATGAAACTTTAATTAATTAGAAATCACAAAAAACATGAGATAAGATATTCCTTTATTCGTCCCATTGTGGATATTAGCAAGTTCACAATAGTAAAAGTAAAAAGATACAGAGCACATATTAAAACATTACAAAAACAAATGATTAGTAGTTCAATAAACAGTTTATATATATATATATATATATATATATATACAGTATATATAAAGTTCATTTAGTATGTATATATATATACGTATATATACTAAGGATTAAGGAATATTATATAAAAAATAATGAAAACAGAAATTATGTAATTAACAAACATTTTAATAAACAGTTTTAATCCTTTTGTATAACATTTCTTCACGTTTTCAAGACCTCATACAAATAATAAGGACACCAAATCGCACTGGATTCTAACAATGAATGACTTACTCCTAATAAACGAATGATCTTTAAATACCAATCAACAAAACTAGACTTTTCATAATATGAAAACATGAGACATCACTCTTTTATCAATCTATTAAAAAAAAAATATTAGGAAATATTCACCACATGAGGTGATCTTTACGTCACTGTCAGATCTCATAATACGTCTACACGTTCTGCAGTTTCTGCCTCGGCCAGACAGACGGGGACAGAGACGTGATGTAGCTCGTAACAGAAAGAGAGCGGGTGATAAAAGGGGAGACAGACGTGAGCACAAGACACGTCACCCCAGGAGTCCCCCCTCACAGCAGTGGCGAATTACTACTACTACCATCAGCCAGGTCCGAGTGGTGCACAAATGACAAGCAATATTTGTCATGATTAAAACAGCGGGGGTTTCGCTCCAAATGTCAGCCATTGGGGCTGTGGTGTGTTAAAAGTAGACGTGCTACTGGACCTACTGTACTATCAGGCTTCTGGTGTGAAGTGTAAATATAGCAAGTGAGAGGACTGAACACAGTGTTCTTGACCAACTTCTGCTCTTCTTTATAAACCTATGAGTATGAAAAGGATTAAAATGTGGAACAAAGGAAGCAGCTAATGCTTTAGTGTAAAAAAAAAGAAAGCATTTGTGTTATTTGACAACAGTAAAATGACTTATTTGCTTAAAGAAAGGTTATGGTTTAAATTTAATTGATATACTATATCTAGTTCACTCGTCTTAATTGAGTTTATGGAGGTGTAACTTCAAGTAAGCATGTGACCTGAGGCTTCTCTCGCAATGGTTTATTCACCAGGATTTTGAATGTTTTAATGTTTCGTTTTTTCATCTAATCTGCAGATTAATTACGAGTTCAATGAATTCAAAATGGCGACTTAGTAAAGAGAAGATGGTTAAAATCTATCGTCAAAACAAGAAAAAACAGAAAAAAAAAAAAAAAATAGAACACACTACGGATCTTTTAGAATTAAATCTTAGTTAAGTTAATACGCAATACGTACGATTGAAAACATTGTTTCTGGCTCCCTCCAGTGTCAGAAAACTGTCACTTTATTAATGCTCTTAACTGTCTGAGAACTGCACGTACATTTGTCTACAACACAAACTAAAACCTGAAGGGTGATTCAGGTACACTCCAAGTGCCGCGAAAGGGAGAAGATGGCGGTGGAGTTATAAAGAATCCTCCTGGATGATGGGGAGGAAACAGAACGGGTTTCGTGTACGTCACTTTCCTCCTGTCTCCTTCAGACAACATCAACTGTGAGTGTGCGGAGAATGGATCCAAAGTGATGTCCTGTGAGTATCCGACGAACTGCTCTCTGGTTTTGGGATCTGGATCAGACATCATTGAGATGTTGGTGCACGTGTCTCTCAGAAGGTCCTGGACTTGGCATCTGCAGGCTTCCATGGCTGCCTTTACTTCCTCAAAGCGGTGGTAAGTTTGGGCGAGGGTGGTGGCGGGGAGCAAGTCTTTACTGACCTCTGGGAGTGAGGGCAAGTTCTGGAGGAAGACGGTGTCACTGTCCGCAAGTAACAGCTTCTGCAGATCAGCATCTTTCCTCTTCAGCTCAGAGATCTCATGCTTAAGCTTCTCTTGAAGTCCTCGGACTCGGACGGCTTCAGTCTGCTGCTTAGATCTGATCTGCTGCTCCATCTCAGACATTCTTCTATGGATGGTCAGGATAAGCTGGTCGCGGGTCTCATGAATGTCCTGCACTGCTTTATCTGCAGAGAGTGTGATATTCTTCTCTGATTCTTGGAGCGGCAACACTTCTAGCTCTCTCTTTTGGATACTGTCCTGGATCTTCCCTCGACTCTGACCCACCTTTTTCTCTCGCTCCTTCCTCTCCGCTGCAGTCGAGACAATGTCATGATCTTTGTGTTGGTCCACACAGAGGTGACAAATGAGAAGCTGATCAGTACGACAGAACATCTTTTTCTCCTCATCATGTTCAGCGCAGATCATCTCCTGGAGATGGTTGGACGGGTGGACCAGCTTGTGTCTCCTGTAGGCCGTAGTTCCAAGATGAGGCTGAAGATGTTCCTCACAGTAGGAAACCAGACACAGCAGACAGGACTTGAGGGCTTTCAGCTTTCTCCCAGTGCAGACGTCACAGACCACATCTTCAGGTCCAGCATAGCCAAGGCCATCATCAGCTGGTCCAGTCTTCTTCAGCTCCTCCACCAACTCAGCTAACACTGTGTTCTTCTGCAGGAGAGGTCTCTCACTGAAGGTCCGTCTGCACTGAGGACACTTGTAGATGTTCCTCTCTTCTCTGTCCCAGTGGACCTCAACACAGATCTTGCAGTAGTTGTGTCCACAGGCAAGAGTGACGGGATCCTGCAGTAGATCCAGACAGATGGAACAAGAGAACGAGTCCCTCGTCAGATCAACTCTAGTCTTCTCCATGTCTCTGCTGACTGAAACCCTCCCGCCGCAGGTGAACACTTTTAAACTCTGAGTCACGTGACGCTGCCACGATATGGTCCAACCTGACGTCTCACATATATTCAAACTTCCCTGAAACCACGTGATGTTTCTTGACAATGACCTGGGCTCACCCTGATTCTTTGTCTTACACGCACACACACTTATGCGACACTTAATAAAAAACAAGTACTTCAACATTTTTTTCTTTCAGTACAGACACAAGTTCAGATTAACTAACAGGTAATTACTGTACTTATATAACACTGTCCCTTCATTCCTTTCTTTCACATTAACCAGAGCACACATGCATTAAAAAAAATCCACAAACTTCAGGGCGATAAATGATGAAAACAAAAATACATTTAACAAGTTAAGTTTAGTCGTAACACTGTTAAACAGTTTACTAACTAACCTTTAAACCGTGTTGACCACAGATCAAATGATGATCCAACTTCAGGGATCGCAACAAATCACTCAAACTGTGATGATGAACAAAAGTCATCCAGATCTCTGTTTAGGTCCTTCTTTTGTGAATCAGATTCAGACTAGTTTATTGGATTTGTCAACATAATTTTTGTTGTTCTAATATATGATTATACTGAGTGTGCTACTTTTACTTACATTTATTTTCAAAACCTTATTAATTCTAAAGCAGGGAAGACTCTAAGAATGCTTTTATTTGACTTGTTTATTCTAAGTGTTATTATTATTTAGTTCTGGACTTTTTTTTGATCACTTAATAATCTTGACACTTGCAGGGTTGTTTGCACTTTGTTCCTCATTGTCACCATTAGTATTTTGTTTCACCAACGTAAGTAAGTAAGTAAGTAATATTTATTTATATAGCGCTTTTCGAGACCAGGGTCACAAAGTACTTAAACAATCAAAACAATACTCAAAAAAGTACATACTTTAAAGATCAAGATAATACTGAGAACAACACAGGAGTTCGAGAAATTCAAGGAAAAACCTGAACAAATAGAAACGTGTCAACTTCAAAGACCGTCTACGTATTTTCAGGTTATAGGAAAACAAAGTTTCCAATTTATTTTTCTTATTTTCTTTTTGTTTTTTACATTTTATGTTCTCAAAATGCTGGTAAAACTATTTATTTGAATAAATAGCAACTTTGTAATTATATATGTTGTTATAGTGGTGATACCTTTATAAGTATGTTGTTTGAAGGGATGATATGTTGGTGTGATGACCAGCACATTTATAAATGGGTTGATATACTTCTAGTTGTAGCATCACAAGGGAGAGGGGGATGAAAGACCAGTGGAGGAATCAGAGAATGATTACCTTACTGCAGAGAAGGATCTGTGAACACTGGAAGTAAGAGAGAATAAAGAGTGACAGTAATGTTATGGGTTACAAGGCTATATATGATGCAAATGTAAGCATATTTAGTTTAAAAAGGTTGTAGTATAGAGGTTTTTGTATTTGCTGAAATTGTTTTCAAATTGCCAAACAAATTTATGACATTCTGCAATATTGTGGAACTCTGAAATGAAAAAATAGTTGTACCGCTGATTTAGTTTAAAGTATTTGAATCTGAACTTTAGCCCACTACTAACAGAAAAAACACAAGCACACACACACACACAAAATCTAACACCACATATGAACTGCAGGTCAAAGACCTTGCTTCGCCCCTCTCACACAAATGTCATACAGTAATCCAGTTTTGATAGAAATTTGACAACTTTCTTGGGGTCCCAGTGAGATGCCATTCTCTTCCTCCCTAGGAAACCTCTGAGCCGTGGACAGCAGCTGACACAAGTCTCCACAAGTTTTCAAATAGCCCTACTCGACTTGAATCTACACACGTTTTGTTGCGTTTCCTCAAGGAATGTCAGAAGCGATAAGGCAACATATCCTGATATTCTTTACCATTATATTCTATTGATATGGCATTAAAATAATGATAAGGGTAATATTGTTTTACGATATGGTCCAACCTGACGTCTCACATATATTCAAACTTCCCTGAAACCACGTGATGTTTCTTGACAATGACCTGGACTCACCCTGATTCTTTGTCTTACACGCACACACACTAATGTGTAACTTAAAAAAACAAGTACTTCAACTTGTTTTCATTCAGTAAAGACGCAAGTGCAGATAAATTAACAGGTAATTACTTATATAACACTGTCCTTTCATTCCATTCTTTCACATTAACCAGAGCACACATGTGCATCCAGTACAAACAGCGATAAGGCGTCATATCGTGATATTCTTTACCATTATATTGTATTGATATTACATTAAAATAATAGTAATTTTGGTTTACAGTGCATTAAAGTGTTTTTAAAATAAAATAATAATACTTTTACTATTTACAATTAACATATATTCACGTTGTGTTAATTTCTGTGTTGCAATTGAACCTACGACCGCTTTATAGCAGCAGTTATTACGTCCTTCGTAAGACTTAAGGCACATTACAATCCTGGAAGTTACTTTTGATGACTGGGGATGAGAGGATACAGTCGACTCCAGTGGACTTCCAAGCTGATGGTTATATTTTGACTTTAAAACACATGATAGCTGTTCCGACTCAGGAGTCAAGAGTCATGCGGGCAATACTACAAATATATTGTTGCTCTTACAGTATCGCAATATATTGCGATATATCATATAGTTGCTGCTGTATCGTGATACGTATCTAGCAGCAGATCTCTTCCAATATAACCTTAAGTTTCAACCTGCATATTGCATCATAGCAGATCATATTTTTAACCATATTCCCCGCTGTGATCCAAGCGACTAAAAAGGTGACGTTGACCGAGTGCCACTGTTTCATCAGAGATAATGTCACTGAAATTCATCAGCACGACTCCAAACACAAGACACAAAGCCGCCATTTTTGAGAAAGAGTCTGATATGTCGGTCTAAAAAGTTGTGATGTGGTCCTTCGGCAAGGTCCAAACCGTGAGTAGGGGTGTGTATTGGCAAGGATGTGCCTAAAATATACGTAAATCACGATACACGCGCAACGATACAATATATTGTGACGAATTGAGATGGAGTAGAAACAAGGATATATTTATTGTATTGCCTGAAAACTTGACTTTGGAGTGACTGGAGTCGACTGTATCCTCTGGTCCTTAGTCATCGCCGGGATCTTGCAGGATTTCATTGTTCCTTGAGGACAGAAAAATTGAACAATTGCCTTGAGTATTTGCATTATAATGTGATTTATTCAACTGTAAACCATTAAAGAAATATGGTAAAATATAAAATAAAAGTTAAATTAAAATAATTTATACAGTTCTGTCAAATATCATTTCCATATAGTCAAAGAGAGAGTAAGTAGCAGGGCCAGTGGAAACACAACAGAGTAGTGCCGAGTTGAGTCGAGTAGGGCTGGAACTGTGTAGTGGAAAGGCACCATTAATGACCCCCTATAAGGCATTCAAATATAATGTCAAAAGGCAAAATGTATTTGTGCTTTACAACCCCCCCCCTACATGCGGTCGGCGGACGGACAATGCATGGCTGGGCCTCGATGTGTCAGAAGTCTGGCTTCATTAGGATCTTAAGCGAGCGCCAAAGCTGTCGTCGAAGATAAAAGGAGAACAGAAGGATCAGAACATTTACGGATGGCGAGTCACCACCTCGACCTGGCATTTATAACAAACAAATGGCTTCTGCCTCCAATTTAAAATTCTCATTATACTGTGACTTTTGGAAAATGTGTTTTGATTCACCAACATTTTATCTGAAAAACGGTATAATTGATTACATTTACATGGCTCTGATTTTTAATGCCGGTCTCGCGCTCTCCCCAGCCTATCCCCCCCCCTCCTCTTCGGCTTCACTCTCACTGATCATAATAAGAATAATTTCACCGGCTCCTGAAGCAGATCGCATAAGACAAAGGGAGGTTTCAAGCGGGAATTTCCCCCCTCAGTGATAAGATAATTATTCAGCGTAGAATTCACTTAATCTCTTTGAAAGACACTTCTGAAAATAGTGAGGAGGACTTCACAGCACAAGTGCGATGGACATCAATGCGCGAGGACCGGCGACGGCTTTATTAACCCATGGCTAAATCCCATCACACAAATGTCAGTGTATCCGTTATGAAACCATGACATTTAGATCCAAGGTCTCCATTGTGGTTTAACAGAGGGCTGATGTTTGTCCATTCTTCCGTCAAACCAGCAGCACACGTCCTCACTGCCAACTGCACTCCAAAGGTCATAGGATCATAAGAGTATACTAATCATCATGATAGGAAAACACATTTTGCAGTTACGAAAACACTAGTTTGTACTTGTTTACAACACATTCTATTGTTTTAAGTGTGTCAACAACACAGATAACACGAGTGGTCGTTGATCCACTAGCAGATTTCATCCACTCATCACTTTATTTTGCATTTGTTTGTGAAAATAGTACAACTTTGGACAGAACTTTGACTCCCAATTGAATTAAAATACTCGTCACCAACCAGCAGGCCAGAGCCTGATACCAATTTGGGTAGAACAGACATGATGATCTACATCCTTTATGGTGTATTGATTATTACTGTTTGAAACATTTTAAATTAAATTAAAAGAGCAGAATTTATCTAAAATCACTTTAGCCCAGTAACTCTTGACAAGCCAAGATCCACGTTTGGTGAAGCTTAGTAAAAAAAATTAAACTTGTTTAGTAGTTAAAATAATAACTTTATATGCGATCAGTACAGACTACTGCTGATTAAGCGTCATAGTGACATTTTCAAAAATGTTATGCACAGCTCTTTTAACGGTTGTTCCATTTAATTTAATTTTATTCGTATAAATAATCATGTTGACATAAATTTATGGTTCAAAAAAGGATGTTGACTCATTGTGCTGAAAGTTGTTTATTCTTTTAGATGCACCAACCTTCTCAAAAGAGTTAAAAAAATATATTTTAAGCTAATGTTTTCCTCAATTATTCAAGAATTAGTTTGAGTTTTATACATTTTCTATTCATTTATTTCGCTCTTTTACAAATGGCTGGATAGAGCCTATTTAGCAAGAGACAGGGGTCACTGCACAGAACGCGAGTTCATCACAAGGGTTAAAAGAATAAGTAATCATTAACATGGACTTTTAACTATTTCTATTTGTGTTTTTTGTATTTTTGTTGTAAACTTTAACTGTTTATCTGTAAAAGAAAACCTTATTACGGATTGAAATATCATATTTGTTTCATGTATGTTTGATTTCTCTTTAACGTTTAAAAAATGTTTGCTTTGCGATTACGCCATTAATCGATGACATTGATAGTAGAACACTTGTTTAGTAAAATCCTTGATAGCTGCAGCTCAACAAGGCACTTGGTGCTTGGTTCTGTTTTCTATTGCTTTTTTTGTGTGTTATCTTATTTCATTCTGACACCACAAAAAAATCCCATGTTGTGCTTTGACAACACTGACAATTAAAGCTTCTGATTCTGATTCTAAAATTAACCTTGTATTTTTGGAGGAAACTCGATTACCTGAAGAAAACCCAGGTAACCATGGACATAACATCCAACACATCCAAACCTCTTGTTTACCTCCAATTTGTTTTTAATTTTGTGAATGTATTAACCATGTTTTTACTTCAACGGCTTAGATTTCTTTTTAATTTTGTGCTAATTTTCGATCATGATTTTTTTACCATTGAAAGAAATCCTCGAAAAATGTTTCATGATAGTTCTGAACATGTTTTAAAATACCCAAAAGGTAGACAGAGTTTGAAAAAATAACGATCAGGCAAGTATTTCATATAACAGCTGCCCATCATATTTAAAAAAACTAGAATCTAATTTGAAAACTTGCCATGCATTGTTAAAGATAATGCACAAAAAATAAAGAGAACTGATCATGTTGACATTATATATCAGTTATAGAGCATACTTACGAACATGTACCATTGTATTCCTAATTGTGTATTTTAAATATTAATCCTGCCACCCTTTGTCTAAAATTGTCACTGTAAATAGTTGTCAGTTAGAAGCTAAGCGTTCAGGGAAGAATCCAAAGCCATGTGGAACTTATTGGTTACAATTATTTTATTAAACAATTTATTAAGGTGAAACGCAATTTTTGTGTCCGTATGTCTTGTTTTGTACTCTATTAATATATTTATTTTATTCAAAATGTTGTAAAAATCAATCCATAAATAAATAAAAAACTTTTTTTTTTAAAGGTAGTTTATTCACAATAAAATTGAAGGCAATAATTAAGCACTAACTATGCGCCTGGTAAGCAACTGCTATTTTTTTTAGCAGCTGTGATATTTCCAGTCTGATCATTGCCTCTGCTGCAGTGAAGCAGGACGGGCCCGTTCTGACACTCACCAAGGCCACGCGAGTCATGTGCAATAACGGCCAAAGCCACATTGAAGAAGAGGACAACGTGTCATAAAGCGCTCATGTTAAGGGGGCAACACCTACAAGCCACTTGGCCGGGGAATCGCGGGATGTTTAATCATTGCCCGCTTACATTAACTTGGATATCCCCCCCGGGCATCTGCGTGGGGGTCTGGCTGCTGGGCGGTGGCTTTTTGCAAAAAGGCTGGTGGAGACGGCAGAAGAGAGGAAGCGAAGCCCCTTCATTACCCGGGCTGTCTATCTCCGGCAACCACCAATGGCAGTCAAGATAAGGAATTACAAATGATATCATGACGATTTTTCACGCTCTTCAAACCACTGATGTTTTACCGACTCATTTGCTATGATACCTTGTTACGGATCCAGCTGTGATCCAGTGACGTGTCATGGGGCTAGAAACCCGCCGCCTGCTGAGCCTGGCCAATGACCTGGAAGGCAATAGGGGATGCCAGTGCCTGCAGCATGTGCTGCGCTGACAAAGCAGCAGGGCACCGTCAAAAACCCTCTCGTACAAACTTTGCAGATCACTCAGTTTTTACCGGATGAGTAGGCACTGTTTTTTTTTTTTTCTCTCTCTCCTATGTCCTTACATGAGGTTTATGGATTTCCCTTCGGTGAGTCTGCGGCTCTAGTTGATGTGGAGCAAAAACCCCTTGCCCACAAGGGGAATAGTGTAATGGTGGATCTGGGCTAGGAGGACGCAGATAACATGTGGCAGGGTCACTGCGCAGGTTAAGCAACAATTCAGTTGAGTGCCTGTAAAGGAAGGAGAGGAAAAGACTAGCGCACCAGCCCGAGAGAAAAATCCAGATTAAACTTTGGCCTTTGTACCAATACTCCCCCTCTACCTTTTGGTCATTTAGGAACACTTGTGAGAAATCCTTTTAATTGACAAGACACAACTGATTGAGACCCTTATCTTAACCTGTTAAAAGACCCACTTTCCTGCTTTCAGGGTCATGCTAAAGTTTAATGGCGTACATGAGAGTGAAAACAGGGGTTATGGTGGATAATCTGAGTCACGTGTGTATAACTCAAGGCCTGGTTTATGAGCCCTATTGGATGTTTGTCTCAAATCAAAGTAGATTCATGTCCATGATAGGAATGTGACCTATACAAATGCCATTGCTAAAGCAAAGTTGCTAGGACAACTTTCGAGAACAATGTATCTGATGTCAAAGGAAAGACATTTTATAGGAGTGTTTGATGAAAAAACACATAAATACTTAAGATAGATTGAGGATCCAGGAACAAAAAGAAACATCAAATTCAAACTTTCGTTGAAGAAAGTTTGGTCGAAATACATTTTGATTGCAACTAAGACAGCTTGAGAATTTTTTGATTGAGTTGGACAATCCTGATCTAAGTGAATCTAGAAAGAACCTGATTGGAATATGAGAAAAAAGAATAGCTACACGATTGAAATAAGTTATCGTAGCATAACCCCTGAGATCCATCAAGTGCTCTGTGGTTAAACGATTAAACTCTAGATAATAAAGGTATTTTTCCTTCACAAATATGTTGCTATATCTATTTTTAGCTGCCTGTAAATTTAAAGTCAATATAGACTCGCCCGGATCGTTTAGACAGAAAGTCAGTCTACATCATCAACATAGGCTCATAATGGGCAAAATGGGCAGAAAGCCGTAAGGTGATGTCACTTGACCTTTTTCCTAATGGATCATGGGTAATATGGAAAAGAGAAAGCACCAAAGACATGGAGCTGAACAACAAATAATCCTTTTCTTGTTTATTGTTCCCTTTTAATCCCTCATAGTTCAACAATCAACAACTCGAGTGGTGGAAAAATTCCGATAAGGAAAGATAGATCCTTTGTTGGTACAGAGGGGTTACAATCCCTTTTTTAAGCTCTGTTTATTAAATGCACTTCTGTAATTTGTACAGTAAACATTTCAACAGTAGCTTCTTGGTCCTATATTTTACAATGTGCTCTGTACTGTATAGTACAATGTATTATGGCATAAAAAATATAACAGTAATTATAAAATTATAGGACAGTTCTGTTTGCACTCAATTTTGGATTCAACTATAAACAATACTTTATACATTTTACACGGTTTGTTTATTTATTTGATGCTCAAAAAGAGGACATGACATTAATGGTGGATGTAGTAAGTTATTAACCTAAATTATATACTTTTATATAAATATTAAAATGTGATTCAAGTAGTCACCACATGCAATATAATTTGACCGTTTCAATGTCTATAATAGGTCAATAATAAGAGTGAAGTACACTATACTATGTCGCTGACAGGGATGAAAGTTAAGTGGCAAAAAAAGCATTTAGTTAAGAGTATAATTCGACTGTTTTATTTATCTTAATTGTTTCTTATGCTTTGCTCATGCTAGCAATGCCAGCGGTTAAGTTAAGGTAACATTAGCGACCTACTGTAAATCATTTCCTGTAAAGTTTAGTGAAAAAAACAGGTTAAAATGAGTTATAAAAGTACACTAAATTACCGTAAACGATACATTTCGGTAATTAATGTACTGCAAAAAGCTGGTAAAAGTATCCAGCAATTTACAGTACTTTAACGGCACTCTTTTAAGCCACTTTGTATTTTCTGTAAATTTTACAGGAGTTTAATTACAAAACAAATAGTATAAAATGCAGCTCAACAGGAAGAAAAGAGATTCCGATTTTTTAACTTGGTAGTCACATGACGAATCTACCGAGACAAACGCTTAATTAATTTTTCTCTTTCTCCAACTGGAACTCAACAAGGTTAAGGTTGTTTGGGTTTCCAGATGAGAGCCCTCACGCAATCCCAGGCCCCGATGACTTCTACTCTGCCGGAGAGATGTGGGCGAGACTGACGGAATCGAGAGTGTCAGGAGGTATTAGCCCTCGCAGCCCAAAGCTGGTGAACAAAACCAGCAAGTGCCCCCTGACCCGGTCCACCACAAGACCTAGTGACCCAGCAATCATCGGGGAAACAGAGGAGCAGAGCAAGACGTCGTTGAGGAGAGATTATCTGACGTGTGTCTATTAAGCTCAAAGGAGAAAGAGAAAAAAAAATCATAAAGAGACTAAAGATACAAAGCGACAAATCTGAAAATCGCGGTCGTCCTCTGGCAACAACAAATGGTTTTTTCAAAGCTGTTGGGATCGCTCTGATTCCATCGCTCTCTCACTCCATTTAACTGAATTAATGAGTCGGTCCAGCCAACCTTCATAATTCTTATTTTCTAGATGTATGATTCTTCCTCTCTGCGGCGTTTTTATCACATGCATATCACACTCACATATATAAAGGGGTTTAAATTTAAATGTCTATATTATTCTGGGACAAAAAACGTGTTAATGATCTTCTGTTTTGTATGTATTTAAGAGGAAAACAAGATGATTTATGTTGTATTTACTCTGTTAAAAGGCAAATTCAGACTTTTAAACGTGGAAAAGATCAAAAGAAAAAAAATCTTCATGGGTTAGATCATGTGGAAAATTACATTTCCTCAGGGGCCACGTTATATACTGTGACTGTTGTGAGGATCGCCGAGCCATAAGAGAGAGAGAGAGATATGATGGAAGTAAATTACATTCAAAAAAACCTGTGCAAAATTACATTATATTTATTAACATGTATTACAATTAAAAAACAAAGATAAAATAAAATAAAAATTCTAAATCTGATCGTAATATTCAGTCTGAATATTCATTAAAAGAAAAAATTTAAAAAATGACAAAGACATGAAGCAAATTGTAATATGAGTGAAAACAATTATGATAGCAAAATAGTTTTTTCTATTCCAATCAGTTCTGTTTTGACATCATGAGGGCTGAATAAACTCAATCAAAGGGCCGCAATATCTGCATTAGTTTATTTCATCACATGTTCAATTGTATGTTATTTTTTAAAAATCAAAGTATGACTTTTTTATACTGTAAAAAACACAATTACATCCATATTCCTTGGTTGACTGGATGTTAACACTTACACCACCTTTTTTTTACGCTATTTCTTTCCTTGAATTCTTTTTTTTTTTTAACATAAAAATGTCTTTAGCATCTGATTCAGATTTTCTATGCTGGACAGCACATATTTATGTCCATATTACTGCTCAATCGAGTATTTCTAATGCTAAAAAAAGGCTTGAATAATATCAATTTAAAAATGTTGAACGATCCTTTGGAGTCTTTTCTAGTTTAGATTTCTTCATTTTAGAGATAGTTCAGATGCTTAATGCTTTGAGTTAACTTTTTATATTCACCACAACACAACCTCTTAGCACCCCAAAATCTTCTGGTCCAGTACTACTTCCATGTTAGCCCTGCTTTATTCTTAAGCTTTGACTCCTTTCCATCTCCTCTCTACCTTTGGTGTACCTGCAGCTGGCCCACTACATTAAGAACGGTCCTGTGTTTCAGGGACTTAAAAATAAATTGTTGGTTTCTGTAACAGTAATTGGCAAATTTTAATTTATTCATGTATTAAAATAACTAAAAAACTAAATATCACATTGTATTTGATTCCTTTGAAAATAGTTATGGTAGCCACGGACATTACTCTGGATCTCAAAGACATGGGTTCAATCCCAGCACTTTTAAACAAATCAAGAGGACAGATTTTCAACAATCACGTGTCTTAAGGGTGTGACCAGTTGTTGTTAAACTGTGTATTCTTGATCGATAGAAACTCAAACCTGCACCCACTGTGGCCCTTGAGGACCACCCTGACCTTTGTTCGTGGCCACTCTTTTCCTTAACCATGTCATGTGTTAATGTTCGATGTTTCAAAATGATTACCTACTAAATATCAACATTAAATACTTACAGTACGAGCTGAAATACGTGAGGTACGAAGGTGTGCATTAGGAAAAATTATCGACTCACATCAAGAAGGTTGCGGGTTCACTTCCCAGTTGGGTTGCAGGCAACTTGTGACCTTTCTGTGTGGAGTTTGTTTTTTCTCCCCCAGTTGGTTTACTCCGGTTTCCTCCCACAGCCCAAAAACATACAGAGGTTAATTGGGAACTTTATGAAATTGTCCGTAGGTATGTGTGTGTGTGTGAATGGTTGTCTGTCTCTGCGACAAACTGGCATCCTGTCCAGGGTGTCCCCCGCCTCTCGCCCTGAGATAGACTCAAACCCCTCCTAGCGACCCCTATAAGGGATAAAGCTGCAAAAAAAATGAATAAATGAATAAGAGAAAGAGATACAAGAAAGAACAGAGTAGGTACGGGTGGATTAGGGAGTTTTTTTTCATTTTCAGAAAGGAGCTTAAATTCTAAAAAGTATACTTTTATAATATGTATACATGTATACATTGGTTGACATTTCATTGGGATATATTGCAATTTGAATAAGAACCCCCTGAATAACCTTTAAATAAAATAAAGGAGCGGAATTTCTGAAAAGTTTTTTATTAGTTTGTATAAATATGGTATAAATTTCATCTAAAGTTTATACATTTGAAATTTCAGGTGTGCTTTTAAGCTATTTTGTAGAGCTTTTTTTTTGGTTCTATCAGACAGACACACACATCCATACAAATACATATCTTAGGATTTAATATATAAATATAATTCTGACATGCAGCTATTAAAATGAGGGTTTTCTCACTTCAGAACAAATGTCAGAGCCAGACAAACCAACAAAGCTGTGAACACCTGAGGACAGGTCTGCATCCAGCACAATGTCAGCCCGGGCCTCCCACTGTGATACCTTCCCCACAACCTGCTTCAGGCTATATAACAATACAGTATAGAGCCTGGAAAAAAAAGCAGCTGAAAATATGGTAAGTGTTATTTAATAATAAATCCCAGTCGCTGAGAAGATGCTTTCTTATTTCCATATGTTATACAGAACACTTGTTTATCCCTTTTATAAAATGATGCCAGGTCATTCATTATTCATAATCCGTCCGAGTTATTACCGTTTCCCCGCCGGGCTTGCCACTGACACCATAAACATTATGAGGAGTTGAAGCGTTGCTGCCGCTGCTGTGAAAAGTGGTCACAACTGAGTGGCTTCAGTACACTGGAGACAAGCACTAAATGTCATTCAAGTGACCCGTGAATTTCTAATACACGCAAAGCGACGGCAATAAGACAGGTGACAAGAAAGGGAAAAATATTGTTGAATTAAAGATGGTTTACGGATGCTCATATGTTTTATCAGGGGAAGCCAGAAACCACGTTCATGGCGTTCCTATTATCACTATGAAATGTAATTAAATATTTGTGTTCACGCTGTTTGGAAGCATGAATGGAGTTCAAACTTTGATCCTTTTATGGTTTCCTTGTTCCTCTTTAACTGTGGTTAACCTCATTTCCATAAACTATACTTTCTTTTTTTCTTTATGTTTTCTAAAAAGTGTATTTTATGGTACTGAATTCTTTTTTTTTTAAAACTCTAATGACATCTCATCTTGTGTCGTCTTCACAAGGGTAGTTTCCCAGCTTTTTAAAAATTTTACACATATTTATTAGCAGCTACTGTCACCTAGACATCTTAGAAATATTATTTTTATTAGGTATGTTATTTTGGATAACAAAAACCCAGGTACGATAAGTTTGTTAAATAATGTGACACTAGTTTTCTAATGTTACCAAAAGACAATTACAATGATTTTTGGACCCTTATAATTTTACCATGGGCTAGTTATGGCCCATGGTATTAGCTTTGACCATCTGTCCTGGTGTAGTTCATGGAATTTATATTAGCAAGTCTATAAAACACAAATTGTCTCTTTTTTCATTTTAATTGTTGGACTTGAATTCAAAACCACCTGAGCTCAGATCACCAAGAGATCACAGCAAGGAGACGGAGACAGAGACAAAGACCAGGATCAGGACCAGGGTCAGGACCAGGACCAAGAACCAAAAACCAAGACCAAGACCAAGACCATGACCGAGACCAAAACAAAGACAAAGTACGAGACTTGATTGTTATTAATATAGAAAAAGATAAAGAATAATGTAAAAATAAAAGGGAGATGGAGACGCAGACAAAGACCAGGACCAGGAACAAAACCTAGACCAAGACCAAGACCGGCTTCTTATTAATATAGAAAAAGATAAAGAATAATGTAAAAATAAAAGGGAGATGGAGACGGAGACGAAGACCAGGACCAGGAACAAAACTTAGACCAAGACCAAGACCAAGACAAAAACCAAGACTGGCTTGTTATTAATATAGAAAAAGATAAAGAATAATGTAATTTAAAAAAAAAGGGAGATGGAGATGAAGACCAGGACCAGTAACAAAACCTAGACCAAGACAAAGACAAAGACATAGACAAAGACATAGACAAAGACCAGGACCAGGACCAGGACCAGGACCAGGACCAAAACCTAGACCAAGACCAAGAAAAAGACTGGCTTGTTATTAATTATACTTATTAAAAACAAAATATTAAAAAAAAAAGAAGTTTTTAAGTGTGGCCACATATGGGCACAGAGTTACTTGCTAATAGATAAACTTTATTATTCAATTCAATCAGCCATTGAGTGTAAAAATATAGAGGATTTATCTGTGACATTGCCCGTCTGTTACTGGACCACTGAGTTAAAACCAGTCTTTAGGCACATCCATCTTGGAAAAGAAGGTTCAGCCAGACTCCAGCCATGAGAGAACGGGTGGTTGAATTATGTTGTTTATTTGCTAGTTAAGCTCATTCAAAAATATATTACATGTATCAATGTCATATTTCACTTTTGGTCAATTTGTATTGTATAGTCAAATAAAGTTATTGTTACCAAGACACTATGGATTAAAAAAACAACAATAAGACCTCAAATAAGTGTATTTAAACATTTTAATCGTTATCATTAATCTGGCTATTTTCTTGTCAATGTCAGTTTCCAAAACATGTGTATATTGGCAGAACAAGACAAGAAAAAAAACCACTCTAGCTTAAACCATCTATTTAACCCCCCAGCGATGGTCAGCCTATAAAACCAGAATGTGTTGGCACCTTTATGGTATAAATACTCACTCACCCTGGGCATAAGAGAGCTGTCAACGGAACATTTGTTTCCCATTTTCCTACCACCCAGAGCCCTGGAAGCTGAGAAAAAAGAAGGTGTTAAAAAATGTAAAGGCAACGCTAAGTCTGCCCCACGGTAAAGTTTGATACTGAAACAGATGCGGCCCTTTTTTTTTTATTGAGTGTGGTTTTTTCATTGAATGGGCAGCAGCAGCAGCAGCAACAGCCACTTGGACTGGACCTTCTATTCATTACTTAACATTTGAAAACAAAAGTGCATGTCAAGTGAACTGTAAGACGAGGGATGTCAGAGGTGCGTGATCTGACCCATGCATTGAAATAAGCCGCTATAACCCCCCCCGCACCCCCCCACCGTCCAGCCTACCGTAAATAGATCAAAGCACATCTGTTTCGGTGTCCAGCAGCCACACATCCGTAATTGCGAACCGGCCTTAATGGCTCAGAGCGAGCCATCAGTTGCTAAGCAGTTTGGACAACGGAGATGCTAAAGCATATGAGCCAAGTGTGGCGGTCAGTAATCGCTGGACAGGGGAGTTTCTTTGGAGGTGGCCGTCTGGTCTCTAGTGGACTGAAATTGATATCACGACTTTAAGGATGGACGACCCGGGGACGCCGACTACTGGACCTTTTTTTTAGGGAAGACGGGCGGGAGTAGCGATCCAGACGATCCCCAAAAATATCACCTGAATGAGGCTCTGTTAATCGTTTTCAAACCGGGTCTTAGAGAGTCCAGAGCGGTCCTGGCTGAGTGGATAAAGCACTGAGTGACGAGAGAAGCCTCAAGTTTGGCCAGTTGTCACAGTGTGACACTGATTCGGCCTAATGAGCGTAGCGCTGTCACCACACATCTGCCTCTCGTTCACTTGTAGGATCTGGCAGACTTCGGGAAAAAACCTGCTGGAGTCGCTGCCCGAAACGCTGGAAAAAAACGCGAGACACGAGCAGCTTCCCCGCGTCACTTGCCAAGGAAACAAGAATTTGTGAACGACTTCAACCACCGAGTGAAAATTGCACCGAAACAAGGATTAGTCACGACTGAGCAGCTGAGAGTTGGGAAAACAAGCATATCGAGGAATGAGAAAGTAACTCGTTTTTTTTTTCATTAAATAAGTGGCGACAACTTAACAAGGAAAAATGATTTTAACGGAACTAACATGTCATATAAATACTCAATTTACTGCTTAAAAAGCAAACCAAAAATCATCATAAAAAATGAGTCAATAGTTTAATAATAATAGTTTTAGTAATTTTTAGACTAAAGCAGTGGTTTGGCTACAGGACCCACCATTAATCACAAATTTATATGACCATTGAAATAAAAGCAAATCATTTCTTTGCCCAGTCAAAGCTTTCAACTCAATTTTAGGCCAAAAAAGCCATGGACATATAATCATTATTCTTTTTAAAGAAGTGACCCTACAGTTTTTAATAAGGACGTTGGGGATTTAATTTAAAGAAATTATAGTTTCTCCAATGCAAAACCAGACAATTGCCTGAACCTAAATTAAACACTTCTAATATTGGTCTCCCTAATTTTTTGTCTTTGATGCGTCTTTCAAAAACTAGTGATGGTCTGCTGAAGCTTCATGAAGCAGTGTCATGTTGTTTATAGGTCAGTAGGTGGCGCCATCAGTTTAAAATGATGTGATGTTTCATTAAAACAGTTGTTCAAAACAAAGGAAAATAGTGCAGAGGACGCCATCTAGTGGACGCTGAAAGTAATGACACTGCTTCATGAAGCTTCATCAGACCATCACTAGTAAAAACTAGTAAAAACAGCTTATGTGGGGATGTGCTTCCACTCTGAGATAACAAGAACAAAACTTTTCCATACACAGCTACGGCCTTTAGGATTGATGTCAAAATATGGACTGATCCATTCATTTTATTAATCAGATTTAAAAGTTGATTGAAATCAAACCTTGTTCCTTGTACTGACCAACATTTTTTGCCATTGAAAAATGTATTAGCGATTTTGAAAAATTGTTTATGACTGTTTGTCCTGTGAATGAGAGGTGTGTGTATAACATCCACGACACATTGAAGTAGAGCTAGAGAGGGTTTATTTGAAGAGGAAGAACAATTCTTTAAAAAAGGTATTTTTACTCTACCCTGGCAAAACAACTCGAAAGAGCGAACAGATGGATATCTATTTTAAATGAGCCATTATTTTCCAATCATCATTTGCGTGTGAGAGATGATGTTGCAAACATCAAACACACCTACTGCTGTATTTTTTATTTGATTATACGGTTCATGATGTTGAGATTTGCTTCGGCCAACAAATCAACTTTTGACAGGGTTCTGTCCCTTCGTTGGGTTTCAATAGATAGATTCTACTGCTTGTTGTTTGAGCACAAGATTCATGATTTAACGGTAAAGACATCGGAAAGAGTGTTGTGACCGTTTCAGCCATTTGGCTTGAGAGATAAGGGTGGGTGGTAAAGTTGAGTGTATAATGGCACTGGTGAAAAGTTGGTGTTTTGGTGCTTGATCTCGGTTTAAATCTAAGATGTATTTAAACTTAAGATGGTAGTAAATAACATCATACGCTCAACATATTTAATAGAGCCATTTCTAGTTCCGAAACCGTTTAAAAAAAGAAAAAGCCAGTTTGGAACCAGTAATACCCAAGATACCCAAACCAGTTTAAGGGAAGGGTACCTAAACAATACCCACCCTATTGGCGGGAGAAACCATGGAAGGTCACTAATGCACAACATGGGGTCGAGCATTACAGTCAAGCAAGTACAGGGTCAGGGTCAGGCATTCAAAGGGAGGAAGCAGGAATGCATTTGAACAAAACAATTTCATGGTTAAGGTAATGATAGGATCACTACTACATCAGAGAAGAACAACTGTAGACCTGATTTCAAAAAGTTGCGTCCATTTGGCTTATGGCTACATGAGCTCAACCTCACTTTTCAAACAATACTTTCCGCAATACAATATGCTCACTTTCTGCAATACTGCGCTCTTTAAAAACTTTTCCCCAACTGTCATTTACATTTTCAACATTCAAAAGCCAACATCCTTTTAACAACATGAAATACTTAATGATGACTCAGTGGTAAAATATACTACAGCTCCTCTGATCGGGCTGTCTCCCCATCCTTGTCTGTTTTCCTTCTTTCCAAAGATTAATAATAATAATTATAATAATAATTTTAAGTTATGTTTTCGTAAATAAGTGAAGGTGTCATGAGACTGAGTGACTGATAAATTGGCTGGAACTGGAGGGAAGTTGTTTTGTTTTAAGGGGTAAGATAGAGTTGTTGTTGTTGTTGAATGGTGTCTGTATTTTGGCCTGTGCATCAGTTACCAAATAGATTGATAGAAACTACTAAGTATTGTCAGTCGAGAAAAATACAAAATATAAATAGGCAGTACTGTATGAAAAAAAAATCTGTAACAGACCACTTTATTGTCAAAAATAGAAATATTACGAACAGAATTAAGCCATAGGAGTGTTTGTCATTTAATGTATTGTTTATGGTATTTTTTAATATAAGTGGTAAATGTGTTTTTTAATTCCGTAATGTAGGTGACATTGGGGGCTTTTTGGTAGTGATGGTCTGATGAAGCTTCATGAAACAGTGTCATGTTGTTCAGATGTCAGTAGGTGGCGCCATTAGTTTAAAAATGATGTGATGGTTATAAAAAAAAAAAATAGGGCAGAGACTGCCATCTAGTGGACTCTGAAGATAATGACACTGCTTCATGAAGCTTCATCAGACCAAAACTTATTTTTGGGACCCTCGATGTACTGCGACTTTTTTGGCACTTCCGCTTTGGCTTCCCTTTCTAAAATCAGATGTTGCCCCTCGGGCAGATCAATTCCACGAGTACAACTTCTACCTTCAATCTCCCTGTTAAAACTACAAATGTTACCACGATCCTTTTTTGCATCAAAACCTTTTGCATCGAACTTAAAAAAAAAAATACATTCATCATGGTTAGAGACTTTTAACTGCAACCTCTTCAGACCTGCCATGTTAACCTCTGACCTCTTTATTGTCCCGGAGTTGCGGGGGGTCTAATTATATGTAATAATAGATCATGTAATAAACAGGTTTTTTTTTTTCACTCCAGGAAAGTTAACAGGCCAACTGGGAGGAGATAAGAAGTCTAGAAATCTTATTATTATGTATTGTTGTCATCAAATATTCCCAAATCTAAAGAAAAATGGTGACGTTTTTAAAATCTTTTTTTTTTTTGTTAAACATGTCGTCTCTAGATATTAATACAGCGACTAGTTTACATGATATGACACGTATGTGTATTTAACAAAAAAAAAGGTGCCTAAAGGTAATTTTTGTCCAAATATCAAACGTCTTAATGTTCCTGCGCCTCCCGACGTGATGCCGCAGATGATGTATGTGGCGGATGATCAGAGGAGACAAGAAGACAATGCGAAAAGGACTGTACGTCGTTTAAGGTGATGATGATCCAGCCCTGGTGTCTCTGATCCGCGGAAGACAGCAATCCTCCCATCTGTCTCCGCAGACGGAGCAGCTTCTCGGAGGGAAATTCCTCGTGGGCATCCTTGTGGAAAATAGCACAAAGGTTTACCAAACATCATTGTGGCACCAATTATTGTTAATATACATCAAATGGCCTGAGCCGCGTCCAAGAAACAGACTGATCACTTCAATGACGGCAACTGTCAGTCTGCAGTGGCGGCGAGAGAGAGTTGTTGAAATAATTAGTCCATGCCCTGTGAATAAAACAATAATACAACAGCCGAGATGACATCCAAAATATGCACGTCGCCTCAGATGACCTGAAAAGTGTCCGCGGCACGGGCGCGACCAAACAAGGCCGGCGCTCACAAACAAAGGCCGAGTCAGCAGCTTGAAGATCAGCTTTGTTCCTGTCCGTGTGTGTGTGTGTGTGTGTGTGTGTGTGTGTGTGTGTGTGTGTGTGTGTCTGTGTGTGTGAAGGTGTGTGCGCTGATACATCAGTGAGAAGGACCAGTAATCAAAACCATCCAAGCTGGTGTCTTCAAGTCCATGTGTTCCCTTTCAAATATAAACAGAAACATGATAAAACATTTTCTCACTCTATGTACCTGAATGCATTTTTTTTTTTTTTAACTCAAAGCCACTATTTTTGTTGCAAATAAAACCTTTAATATAAAATAAATATTTACAAAGTATGAAATTTGTGTCACACCTTTTATCCACGACTTCATTTTGCTGAAAATGATGCGTAACCATGTGATACCTGCTTAGTCTGTGGCGACTGACTGATAATATAAAGAATTTCAAACCCTTCTTCCAACATTCTTTAAAGGTTTTATTCTTTTTATTTATTTATCGCAAGCTGGTAAAAATAAATAAATAAAATATGTATGTTGGCTCAAAGCAGAGCTGGTTTTCAAAAACCAACACGTGACTTTAAAAGATTCAACCTGCACAAACTGAATTTAAAAATAATAGACTTTAGAAAATGTATTCTTGATTAATTCAGTGTTTTCATACACAGTTTTTCGGAGACTATGGAGGCGAGGAATGGGTGGTGTCAGGACCCGTAAACAAATGTGTTTGTGGTATCCCTTCCATAATTACATATGCAGTGGTGGAGGTCGTTCATCTTGACCCAGAGACAGCACAAAGGATACGACAAACACATTGGCCTCCAGGTCACTTGATTAATCACATTTTTACAAAGAAAACCAAACAAAACAGAATTTATTTGTATATTATTGTTATGTTATACACTCAAGAATGTTAAATTCCCTTTGCAACTCAAAAGTCACACTTGTTATTATTAATAAGTTGATTTTAATTTAGTTAAGATCTGTTTTTCCGTGAATTCTATTTGACCCACACTACTGATTGTAAACTTGTCTTTTCTGCGGTTGATTGATTTCAGTGAGTTCAAAGTTCCTTTTCAGAGTAATAGACAAAGAAGTTTGTTCATTTTAATGTAGCGACTGGCGCTCAGTTGTCTTTGTCTGCGTCTTCATCTAAAAAGACGCCGAAAAAGCATCCAAATACCTTCATGGTGTCCAGCTTAGAACGAATAGAAGCCTCGACAAGAGGAATTGTTCGGACAAAAATAAAATATATTTAATTTGTCTCTGGTTAAAACGTTAAAACAACAAGAAAAGGACATATCATCAGCCCATCACTAGTAAAGACTATGGCAGACCGCCATTGTTTCGTCCATCTATTATTAAGTAAGTAAAGGTTATTTGTAAAGATCTTTCTAGACCAGGGTCACAAAGCGCTTTAACCATAAAAACAATACACAGTTAAAATATATACTTTAAAAGTTCAAGACACATAAAACAAACACAGGAGTCCCAGAAAATCATGGAAAAACCTGCACAAATAAAACGTCTTAAGATGTTTCTTGAAGGGGTCAGTAGATCATCAAACACAGAGGGAGAGGAAGATCGTTCCAAAGCTTAGGAGCAACAGTCTGGAAGGATTTCTCTCCTCTGGTCCTGAAGCGTGATCAGGAACCATCAGTAGATTCTGATCCACAGACCTCAGAGCCCGAGCTGGGGTGTAAGGCTGGATAAGATCAGTGATGTAAGGAGGAGCCTGACCATGAATAGATCTGAAAGTAAGAACCACAATTTTAAAGTAGATCCTGAATGAAACTGTCAGCCAGTGAAGAGTTTTAAGGATCGGAGAAATGTGAGTTCTTCTACTAGAGCAGGTCAGTATTCTCGCTGCAGAGTTTTGTATTAACTGCATGCGAGACAGTTCCTTCTTGTTTAGACACTAAAATAAACTGTTTAGTATAGTAGTCTAAATGAGAAGACACAAACAAATCTTCAATCTTTCCTAAGTTTAGAGACAGTGTTTGGTAAACACGCAAAAGTTGCATCTATTAATACCTATGTAATCTCAGTAATATGCCTACATTTGGCCCTTCAGTTAGACTTTCACTTTTTAAATTACTTTATTTCACCACAACAGTGAGCGATAAAAGCCAACAACCGCATGTCATGTGAATTAAATTACAACAAGGTTTTCCGTCTCTTTATATTGACATTTTTGTGGTAAAACATGGAAACTTCATGAAATAAATGCGACTTCAGTTGCTATATGAAGTAAAAACAAACACATTTGCCAATAAAAAACTAATGTATTACAATTATTCAATACAACAACACTTAATACTAAATTAGGTTTGGAGTGTCGAGTCTGTACTTCACATTATTATAAACATGTCATCGAATGATGAAGCTATGACTGTGTTTTTGTACTACACGGTGAAGTTAAGGACTACAACATCAATAACTACAGTTTATCTTCCATCTATCTGCCATTCTTTAAAGAATAATACAGATAATACTCAACTCAGTGTTGAAGATCTAACTTGTTTTGTCCCCAAAAAAAGGGTCCATTTTGATGTCGTCTACAGCCGAGGATGAATCGCCCTTTTTTTTGTTGTTGTTTCACCGTTTGATCCTTACAGTTTTCCTCGACTCGCCACAGCCTTCAGAGTCTTGTCGCTAAATTGTCTCTTAATTTGCCAGGAAAAACTTTCTCAACTCGGGGGAGAGAGAGAGAGAGAGAGACTCACACACACACACACACACACACACACACACGGGTGTGAAGTCACAAGCAGTTCAGCAGACACAATAAGACGGTTTCACAATCGGCCGCCGTGTCAACACTTTGACAGGTTCGATTAGGAAACTTTCCTAAAGATGCTGTTTATAGAAAACTTTGACACGCCATGACCTCAGTCAGATGTTTGCCGTGCACTCGAGGTGCAGCAGAACCGGGTAAGAGTCGGTGATAAAAAAACGAGAGTGGTCGAGAGGAGAAAGAGAGAAAGAGAGAAAGAGAGGAGGGAGTGGAGGGTGTTGGTGGTGATGATGAGACCAGACACGAGCCACATGAGGCCCCTGACAGTCCCCTGCAGTAACTCCTCACACACATGCACACACTCGTGTATTTAACAAACCTTTGGCTCCAGATTATACTTTATAAAAACACCTAAAATATCTTAAAAACAATAAGCAAACACCGTTACGTTATTAAAAATTAATATTTGGATTTATTTCAACTCGAAAAGAAGGCCTTGCTTTGATTTCTTGTGCTCGACCGACCTCTAGTGGCGAGATTTTGAAGTACAGTAACTATTCAATTGAATTGTATGAATGGATTGCATTGAATGAATTAAGTTCATTTTCGAAAATGTATCAAATGTCATTATTTGTACATACAAATAAATAACTAAAAAACTTTAACTTGAAAAAGAAATGGATATACTTAAAAATACTGTGTTTTTAACTCTTTATTAATGCGTTTGTGGGCAAATGACACATTTCTACACATATATCCCTAAATATACATAATGTATAAACACTAATTTATACAACATATATCTCGCCTCTTATTATCTTTATTTCACAATACTAATACTAAGCAGGTATCCATATAATTACATCATCTATACACATATGTACTTCATTATTATTATTATTATTATCCCTGTACATCTATATTTTATTCGAACATATAGTTCAATATTATAATTCTAACTTTCTTTTTTAAATCAATATTTATTACAATTCATATTCCTTTCAATTCAATATAAAAACTTGCAACATTTTTAAATGTTAAATTCTGCCATTTAATATTCACACTGACACTGATATACTTCAATATATGACCATTAACACTATTTCTTTTTCTACATGTATTCCTCCTCTTCCTCAATTATCACTCTTCCTCTTTCATATTCTTATTTAGAAATATTCTTTTGTACCTTTTTTTTTAAACAGATTTATATTTGAATTTTGTTTTCATTCTGTCTCTGGACTGTTAGAAAAGAATATATACTGTATATATATATATATGTATATAAAAAAAAAGTATTCCCCTTTCCCTTATATAAATTAATAATTAGAAGAACATTAATAAGATATTTACTTTGAAAAGTACTAAGTAGAACCTTTTATTTGAGGTAGTTCCGACTAGAACGGAGACTTGAGAAAACTTTGACAGTTCATATTAACGTGTAATAAAACAGTTAATACTGGCTTAGCTTTTTTTATTTTTTTATTTATTTGTTATTGTTGTTTTGGATTCCATTATTTATTTTTCACCCATCTTGTTCCGCTCAGAACAAGATACAAATAAACGGATAAATAGGTTAAAATCTAGATCAAAACAATATTCTGACTATAGACCAAACTCATGATAATTGATAGTATACGATATATTAGGATATATTGTGATACTGTAGGAACAAGTATATATTTGTAGTATTGTCCAGTACTTGATTCTGGTGTTGCAGAATTTACAGACCACATGACTCTTGACAAAGTCATAACTACTTGTTATGAAACCAAAATATGTTCAAACATCAGCTTTAAAAGACGCTCAAGGTGTCTGTATCCTCTCGTTCTCAGTCATCACACAGAATATCATTGTTCCTCCAGCCGCGGACAACGCTCTGACTGCCATCTAGTGGCCGGACGTTTAATTGAACCCTCTTAAAAAAATGAACAAATGGTGCGAATATTTACATGTTAATTGTCGATTTTTTTTTGATATACTTTTATTTTACACTGAATTTTTAAAATATAAATCATGGAGAAGTAGGGTAACACTAAAATATGATTTCATAGCCAAGAGAAGAAAAATAATATCGAAAACAAGAAGTTTTAATGAAAACCATATATATGACAAAATAAATAAGGGAGTTTTCCTGTAATTTCACTCCTCTCAGCGCCACCTACTGACCTCTATAGAACATGACACTGCTTCATGAAGCTCCATTAGACCATCAATAGCGGAAATACATTATGCATTTCTTCTCAAAGCGTTTTTCCTACATATTCCTAGTATTACAAAATTGAATTTCACTGCCAATAATCAACTTAGATCTAAATATTGAGAAATGGAACGACCCTACAGCTACACGACCTCCTTCCTTGCATGTGACTCGACTAACATGTTTGTTGCGTGTCCAGAAGTCTCCATTAGCACACGCAAAGTCTGACACAACATGTTCCGTTCGCCTCCTTCAGCGAGTTGACGGTATCACGGCGAGGATTGGTTTTTGTAAATAAGAAGCTATATGGGGTGGTGTTCTTGACGCAAAATTGGTTTTGGCAGCGAAAAACATAGCGGATTTGGTTGAGGCACCGGCTCCGGAACCACGCTGGCAACTGGACACGTGTCCTGGTGACCGGGAGTCACTCCCAGTTTGGCTCAGCCACGTACCAGTGGTGCCTCTCCACCACGAGGGCGCCTTTAAAACGATATGCCTTCTGGGTTTTTTTTTTCTGTTCCACGAGGAGCACCATGGACTATGATTCTCCTGGAGTCTGCTGGTCCGACCTCCCTCCCCGCCTCTCTTAGGCCACCCCTGAATCAAAAACACCGAAAAAGGTCACATATCTGAGAAGTGACTTCCGCGCACGTTCCATGCTGAGTCGTCACTTTCAATTTTCTTAGACCTTTCACGTCACAGGCCCATCAGCACCACTTAGTAACATATATATATATATATATATATATATATATACACATACTGTATGTATTCAGTATACTCTTCGAATCGAGTCAAACTAAAAATCATTAAAAAAAAAAGTTTTTTGTACATAAATATATTTCCTAAACTAGAGCCATTTTATTGTAATTTGATTGAACTTCTTATTTATTATTTATAATTAAGTCATTTTAAGGTATTGCTTATTTTATTTTAATTTATTGTAGTTTATTTTGGTATCCCTTGTGTTGTCTCTGGGTCAAGGTGACGCAAAGGAAGAAAAAAATGTGTTTGTGGTATCCCTTGTTTCGTCTCTAAGTCAAGCTGACCTGTATGACCAAAACAAACGTATTTGGTATCACTTGTGTCATCTATGGGTAAAACCGACCCGAATGCTGAAAACAAATGTGTTTGTGGAATCCCTTTTGTCGTCTCTGGGTCAAGGTGACCCGTATGCCGATAACAAATGTGTTTAAGGTAACCCTTGTGTCATCTCTGGGTCAAGGTGACCCATATGCCAAAAACAAATGCATTTGTGGTATCCCTTTTGTTGTCTCTAGGTCAAGGTGACCCAAAGGCCCGAAAACAAATGTGTTTGTGGTATCCATTGTCAAACACCTACATAAAATAAATTAAACAAATGAATGGATCAAAAAGCCAGCTACACCAAGTCAAGTGGGATTTGAACCCGCAACTTTGTGCTGTGAGGCTGAAAATGAACTTGATAACTTCATTCGTCATCTGATCGATGCTCAGACAAACTACATAAATCAAATACGTAGGTTTGCTTTCGTCAAAACTTTTTTCTTTCTTAATTATACACAAACAACAACAAAATCAAGGACAAAATGGAGAGATTTGAAGGCTGACGATGGCTCTTACAATTGCCAGAACACGATATAAGATATATATTATTCCATTCAAATAAAACGTATTTACATTTTCAGAAGAGTCTTGCGCTCAAAATTGAACAAAGAGTGAAATTATGGAAAATCTCCCTTATTTAGTTTGTCATATACTGTATATGTTTTGAATTTCATTAAACCTTCTCGTATCTAAAATTTTATTTTTCATTTTTTGGCTTTGAAATCATATTTTAGTTTCATCCTACTTCTCCATGATTTGTATTTATTTTTTTTATATTATAGGTCTGTGTAAAATAAAATTATTCCATATTTTTTTTAATTGATAACATGAAAATATTCACACCATTTTTTCATTTTTTGTGTTTCAATTAAATGTCCGGCCACTAGATGGCGGCAGTCATAGCGTTCTCTGCAGCTGGAGGAGAACATATTTTGATTCCAAAACAAATGAACGCGGTTACAACTTCGTCAAGAGTCATGTGGTAATGTGGTCTGCAACACCAGAGTCAAGTACTTGACAATACTACAAATACATTCTTGTTACTACAGTAACACAATATACACAACTCTATATACATTGATTTAATTGTAATAACAGATCAGTTGTCAGGGATGTTCTAACAAACTAGTATCTTGGACACACCAACACTGTGTTGACGCTCGACTGCCTCCTTCTTTTTCCTCCTCAGCTCTGTTTGGGATATTATGGGATGCTTAACTCCACGCACAGAATTAATGGAGCGTGAAGTGCAGCCGGCTCCTGACCTGCAGGTGTCGTCGTCCTGCTGAAGCTCTTATTGTGACCCTCGATGTAACCACGTGTGACTCGTGACGACCAGTGACCTTTGCTGCGTCCTGCAGGCTTCCGTCTCAATTACGACCGGCCCGGCTGAGAGACCGGCGGCTGCAGGTGAGAGAATCCATTTCTCACGGAAGCGCGGCGGTCGGAAAAACTTGTTAGAGTTGGGGTTCAAAAGAGAAAAAAAGTCATGAGTGATTATCAGGAGTTTGAAAGGAAGCAGCTGCTTGTTTGTAGGTCAAGAACATCTCAAATGTACTAACCATGGCCTTGAACCAATCTCTCATCGTTCTCAGCATATACTGCGACTGTTTTTTTTTTTTTAGAATCCCTTATTAGTCCCGCGAGGGGAAATTCAACCATTCACACATACTGAAAAAAAGGTTTTAACAGTTGAATAATTAAACATGATCGAAAAAACTTAAAAATAATTAAAATGACAATTTAAAATAAGCTTTAGTCTTAATTTGATTGTACATAATTTCACTTTAAAAATGTATTCATTTTAAAGAAGAACATTGTGTATTTACAATTTAACCCTTGTGTCGTCTCTGGGTCAAGGTGACCCAAAGGCCAAAAACAAATATGTTTGTGGTATCCATTGTGTTGTCTCTGGGTCAAGGTGACCCAAAGGCCCAAAACAAATATGTTTGTGGTATCCCTTGTGTTGTCTCTGGGTCAAGGTGACTCATATGCCGAAAACAAATGTGTTTGTAGTATCCATTGTGTTGTCTCTGGGTCAAGGTGACCCAAAGTCCGAAAACAAATATGTTTGTGGTATCCATTGTGTTGTCTCTGGGTCAAGGTGACCCATATGCCGAAAACAAATGTGTTTTTGTGGTATCCCTTGTGTCGTCCCTGGGTCAAGGTGACCCATATGCCGAAAACAAATGTGTTTGTGGCATCCCTTGTGTTGTCTCTGGGTCAAGGTGACTCTTGTGACGAAAAAAAATGTGTTTGTGGTATCCATTGAGTTGTCTCTGGGTCAAGGTGACCTGAAGGTTTAAAACGAATATGTTTTTGTGGTATCCCTTGTGTCGTCCCAGGGTCAAGGTGACCCGGAGGCCGAAAACTAATGTGTTTGTGGTATCCATTGTGTTGTCTCTGGGTCAAGGTGACCCATATGCCGAAAACAAATGTGTTTTTGTGGTATCCCTTGTGTCGTCCCTGGTTCAAGGTGACCCATATGCCGAAAACAAATGTGTTTGTGGTATCCCTTGTGTTGTCTCTGGGTCAAGGTGACTCTTGTGACGAAAAAAAATGTGTTTGTGGTATCCATTGAGTTGTCTCTGGGTCAAGGTGACCTGAAGGTTTAAAACAAATATGTTTTTGTGGTATCCCTTGTGTCGTCCCAGGGTCAAGGTGACCCATATGCCGAAAACAAATGTGTTTCTGGTATCCCTTGTGTCGTCTCTGGGTCAAGGTGACCCGGAGGCCGAAAACCAATGTGTTTGTGGTATCTTTTGTGTTGTCTCTGGGTCAAGCTGACTGCATATGTAATTATGGAAGCCAGGGAGGTCGTTCACCATGTTGACCCAAAGGCAACACAAAGGATACCACAAACCCATTAGTTTTCGGGCCTTTGGTTCACCTTCACCCAGAGATAACACAAGGGATAAAGTATATGATGGAAAAAAATATATTATTATGCCTTAAGATAAATTGTAATAATGAATTTTATATAGATTTCGTTTAAAAATAGAATAGAATAGAATACGTTTATTCATCCCCAGAGGGGAAAGACACTTTTACAACAGCACAAAAAAAGCATGATATAAAACTGATACTATAAGAAAATACAAAACCAATACCCATAAAAAAGGACAAATAAAGGTAAAAAAATATATTTCCTCAAACAAAGATTTTTATTAATTTATATGTAGTCTTTTTTTTTTTATTATTTCTAAATGGCCAGTTTTAAAGTTTCCTTTTTATCCTTTCCTGCCATAAAAAAGCATTTTAAATCAATGGTCATTATTTTCACACTATTTAAAACATGCATTTTAAAAATATTAATTGTTTCATGATCAGTCTGGGTGCTTTCTACATTCATCACTAAACATTTTCTCTTTTTTCTCCAATGTGGGAGTTTCCAAATGAAATACCTCACCACTTCCTCACCCACCTTTCCTGCTCAGGTCTCATTCTTCCTTTAACCCGTATATACATGCTGCTGTGTTTTTAAGATCTTCACCGTTTTCCTTTTTTTTTTCTTTCAAATAATATGCGTTTTAAAGTTTTGTCCATTTCTAAACCTTTATTTTCTTCATGAAAATAACACCATATCATATGATTTCCGAAGGGGAAGTGGCTATGTTGATGAAAGTGCACCAAAACAGGGAACAAAGTGAACAAAACCAGACACAAAAAGAGAAATAAATGACCCTAGGAAAGGTCGGACTGCCTCAGTTTCATGAACTTTGAAACAATTGTCTGAAGAAATAATTTCTGACATGTGACTTCTCCTCAGATGCATCATAAACTAGTTGTTGACGAAGAAATGGATTAATGAATCAACCAAAAACTAAGTTGAGTAACTGAGTCTACAGAGAGCTCCCATGAGCCTTTGAGAACGTGGCACAGGAAACCAGACCACAGAGTGGTCGATGGTTTCTGGTGACGAATAAAGTTCTGGCAAGAGTTTCATCTAGAAAAGATTATCCTAGAGAGCGGGTCTGAAGTCGGTGACACGACTAAATTGTTGATCAAAAACTTGACGACACAGCTGCCATATTATAGCACAAATTGTTGAGAGTTTCAGACAAAAAAACAACCACTACCTTTAATAAGTTGCAATTTAACTCACCATACAGCAGTGGACCAGAGCCACAACAACCTGGGGGCCTGCTACTAGTCTGGGAGACATTTTTGATACCGTATAGCGAATGTTCAACACAATTTATACAATTTTTATAGCCCAGAAGTCAAATTAAAAAGTAGTTAGAATAGTTAAAATTAGTGATGATGATTCCCTCTAGTGACATTTTATTTTGTCAGGTCATTTCCCATCTTATCCACTTTCCTTGGTGTGGTTGGCAGTTGTCGGGGTGGTTTCAGAAAGTGTGTGGTGGGGCCTCCGAATCGCTTAACCTGCCAATCACCCAATCCTTCTCATACGCTGAACTTTCCATAGACTGGCATCAGCTCGTTTCACATTCCTGTCTACAGTTAGCTCCCTCGTTCGTTGGTTGACATTGGATTTCAATGTTCATCTAATTTCGTAGACTCTTTAGATGTTTCTGGGCTCTTTTTTGACAGCGCATTAAGTTACTCGGTTTTGGTGAGTTTTATTCTGTTCATTGACTTTCTCTTTGTTTTCTTTTTCTTGTGTTTTTTGCATCTGGTCGCCACCCCATTTCTGGACGTCCTTTTTTTATTATTTTTTATTATTGAGATTGCTGCTACCATCTTGTGGATTTTTGTTACTGGTTTGTTTCATGTAAAGTGGACGGTTTGAATTTTAAATTCAATTTTATATTTCAGCATTGAGGGCTGGTCTGGATTCAGGGTTATGTCGGATTAACACCAAAAGTTATCGTGCCATGGTATTATTTTTGAACTAGTAAAAAATCAAAATCCACCAAAGGAATATTAAGGGTTTGCTGCTAGCTCAACACCTGGCTAAGCTAAAATAGAACTACTGGTTTCCATTTTTATGCGTGTCATTTTGAAGCGCTTATATTGACAGGATATGTGTTTGCACCGTCATTAGCAGTGATCCCATGACATGAACAGCTTGAAGAAAATAGCTTTTGGTGTGAGTCACCAAAATTTGATGTCAGTTTTAGTGTCAGTCCTAGGTAACACGGGGAATATTGCTCTAAAATGTGTGGTGTTCATTGCATGATTGTTCAACCAGTTCCGCACGGGGTCCTTCACGCGACGCCGCAACGCTTTTGGTGGGAATGTTGGGTTATGGTGATGTTTGTTTTTGAGCACTTTTGTTTGTTCTTTTTTGCTGCTGGCCTTTATTTTTTTGTTTAGTTGTTTTTATCTATAGAACAATCTGTGAAATAATGCCAACATTAAACCGGTCTGTGATACAAAACAAAAAAAAAGTTTAGAGACCCTACTCTTTGCAGCATATGATTGAACATATTTGCTTCCTGCTCCCCCTAGTGTTTAAAAAGTATTATTAAAATGTCTTAAAACAGTAACAACCTCAAGCTTCACTGCTACAGTCAGCACATGCATACAATTACAAAACGAGGCTCGTTCTGTAAATTTGAAAAGGTACTAGTGATGGTCTGATGAAGCAGTGTCATGTTGTTTAGAGGTCAGTAGGTGGCGCCATCAGTTTAAAAATGATGTGTTGTTTCATTAGAACGGTTGTTTAAAACAAAGGAAAATCGTGAAGAGACCGCCATCTGGTGGACTCTGAAAATAATGACACTGCTTCATGACGCTTCATCAGACCATCCCTGACTCTAGCCTTTATGGAAATGAATGCAAACACAGTCTCCAACCCACAACTTCTTCCTCCGAGGTTATCGTTTCTACCCAGTGAGCCAAACATCCTCTAGACCTCAGCGGCGAGGTCGAGGCGTGTCGCTCCGTCTCCACAGAGAGATCAACATCATTGTATAAAATCCATCATATGTACGGACGTCAGTGAATCTGCTGAAGTGTAAAACCAGCGGCTCGTGTGAGCGTTTAACACCATTGTTCGGCTATGAATAGAAAAGTCAGAAGTCATGCCAGCAGGCGTGTGTGATCTGCCCGTCTGAGACGCTGTGAGTCAGAGCCACATGGCTCAGCCATGAGGAAGTCAAAGTGCTTCCTCTGCCTTGCGGCCGGACATGTTTTTGGATCCAGAAACGAGAAGACAATACGAGTGAAACGTTTAATAGTTTGTGCAGCTAGTCTGGACTAAAAAAGCAGCTAGATCTGGTCCAGACCAGCTGGACAAACTTGTAACAAAATGAGTCCAATCTCATTGTCAGAGTCCAAATCTCAATAATCCAAAATAATCTAAAAAGGAGGAAGTCCAGATACGGGGTGGCGACCAGACGCTCAAACCACTAGTAAAAAAGAACAAAGAGAAAGTCAATAAACACAATAAAACTCACCAAAACCGAGTAACTTAAGACGCTGACAGAAAAAGAGCCCAGAAACATCTAAAGAGTCCAGGAAATCAGAAATCCATTGTCAACCAATGTAACTGTAGGCAGGAATGTAAAACGAGCCGATGCCGGTCTATGGAAAGCATGGCGTTAATTGCAGATTTAGTGATTTGGAGGCCCCACCACACACTTTCTGAAACCACCCCAGACAATTGCCAACCACACAAAGAGAATGGATTGGATTGGAACGAGAAGACAATACGAGTGAAATGTTTAATAGTTGAATGAGAGGTTTAGATTTAGATTGAGTCCAGACAAGCCGTACTGGAGCATGAAATTAATCTCAAATACATCATGTTGTCGGCTGTTGTCATTATCTAGCAAATCTTGCGGCTCAGACTTGCACTTATAGCTCATTAGTATCAAGTGGTCTGACCTTTATTATGAGAGGTGTTTTTCAGCTCAATAGGATGGTTATCAGCCTCACACTCGTGAGAAGAGATGAGTTTGACCTGGAATTGAAGAGAAAAAACGAACACCACAGACTTGTGCTTAGATGAAGTGATTATTCAGACATTTAGGCTACTTAGCAAAACAACACATGCGTATAATTCTATCTAAATTTAATGCACAGAAATATGTTCTTAAATGGGACTCAAGATAAGTTGAAAATGTAATTTAGAACTGGTTCGTGCAGGTTAAATAAAACAGTCTTTCTGAATCGTACTGCATTTTATTCATATTTGTCTTTTAATTGTTCTTTTGAACATTTTATGTTTGCAAATATCAAAATCCCCTTTTATCTTTTTTTCATTTGCAACACAACTATTGCCTTTTTAAATGTTTTATTTTTTTCAATATAAATCAATGAAAAATAGATTTATTAAATAGTTTAAAAGCTTTTTCAGTTACACATTTTTTTCCAAAAATACTTGACATTTTTAAAACGTCACCTGATCATAGAATAGTACACATAAGCATATATTCAAGGTGGTGACTTCCATTGACTTAATGAAGGATGGATAGCGATGAGGTAATGAATCAGATTGTGGATAATGAAATATATGTGTATGAAGCGTTTGTAAATAACATAACTTTAACTTTGTTTTTGTGCCGTTATTTGCCCGCCCAACCCCTCCAAACCAGCGTGAGCATGTTCACACCATCCCCAAGAAATTTTACAGTGAAAAAAGAAAAATCACACAAAACAGCTCAAGTCACTGTATACGAGTCATTCAACTAGTTTTGAGTTTAGGTGTCATCACACGTGACTTTAGTAAAAAAGGTACCCAAAACTACCCAGAGCTGCTTCAATATTTGCATTTTTTTATTATTGCAATCCATTTTTTTAATCTTCAACTTCACCGTTTCCGTTTGAAAGTTGCATTTTTGTCAAATCTTTTAAGTTTTCTTGTGGTTGAGTTGTTGGTTATTTTTAAAAAAGGCACATTTTTTTTGTCCACCACAATAATCGATTAAAAAAAAAAGTATTTTCACAGAATTTTTTGTGGCAAGATTAAAAAGGGATTCATTAGATCAATTAATCACACATCTTTATTAATTAATTTATCTTGATTTGGCATCAATTCTTACGTATTAATAAAGATTGATCATCGTTTTTGCCTAATTTACACTTCAACTGTCAGCTTTTTACATCTTTATCAGTTATATCTGATATTTTACATGACTTTTTATAACAACAAAATTAGTTTAAAAGTAATTCCTCTCTATTCAAATGCACTTATAACTGAATTTTTTAATGTTAAATAATTATTTGCCTTTATTTTAACATACATTTCCAATTGAAAAACCTGTTAACAACTGTAAATAAAGCTGTAATAGATTAGATATAACATTATCACAGTATAATAATGAGTTTGTTTAACATTAAAACCCATTCAAAAATCATTTATGTTTGTAGTTCACATGCTTTGATCAGATTTGTTTTTTCCGCAGAAAAAAACCGCAACACTTAGGGTGGCAAAAGAAAAGCGCACATAACACGCCTTGTGAAAGTCCAAAAGTCAAGGTGGTGACTTAAAGGAAATACCAATGCGTGATCCGTGTAGTTCACTCAGAATGTGCCGCGTTTACCAGCAGCTTGAGTTTGTATCTTAGGTTTGTTTTCGAATTGTGTTCAGTGTTGAGACATCTTCACTATCAACACAGGAAGTCTTTGGTGAGGTTGGTACAAACACACACAAACACACAAAATATCTGTTGAGATGAGAACAAAATGTTCAAGAACTTTTGGTTGACAAAAAAAAAGAAGGTATAACCAAATGTCACAGTGCTGTGTTCAAGGATGAATGAAAGAGCGACAGAAGGAAAGACAAAAACGGACTCAACTAAGACAGCAAAGATTCGATCAAAACAAATGTGAGGAGAGAAATGTGAAGTTATAACATGAAAATGCGATTACAATGATTAAATAATTCAATATATATTTTTATATATAGTTAAAAAGACAAAGATAATAAGCCTCGGCTCTGCCCCAGGTCTTCCTCCTACTGGCCCCAAAACTCTTCCCCAGAGAGAACAGAACACACCACAGTGACAAGATGACGCCTCAACACACCAACAACTAAACTTTGAGTCTCTTGTTGATGACTCAGCTCGGAGAGACCAAGAGGTGTTACTTCCCAATAACAATATGGTCGGTCAGATTATACACTTCCCTCACTCGTGAACAAGAACCAAACTTACCTGGACTTACTGATCAAAGTTCAAAGTTGTTTGACTTACGTTAAAAATTGGTTGATTTTCCATTGAAAATTGTTTGATTATGTTGAACATTATTTTATTTCCATTGAATAAAGTTTGATTTTTATTGGAAAATGGTTAGATTTAATTGGAAAATGGTTTGATTAACATTGAAAATGGTTTGATTTATTTTGTCAATTGCTCGATTTACGTTGAGAGTTGTTTGATTTACAGTTGAAAATGGTTTGATTCAAGATTAACATAGCTTGATGCACTTTGAAAATTGTTAGATTAAGTTTCGTTTGATTTACTTGAAAAATGGTTTTACTTAGAACATTATTTGATTCACTTTGAAAATCGTTGATTTACTTTGAAAATAGTTTGATTTACTTTGAAAATCGTTTGATTTACTTTGAAAATTGCTTGATTTACTTATTAAATAAGTTGATTTACTTAGAAAATAGTTTGATTTACTTACATTTTTTTTTTTTTTTCTTAGAAAATTGTTTGATTTGCTTTAAAAATGGTTTGATTTACTTTGAAATTTGTTTGATTTACTTAGAAAATGGTTCGCTTTAATTGAAAATAGTTTGATTAACTTTTAAGATTGTAGGATTTACTTTAAAAATCTTTTGATTTATTTTAAAAATGGTTTGATTTACTTCGAAAATGGCATAAATTAAACTTGTCTAACAAAACATTTCACCAAGAATGTAAAAAAATAAAGTATGTGATCAAATATAGATGAATAACACATAATCTTATGTTACATTAAATGAAATAATATTCCTCAGATTGCAATTTTCTTATTACAATAAATTCATGATATTTTTGTGTAAAATAATATTTTTTTCATGTTAATTCCTTGTCAAGCAACTGAATAATAAAGATGTCAATCAAGAGTTCATTCATTGAGAGAAGATCCATTAAATAAGAACATAAAGTTTGAACGTCAAACACTGACACAAAGTTGCCGCAGCTGCAGCCGTTTCCTCCCGCAAGGTGTAAAAATGAAACGGTTGGTCCTGCCATCATGTGCGACATCGATCAGGCGACTGAAAATTGTTCTGGTCTCATGGTGACGCAGACGTGTTTCAAAACACATGTGAGAGGAGAGAGAAAGGGGGGGATGGAACGAACGACAGGATATTTTGTCACCATAGTTACCGGCTGAATATCAGCAGATCTTGGTGTTTCTGGATGTGGTGCCACACTTTGGTCTGGGCAGCGCGATCGAGCTGCTGCTGAGAAGTTACTACGACCAGAACTTCAGTCGCACGTTTGACCTGCAGAAGGAGAAATTCAACTTACAAAGGAAAGACAAAAGGTAAGTTTCATTTATTTATTATTTCTTAGTCATTAAGTGGATTTTATTTGGAACTTTACTTTGTGATGGTTGTACAAATAAATGTTGTTAAATACTAAAACACCACTTTTATTTAAAAAAAATATATAAATTCACTTATTTTTTTTCTTTTTATGAGTTAAACGCTCATGCAAATGTCTCAGGACTTTATGGGCCCGGAAACCTGTTGTTGCGCCCCAACATGTGCTCGCGCAGATAGGTGAGGGTTGACAACATTTCCAACGGCTAACTGCTCAAAAAGCACGACACCCCAGGGAAAACTGACTTCCTCAAACACAAGGCCGTCTATCAACATCAGGGATTGTGTTGTGTGTGTGTACGTTAGTCTGTGTGTGTGTGTGTGCCACTGCTTTATTCACAGTTATGCCCTGTTATTGTTCACAGACTTCCTTCGTCTCACTTTTTTTTTTCGGGACTGAAAACAGTGCCAACAAACAGCCGCATCCTGTGAGTGACGGGTGTGTAGCAGCCGTTGGACTGTGTGATATTGATATGTAAGCAAGAGGAATACGTATACGTTGCGCAATGTTTGCATAGGGATCCCTGACATTGGCGCCATAAACAGACAGATGTTCTTGTTCCGCCTCCGGGGCCACAGACTGTTATTGTAAATGAGAGAAGGAAAAAAAATGATCATATAGGCTTCAATTCTGTGAAAACTGTCTAAACGTTGAATATTTCTAAAATCATATTTTTTGTTTTTTCTTTATAAATAAAGCTGTGCTGGTGCACCCTCAAAATATTTGGTGTGTTACGTTAATACAGGTTTTTTTTACAAATATTTATCAAGTAAAAAGTTTCACTAACTAAACCAACCAGCCAGACTATCCATTCTTACAATCAGAACTTTTTTTTTTAACTTTTTGAGTAACAATATCAAACAAATATATATAGAAAATAAATAGTTAAGTTAAAATAAAGCATAGATACCATATATTACAACATTTAAATATATTTAACAATACTAAAACATGAAATTATATATAAAAAAAAAATGTAATCAGAAAATATAATGTTAAATAGCAAAAACTAAGTATATTTAACAATATATTAATGTGGGTTAACGATGGTTGTACAACAAACAATGTCTAAAAAGTGGGTAAAAATGTTTATAGAAAAAAAGAAACTATGGATATTTATTGTTAATATCATGTTTGAATATTACAATTAATAAGTACATTTTATAACGTCCTATATATAGCAATGATATTTAAAAATGTGTTTTGTCTACTCTTTGTTGAATTCATTCGATTAATATGACATTTTCCTTAAATTCAGATAAAAACAGTAAGTGAAAATTTAAAATTAAATAAAAATAAATAAATAAAACAAGTTAATCTAGGGCATAGAAAACATAAAATACTAAATTTAAATATATTTTAAAAATAATAAAACCTAAAAATATAAAATAATTGTAAAATATAATATATTGAATAGCAAAAAGTATATTTAACGACATATTAATGGCTTATACTATCAGCTATGTACCATATTATAAATACAAAAAAAGATAATTATTGGTTATATCATGTTTTAATATTTCAATTGCTTAAAAATCTCTCCAACTAGCATTGAAACATCTTGTAATCTCTCCAACATTGAGCTCAGTGTCTAATTTAATAGAGATTAGAGCAAAGGTAAAAATGGTACTAACACCAGACGCCCACAAGATGTCACTGCACACCACTAGATGACTAAGGTTTACACTTAAGCCTCGTTTTTTGCAGTTTAATAAAGCCATATTTGTGGATTTAAAAAAGAAATAAGTTGACAACATATCATTTCAAAACATCAGCCACAACGACGTCAAAACTTGTTTTCCAAAACAAGGGCGCGTGAGAGGACCAGTGTCGTCACAGGTGGTGCAGAAGTGAACGTTATGTAACATCTTAGTTCCCTTATTTTCACACATTTTAACGACTTTGCAGCCTCCTCTCGTGAGCGGACACAGTTTCACTTCTTTGTATTAACCATACAAATGCTAATAACAAGATCTTACTAGTCAATCAAACCTCAATTGTTATTCAATTACAGTATATCTATTTTTTTTATTTTCGATACATTTTTTCAATTTATTTTAGAAGGTTTTTTTCTGTTTTATTTATAAAAAAATTGTTTTCTTTACCATACATATTTTTAAAAATATAATTCCAGAAACATGTATTTTTCTGTTTAATATATTTAAATTGAAACATGATTTTTTGTAATTTTTCTTGATTCAAAGCAGAGTTGAAAAGTCAAACCATTAAATTGAGTGTAATTTTTAGAATTAGGTTTGTTTAGGCTCAAAAAGGATTTGATCATGTGTTAGTCTAATCTCAAACATAGATCTTTAAACACTATTTGTTTTGGCAGATAACCGAACATGGCCTCCACCAGTTCTCCTCTGACCTTCACTGCCGCCTCACCGCCCTCCAACACCTCGACCTGCGACACCCTCTACGCTCACAGGAACTACGCCCGCGTCCTCATCCCTATTTTCTACTGCATTGTGTTCCTCCTGGGCCTCTCGGGAAACTGCCTCGCCCTCCACGTCATCCGCCCCAACCTGAAAAAGATCAACTCCACCACCTTGTACTCGCTCAACCTGGTGGTCTCGGACATCCTCTTCACGCTCTCCCTCCCGGCCCGGATCGCCTACTACGCCTCGGGCTTCCACTGGCCGCTGGGCGAGTTCCTGTGCAAGTTCTGCGGCCTCCTCTTCTACATCAACACCTACGCCGGGGTCAACTTCATGACCTGCCTCAGCGTGGACCGCTTCATCGCCGTGGTGCTGCCCCTCCGCTTCGCCCGTCTCCGGAAAGTGGGCAACGTCAAGTACATCTGCGTCGGGGTGTGGCTCCTGGTCCTGGCGCAGACCCTCCCCATGCTGGGCATGAACCTGACCAACCTGGAACCGGACGGGTACATCACCTGTATGGAATATCCCAACTTTGAAAAGGTGGACCATATAGCCACGATTCTGATCGGCGGCGTCTTCATCGGCTACGTCATCCCCTTGATCACGATCCTTCTCAGCTACTCCATCTTGTCCTTGAAACTGCACTCCACCGCCAAGGCCAACCACCTGATGGACAAATCCGGGCGGAGCCGGAAAGCCATCGGCGTCATCTGCTGCGTGTCGCTGGTGTTCATCGTCTGCTACAGCCCCTACCACATCAACCTCCTCCAGTACATGGTCCGGAAGCTCATCTCCGCCACCGACTGCGCCGACCTCACCGCCTTCCAGGTGTCGCTGCACGTCACGGTTTGCCTGATGAACCTCAACTCCTGCCTGGACCCCTTCATCTACTTTTTCGCCTGCAAAGGCTACAAGAGGAAACTCATGAAGCTGCTCAGGCTGCAGGTCAGCGCCTCCTTCTCCAGCGTGGTCAGGACTTCCCCCGAGGGGTCTTCGAAGGAGGTCATCGACGGGAACAAGATCCAGTTGAACGGCTCTATTCTGGCGTCTAATGGTGACAGACACAATCACAGGCGGTCACACATGTACGAGTGAATTGTTGCACTGGTGCGACGACCAAAATTTCATTCCACGCTGCCTTCCGGAAAAACAGAAACCAATCAAGAGTTAGACTTAAAGCAAATTCCAATTCATACTTTTGGCATCGTTACCTTTAAACAACAACTTCAAACAGACAGTGTAGGTTGGTAAGAGACAAGGGTGTGTAGTGGCACGATACGATACACATCACGATACAGGAACGATACGGTATATTGCAATACTTTTGTAACAACGATATATTTGTGGTATTGCCCAAGTCATTTAAAATAAACCATTCGATATAGTGTTCTTGAAGATCGATACAGTATCGTGGTAAAGAATATCAACATATAAGTACTAATATTGAGCAAATATTTACCAGTTTACAAACATTGGTCTGTGACCATTTCTTTCTTAACATACTTCAATATTGATACAACAATTTAAAGTTTTTTACGATACATTATCGATTTTTATCGTTTTTTGCTCTTAGATCACATTTGAATTATATAGTTAATTTATTCCTGGATTATATATATATTTTAAAAGGAAATGGGTTAAAAATCTCAATCAATTCATAACATTTTTCAATTTTGGTTTTGAAATTAAACTTCTAGCCTGGCAATGACTGAGGACAAGAGGATACAGTGGGATCCAGAAGCTTTTAAAGATAATGTTTGGACATATTTTCCTTTTTCAAGACTTTTTCAAGAATGACGTGGACTGTGAATTCAACAGAGTCAATATCTGAGCAATACAAAGATGTATCCTTGCTCTTACAGTACAACAATATACTGTGTCGGCGCCTCTGTATCGCGATACGTATCACCCTATTCTTGCCAGTACACAACCCTAATAATTTAGTCATAGAATTCTGGTTCAACCTAGAAGTTGTTCTCTAACATTCATCTGACACATCAAGCTTGTCTTGGTCACGTGACACTCGTAATAATGGCCTGAAAGTATTATATTATAGTCTCTTCATTCGAAGGCCAGTCCGTTAAAAGAACACCTACCATAGGGAAGCTAGCTTTAAACGAAAGATTTGTGGAAAAAATGAACAGGATTTTGGTCTTTGTTTAGCTGTGATTTTATTTAAAAACCATGTACAGAATTGTAATGTTTAGAAAAAGGGGGAATATGGATGGGATGGTGCCTTAAACAAGGAGGTAGGATTTCTTAAGAATGGACAGCTTGTAAAATTGTACAGAAAAAGAGCGCCGGTCTGCAGTCTGGCGCCCCCTCTAGTCTAGTTTGTTTTTTTAAAGCTTAAAATGTTTTTTTCATTACATGTTTCGTTTTAAATGTCGATCACTGTTGTTGAACCATCAATAAATCGAAAAGTGCTGGACAAAAATATTGCCATTATCAATGTGTCATTATTGGATTCCTTAGCTGACTTCAATATATACACAAAGTAACAAAATGTCTCGAAAAAACCTTAAAAACTTGGATATTAAAATAGTATTTAATGCTGAGAATGACCCGTAGTTAGGTAAGTGTATTTGATATTCCTCCAGGCTCTCTGGTTTCCTCCTTTATTCCCAAAACGTACAGATTAAGTGTCCACAAGCGAGAGTGGCTCCGAGAGCTAATATAAGAGGAATAAGAGGCAGTAAATGAGCTTAAACTTTTTAATCTAATTAGAATGAAACTGCAGTTTTCTTTAATGAAATGTAATCGTCAAGAGGGCACTTATAGTGTGGTCATCTTAAACTTGAGAACTTCCCTCTAAATTGAGGCACAACTAAACTTTTCTGGCAAAAAGTGGAATTTCTAAAACGTTTAATGGCTTAAACTAGGTTGTACATTATTTCCTGTTCCCAACAATAACATAAGGTCATCATCATTCAGCATGTTTTATAAAATAATAATTATTAAACAAATATTAAGTTCATGACGTGTAGTGACAACTAGTGGGTGTCCACTGTATTGTATTTCCCAAAAGTTAGAAAATATAATTAGTTTTATTTACAATTAACATTTATGGGGTTTGTTATTTTTTTGTGCGTTACAATTAAATCCTGTCGCCAAATGGCGGCAGTCATTACATCCAATGTAGCTAAAGGAACAATGAAATCCAGTGAAGTCCAAGATCCCGGTGATGACTGGGGACGAGAGGATACAGTCGACTCCAGAAGCTCTAAAAGCTTATGCTTGTACATATTTTGGATTTTCAAAAACAAATTCTACGACTTCATTAAGAGTCATGTGGTCTGTAAATTACGCAACACCAGAGTCAAGTATTCGACAATACTAACAAAACATTGTTACAGTATCGCAATATATTGTTTGTACTGTGATGCGTATTTTTTAACCAGGTTCTTGTCAAAACACACCCCTAGTGGCGATATCAGTTGACTAGGTTATACGAGTATCAAAATGCATGAGAGACTTGTTATTTTACAGTTGAGGTGTTGAAATAGTTAACTTTAAATTTTAGTACAAAACTCACAGCAGTCGAAAGAAAGCATTTCATTTTCTAAGAATAAAAAAAAAAACGTAAAGGATCTTTAAGATTGAAAACATCCTTGTTCTGCGTGTGAAAATCCTTAATCAATATAAGGAAAATGGTGTGAACTAATACCTTCATATTTAAAAATAAATAAATATAAAGACGGTAAAGCTGTCGTCACTACATCAGCTTCCACCTGCTTTCCAGTTCCTCAATGAGTACGTCACAAAATAAACTTCTTCAACTCAAAACAGATCAAAAGATGAAGTAGGTCCTTCAATTGACTTTACTTGCCTTTAAAAACAATTAAAAAAAAGTATTTGCAAATATTAAAGTCTTGCAGGGATTTTATTTTGACATTGGTTAGCTGTCCAGGAAGTTGTTTTATCTTCTCTTCCTGGAAACACTATACCTTCGTGAGAGCTTCATAACAGTTTTATAAACATGAGTGATATCAGTATCTGGGCGATCATAAGTTGACCTACAGACTTCTGAGAAGTCGCAGCATCTAAGAGTCGTCACGTTTGTCTCACACGAGAGCTCCATTCTAACCGATAATAAACCACAAAATAAAACTTCTGCAGACAGACGTGAAGAAACATGCTGATGGGGGGGGCAGACTAACCGTAGAAATTGCAAACGGGTTGACTTCCCAAAAAAAAAGCCCCAAAGCGATTAGCTTGACGATAAGTTGCAGGTGCAGACGCCAAAAACAAGGACCGGAAGTTGCTCAGATTGCATGAAAGCATTGAAACAGGAAGTTGATTTTTTTTTTTTTTTAATGACAACAGATATAAAAAAAATAAAAAAGTTCTGCAGTTTTATCGTTTTGCAGCTAGAGGGTAGTGTTGTCCAGGATAAAGAACCACCAGGATGCTTCAATCTCCTAATAAAATGGTCAAACATTTAAGTTTCTGTTGAAAAGTTCAATATTTTAATCATCGCCACGAGTCAAAACTATCGAGTTTCGATATATACAGGTGAATCACACAAACAGTTTGTTGTGAAGGGGAAAACTCAGTGAAGCAACTGCATGACAAGTATCAAAGGGAGAAAAACATCACACAGACTGTTGTCATAACAACATATTGCAATGAACACAAGGTACCATCTGGCGTGAGATTTTTAAGACACATCGGGAGGACGAGCCGATAGATAATTATTTCCCCCGGAATAAGAATGGGAAGTAAATGAGGAGCCTAAATCTGTGCACTAGATTATCGATCACACGAGAAAGAAAAGATGTGCTTTTCTTACTTTATCTAAAGATGTCGTTTCATGCTTCCTTTTGTCTACATTGCATTGATCGCGTTCATCTGCATGCAGCCCAGGTCCGGTCTGCCCTTGAGTCTTTCACCTGAGCAGTGCACTCTGCATCCATTAAGTCGCTGTGGTGTAAAAAACCATTTCACAGCATCAGCGTGAAGTGTCTATTACCACCATCTTATTTCCTGTTTATATGGCAACTGCCTCAACATCCTGTTTTTAATTACTTCTCTCCAGCAGCAGATGCTTCTCACAGCAACCTGCTGTGGATTACTCCCCTGAGAACTAATGTGCTGTGACAGACCCCACTTTTCCAATCAATAACTCGCCCTAAATCTGCCATCTCTCTGCCTGCCAAATTCACTCCCACTTCTAATGGCACATCATTTTATTTAAAGGGGGTGTAATTGCAGACGGTGGAAACACATAGTGGGTCCCTTTTGTGTTACTTTTTGAAGAACACAAACTACAGACAAAAAAAACAAAAAAACAGGAAGTGATGAGGTGTTTCAGTTTCAGTCTCTATTCATTTTTGTCTTCGCCCAAATGACAACACTTCCTTGTTTTCGACACGATTTCTAATCTTACTCGACGATCGTCATCAGTTTTTGAGAAAGATTCATTTGGTAAGTGATTGTTTCATGTTACTGAAAATGGTTCAGAAGTCACATGACTTTTTTGAAGCCGAAGTTTAGGTCGGTAAATAAACGTGGTCGTCTAGAATGAAGGCCTGTGAGCCATTGTTTAAAAGTTGTCATAGTGGTTTTGATCATCAAATTCAGAGACAAAGTTATATTCTGTATAAAATGACGATAAGATGTGTCACATAAACTCACTTTCAATGTCCCACTTCCTAAATTCCTATTTTTGTTTTAATTCAAAATAAACAAAATAAGATATTTATTGTTTACTTTTTCTTTATTCTCAGAAAGAAACCATTTACACTATTATTTATCTTTAGACAAACATTTCCTGAGCCTCATGTTATTTCATATACATCAAAAATATGAATTTAATTAAATTAAAATGTAATAATAATAGAGCTGATCTTTTACATTTTTCACGTATTGCTTTTCATTCAACAATAACATGAAACAAAAATCTAATATATGATTGTGAGTTCATGTAAGTGAGTAAGTAAGTAATTTGTATTTATATATAGCGCTTTTCCAGACCAGGGTCACAAATGGCTTTTGATTATATTAATTGATACATATTTTTATTTATTGCATCATAACATACATCCACATTGTGCATATTCATACCCTAGTTTTGGTATATCATTAATTAATTCCACATCATATTGGTACTTGTTTTATATACTTTTATACAGAAGACAAAGCAACTTTGCAAAACCAATAATTAGGTTGACGGCTCCACAAAAAGGTCCAATGTTCCCCCTCTGGAAATTGAACTGCCAACCTTTGCTCAAAGACTCCAGCAAATAACTAGAATCAGAGGGAGAGTAATGTTGGAGTAACACTCATTGTTAAATGAATCCACTCTAGCTTCTTAGCTTGGTGTGACTAAATATCATAAATACATTTATTTTATTAACCACAATCTACCTTATTTATTATATAATATATATATATATAATATATATATATATAATTTTTAATTTGTTCAATAGTAAATCTATAAAAAGAATAAAATATTTATCATTGTATTAGTTTAAAGTAAGTTTACTGGTATTAAACTTGCATTTATTATCGAATATATTAAAAACAATCATTTATTTTCTATCATATTCCAAATATTTCCTTTATTTTATGTATCTTAACTTAAATGTGCCAATTATAGCCATTATTTTGAGATATTTATTTATTACAGTCATTGTAAAAACCCTGATATGACCTCCAAAAAATGTAAGGAAAACGAAAAAAGAGTTTATTTAAGAGTTACAATAACAACAATTTCTGTAATTATCTTAAAGTTCTTAAATCAAAAGCTGTAAATCTAAGGGATTTTAGGCTTTCCGTGTTTTCTTTCCTGCCCAGTAGTCTCAATGCAACACTTAGAAGTTTTAAATAAGAACTTCATAATTTAAAGCTCAGTTTGGAACTCAAACCACTTCACTGACCTAAAAGAGATACATCTTCAGATTCTCCATCTGTAACATAGCCATGTTTTCACAAACAATATCCCTCTTTTTGCTTTGACTCGTTTCCTGATGAGCTCAGGGACTTGGCTTGTCTCGGCTAAACTTGTTTTACCTAATGTTGCAGTCACGAGCCAATCTAACCGTTGCTTTACCGAAGTTGGCGTTGACGAACAAAAGCTTGTTCGCTCCCTTTCTGTAGCCAGTTTAATATTTCATGGACACATTTAGGAGAAGTTTATCCAAGAAAGTGCTATAATCAAAACACCGGGAAAAGCGAGTGTACATGGATTTAAACCGTCTTTCTGACTATTTCCGTTAAATAATTGATTAGGAGTGTGTGTTGGTAAGAATCTGGTGATACGAAAAATGTCACGATACGATGTATTGGAATATAATGTGATAAAAACAAAAATATATGTGTCGTTTTCCCCAGGGTACGTCGCAGAATTTAAAGACCACATGACTCAAAGTCGTAACTCCTTTCATTTTTTTTTAACCCAAAATATGTCTAAAATCAACTTTGAAAGATGATGGAGTCAACTGTATCCTCTTGTCCTCAGTCATATTGTGGAATTTCATTGTTCCTTCAGCTGTGGAGGACGTAATCACTGCTGCCAACTAGTGGCCGAAATTTTATTGAAACACAAAAATGAACACCGTAAATATTTGCCAACATATCAAATTATTTTATTTTACTTACTTTATTGAAATATAAACCATGAAAGAAATATTATAAAAATTAAATATGATTCGAAAGCAATAATCGATACAGTATCGTCGATGTCTATACGGTTTTCGTGAACAGAAAATATCACAATGTTCATTTCTTGTATATTTTTATTCTTCTTGTATATTTCTTCACTAGGTATTCGGTTCTCAACCTGGATCGGAACTCGTCCAACATGTCTCTGGCCTCTAGCCCAGAGCGGGGTCTCCTGGAGTCGCCGATAGCCGGACTCACTTTCTACGGCGTCACCTTCGTCATCGGAGTCATCGTCAACCTCACGGCCCTATGGGTTTTCGCCCTGACCACCAAGAAGAAGAACTCCGTGACCGTCTTCATGATCAACGTGGCCGTCGTCGACCTCGTCTTCCTCCTGCTGCTCCCCTTCAGGATGGTCTACCTCCACCGGGGCGACTGGCCTTTCGGGGATGTTTTCTGCCGCATCAGCGCTTCCCTGACCATCTTCTACCCTTCCTTGGCCCTCTGGTTGTTCGCCCTCATCAGCGCCGACCGCTACATGGCGATAGTCCAGCCCAAACACAGGAAGGAGTTACGGAATATACCGAAGACCGTCGCCGCATGCGTCGGCGCGTGGCTGATGGCGCTGGGGGGAACCGTACCCCTCCTTCTCTCCGGGGACGACCCGGATCACGGCGGCAACTTCACCACGTGCATCAAGATGCGAGACGTCATCCACGCGTCCCAGGACAGCCCCGTCCACTTCGTCCGCCTCATTTTCTTCTTCCTGCTGCCCTTGAGCATCATGATCGCCTGCTACTCGGTCATCGTGGACAACCTGATCCACGGGCGCGTCTCCAAACTCAAACCCAAGATCAAGCAGAAGTCCATCCGGATCATCGCCACGCTCATAGTCCAGCTGTTGGTGTGTTTCGTACCGTTCCATGTTTGCATGGTGGTGCACCTGCTCGGGGAGGACGCCGGCGAGAACTTCGGCACGTGGGTCGTCTTCAGCGCCTTCCTGATGAACCTGAGCACGGTGCTGGACGTCATCCTGTATTACATCGTGTCCAAGCAGTTCCAGGACAGAGTGATCAGCGTGATCCTCTACAGGAACTATCTACGCAGTGTGCGGCGCAAGAGCCGACACACTCACACGGGGAGCCTTCGCTCATTAAGCAACCTGGCAAACCCGATGGGGTAGGAATGGCGTCCCAAATGTACCGTCCTGTTTGTCCTACAACTCTCTTCTCTGACGATCCTACTCCAAAAGGAATAAGCAGGTCCTTATCGCGACAACACAATCACTGCGACAACCTTACTTATGGTTCCAACAAAACATTGAACTCCCATGATGCCTTTCCAAACACTGCTCTATTAAGTGACGGCTGATTGGTCCCTTCAATACTGCATTTAAATTATACGTCTGTTCCCATATAAAAAGTTATCGACACCTGTGGTTGTTGGGTTGGCCGGGGCGGCAAAGCATTATGGGAGCAGTTCAGGTCACCATTACAGGGTCCATTCAGCTCTTGGCGACCATGGCTAATAAACGCTCATAAGTCAGTTAAGTCAACCACACCCCTTATTATGCAAATTAAAAGAAACTTACGAATAGGGATAGAATTGTCCGGAAAAAAATGGCCCCTTTATACAGTGTGTGTTGATGAAATGGTGAAATTAACCTGTAACACCAAAGCTGTTTTCGAACCAGGCTGTGAATGTGTATTTTAATTCAGTGAATATTTAAATGTTGTTGTTTTTTTTTCCATGGCCGTCTTCGTGACTTCTGGTCATTCTTCAGCAAGCCTCAAACTGAACTGTGGCTTTTTACACTTTCGAGTCGACTATTTAAAAACAGATGTTGCTCCGTTATTAGCCCTTGTGTTGTCTCAGGCTCAAGGTGACCCAAAGGCCTGAAAACAAATGTGTTTGTGGTATCCATTTTGTTGTCAATAGGTTAAAGGTCAACGACCTTCCTGGCTTCCAGAAATGCATATGCAGTGGTGGAGGTCGTTCACCGGGGTTTAACACTTTTGTTTTCGAGGCCTCGGGTCACCTTGACCCTGAGATAACAAGGGTTGAAACAGTGCAGTTGCATAAAAAAGAAAAAAAAACTTGTTAAAACATGTGCATTTGTTTGCAGGTGCGAGAAAGGCTGTTGTTGGGTTGCTTTACCATTTTATTTTTCTTGGAAACCTAATACTGTATAATAACCTGGTACTGTAGCCGGAAATAAATACAAACACCGTCTTTGACTCTGTGTCGTAAAGCAATTTGTCGTCACTCAATTAATAATAACTAAATAATAATAATAATGATATTAACTAAATGTTCAAAATGAAACAAATCATTACGGAAAATATGTAAACAAAAATAATGCAGAAATGTTATGAAGTGTTGCTTTAAAAGTGTCATCCATTGGTGCCAATAAAATAACCCATCATTGTGATGGTCACCACACAGAAATGTATTTATTTTTCAATTTCAATTTCAATTGAATACAAAATATTTTACAATTTAATAATCATTTAAAAAAGATTATAATGTCGCCTTTGCACTTTATGATATAATTATATATGATGCTTCTGGGCAAAGGTTTTCTCAGGTTTTTGGGGTCATCAATCAAGATATTTGCAAATATATTTGACTTTTTCCATGCAATTTTTTCCATATTATCGTCTTCTACGATTATGTAGCTATAGAGTGACCGTTCTTATGACCCGAAAATGAGGATATTTCAGTTTCGATTTGACCTTTATTTGACACAAAAATACATTTTATTATTGAAAAAAGAGGTTTTGTTGCTGTGTCTTTGGAGAAAACAGGGATAAAGGTCCTTGAACATCAATGTTTAAGTATATTATGTATTATGTATATTATGAAGTTGTTTGTACCTCATAATAGATACACATACACACACACACACAACTGCTCAAAACTTTTATGAAATAACTTAAGGGCCCGTGAGATTGATAACAACAAAAAAAGAAAACGTGTCAAAACAAGTTTATACTATTTATATCCGTGTTCAAGGTGTGTGTGTCTCAGCAACACAACCCATAAACTGTTCATTCTTCCGCACATTGTAACACTGAATGCATGGCTGTGTTCATTATCAAAAGGATAAAAACCACCAATTAATTTTCAAGGTGTAATTTACACTCACAGTATGGGAGTGCTGCTGTTGTGCGGAAAACATCTGTGTTCAGAGCTGATTGACTCACCCATGAGACTGGAAAAAATGTTTTCTTGTTCCGCCGCACAAACACACCGAGATTTGTGGCTCAGGTGTGACACGCGGAGGTGAAAATAAATCTCATTATCATAATCAACAAAGGGCTTCTTTTTTTGTTCTTATTCTTCTTTTAAGTTTTCCACTTCAATTGGTTCACATGTCTTGATTTATCACCTTTTTAAAAAGTCTCACCTGTTGTTTCCATAACGACCAAGCGATGGCAGCATGGCACAACATCCTCTTCATCCCTCACATTTCAAAGTCCAATTCAGGCGCCTTTTTACATTCCTCCATCATATCCACGTGTCAGCGCTTCCATCAGGTCTAATTGCAACGCAGGAGTGAAGTGGTGAAGCAATCCCAGTGTTTACCGAGACATAGAAAAGCTCATTGATTGGATGTTAAATGATAAGTGCATCTGCGGTCCTCCAGAGATGTATCAGAGAGAGAGGCGTCTGGAAAATGCTGCAATGGTTGTTATTAATACGGAGAGAATCTGCAAGGACCGAGGCAGGAATAATGGCGCTTTGTAAACGTCATAATACAGATGAGAGACTATCAATTATCGGAGTTAATTGAAGCGTTTCATGAGGATTTCAAAGTGATGTCATACATCAAACGTGCACAGACAAGACATGTTTGACAAAATAGTTCATAGAGGATTGTAAAGGCATCACCTTTGATTATATCAGTTAAATATACGGTCATATAAGAAACGTATTTAGATGTTTCTGCATCTTTTTTCTCAACTGGTTTAAGATGACCAGATATATTTTTTCGTAATTAAATGTATATTTTCAAAAAACGTTTTTCCATCACATCTTACGTATAAAATGTGTGTCCTTGTGTTGAAGAAGTGGCCAAAAATCCAACATGAGATTGACAATAAAAAGAAAATTACAGATAGAAAAATGTAACTTGTCCCATGAAGTAGAAATGAAATGTGCACAAACAAGAAAGTATTTACAGATGACATGGAAAGTATAACCCTCACCCTTGATCATTTCAAGGACTAATATATAAGAATTTTCATAGAAATTTCTGCATCTTGTGATTGTGTTTAAGATGAACAGGTACATGAAGAACATTTTCATTTTCACTAAACATAATGAAATTAATCTCTTTTTATCTACACCTCGCAAACAAACTAATCCTTTCTCTAAATCCTGGAGAAAATATCTGTCCTTGTGTGGAAGAAGAGGAGATTGACATGAAAAAAACAAACAAACAGAAAATACAGAGTTGTTCGAGGACGAAATTATAGATAGAGAAAACTTTTCAAGTTAAAGTGCTCCAATAAAGTAGGAATTATATAAGACAATATGCACAAACAAGAAAGGATTTAGAAAATATTTGAAATAAAAAGAATAACCATCATGAATATATAAGCAACTAATACGCTGATATAAGAAAAATGTTTAGATATTTCTGTGTCTTGAAAAGTGTGTCAAGTTTTCTTAAGATGAAAGTTTTTTTTGGGGTTTAATGTATTTAAATGTATCTTTTCAAAAGTATTTTTTAAATCTTTACCTAAAAACAAACAAATCATTTATCTTTTTCATGGAGAAAATGTGTGTCCTTTGGTTGAAGAAGTGGCGAGATGACGACATGAGATTTACGTTTAAAAAAGAAAGTGAAAATACAGGTTTGAGGACAAAATTACAGCAGAAAAATCTTTGAAGTTAAAGTGCTCCCATGAAGTAGAAAGAAAGGAGACTAATCTGCTTGTATAAGAATTTTTTTTTTTTAGATATTATGCATCTTCTAAAAGGACTCAAGATGAACTGGTACATAAAAAACACATTTTTCTTGGCTGAACATAATTAAATGTATATTTTCAGAAGTATCCTTTTTTTTATCTCCGCCTCAAAAAAACCTCATCATTTCTCTATCTTGGGGAGAAAATGTTGTGTGGAAGTGTTGAAGAAGAGGCAAAAATCCAACATAAGATTTACGTAAAAAAGGTAAAATACAGAAGTACAGATAGAAAAACTTGAAAATCTATGATAATGTATGGAAAAGACAAAATCAGAAGAGTATCACATGAAATCTTACTTTATAATGATTGGTCAAAATGATTCAAAAGAACAAGAAAAACAAACAAATTAAACAAAAACATTTGAAACCTTAACAAAGTAAAAATCTCATCATCTGTATCCTTAAGTTTGTTTAAACATTTATTGTGTTTTATGTTGTGTATCAAATTACATGAAATCGTTTAATTTAGCTGATCTGAAGGTTGCATCAAAGTGTGATCAAACAGTCTTCCCTCACTCAGAACTTTGCTGACTGAGATCCACGATCTGGAGACGTCTTGTGTCAAGTGTGTCGCTACCTCCCACCACACACCCCACAGCAACAAACGCCTAATGCTTTCTTCAAAAACCCTCAAGAGAATTAAGACTTTTTACCGAACACTTCCCATCCTGGGGTGTAGCATGTGCAGCTCACTGACAAGGATGCATGTTTAGAACCTGGAGAGCCGACGGCGACTTGTCAGTCCTGAACCCTCACTCTGATAATTCAGTTAATTGATACTAGAGTTTGTCTATTTTCTCCTGTGAAGCAATTCATGTCTTGTTAAAGATTAGTAAGTAAGTAAGTAAGTAATATTTATTTATATAGCGCGTTTCTAGACAGGGTCACAAAGCGCCTAAACAATCAAAACAATACTCAAAAAGTATATACTTTAAAGATCAAGATAATACTGAGAACAACACAGGAGTTCCAGAAAATCAAGGAAAAGCCTGAACAAATAGAAACGTCTTAAGATGTTTCTTAAAGTCAAAGAATGTCTTCCAAAAAAAATCGATTGTATTCATCAGTAAATATTAATTAATTAAATACTTACTCCTATGAGCTTCAAAAGTCGGATTTACTTAAGTCGGATCAATCAGAGTATAAAATTTTACTCTAAAATAAATAACATGATGATAATTCCTTAATAAAAAGTAAAAAATGATTTGAGACATTGATTGTGCATGTGTAAGTTTATCTTTGTAATCGGAATTTGTTTTAGTATTGGTGGTCTGATGAAGCTCCATGAAGCAGTGTCATTATTTTCAGAGTCCACTAGATGGCGGTCTCTGCAATAGAACAGCTGTTCTAATGAAACATCACATTTTTAAACTGATGGCGCCACCTACTGACCTCTAAACAACATGACACTGCTTCATGAAGCTTCATCAGAACATCACTACTATTAAGTGACACTTTAAAACTGATCATGTAAAAATCGTTCAGAAATCTGTTTTTAATTGTATTATTTATTAATAGTTCAACACTCAACACAAATAGGTAAATATTTTCTTATTAGGACTTACCTTTTTTATTTGATTCTTAATAAGATAATTATTTTCATCTTAAAATATCTGTGTGTTTTTAAAAATCACACTAACATCTTTTTACTTGTTTCTATGTTTTATTCAAATATATAGGATGACAATATAAAGGATTAAAAAAAAAAAAAAAAATTGACTTGGCACCGCCCCGCAAAAAACGCTTTACACAATGTGGCCTCTTAGGAAACTTGATTGTCCACCTTTGCCTTCAAAAAAAAGTCTTACAATTACAAATGAATAAATACAGTTATTTTAATTTAACATAATACATTTGATAACATTTTAAGGTTAATCATTCTGTCATTAATCCCGACAACAATTCTGAAAATATCGAGTATTAATTGGAGTCATCTGCTTCTATAACAATCCGGTCAGAGTGATTAGAGGGGGAGATTTAAATGGCAGATGTTGTGAAAACTCTGAATTTAAAAAAAAGGCAACTCCAGAATAAGAGTTATTAGAAATAATAAGAAATAGTTTATTTTAAGGCAAAGAAAAGTTCTCGTCCATATCCGTGGAGCATCAATGTTATAATAGATTCATTTATTTTAGATTTAGAGATTATGTTTCATAACCAAAATATAATGATGTTCTGATGAACTTTCATGTAGCAGTGTCATTATCTTCAGAGTCCACTAGATGGCGGTCTCTGCACTATTTTCCTTTGTTTTGAACAACGGTTCTAATGAAACGTCACTTCATTTCTAAACTGATGGCGCCACCTACTGACCTCTAAACAACATGACACTGCTTCACGAAGCTTCATCAGACCATCATTACCAAAATAATCTCAAGTTTTCTTGCTTCATCAGATTTATTTGATGCCGTTATTTAAATACAAGAGCTTTAAATAGATATAGACATAAAATAAATAATTTCACATTTAATGTGTGGAAAGATTTTTCTCCCTATGCATCACTGGGACTGACAACCCTGGTCTCGGGTATTCCCTGTCCTTCACCCTGAGCAGCTGGGATAGGCTCCGGCAGTTAAAGATAAGTAATACATTTAATAATGTAAGAGTGAATATCCATTTCGTTTCGGATTCAAGCTCCTTTTTTTAATGCCTCCAAAGAGTTCCAACGGCTTCTTCCACTGAGTGCTCATGATGTGGGAGATTTATGGACATGCAGACATGGGATTCTTGGAAGCACAGTTCATCACATGATGAGTGGTTTACTGACTAGATGTGGATTTATACGAGAGAGGTCGGAGGGCGAGTGAAACATCAGTGGGTCATCTATCTGTCCCACCTGTTAGAGATCTGAGAAGAACCAGGCCGAGGCACCTCACAGCAACTGGCATTTAAAACAATTACGTTTCCTGTCAAGAGCCTGTGATGAATTATCCGGAAGCTTATTCTAGATCTTCAACCAACAAGTGCCTTTTGTTGTCGAGGAAATTAACGAAAACAAGATTGTCTTTCATGAGAGCTGATCTAACAGTGCGACAGCCAGCTGCTCTTCTTAGGGAATAAAAACAGTCAGCATTAAACACGGCTCAGACGAAATACTGTTTTTTATTTTTTTATTTATTCGTGCCGCACTCGTGTGGAAAACAAATCAGGCGGCGAGTGCAGTGGCCATCTGTTTTGTTATTTGATATGTGTGAATACATGTTGTAATGACTTTGTTTGTGAATCACTCTGCGCGGCGGAACACACGAGAGCTCTCGAAGTGCTGGAGTGTTCAAAGCTAATCATATAATTGGACACAATAGTCGATGACAAATGGAGACGCTCGGAGCCAGCCAGCTGGGGAAGTGAATATGTAATCATTGTGAAATCATATCATTTTTGCATATTTGAAGACAGCTTAATAGAGTTTGCATGTCAGCACACTTTCAAAATGATGTTCAGGGAGTGTGTTGACGTATTTGTTTTACAAAATCAGGCTTTTTTTTCCCCCCTCGTCTCCGTGGTTTGTCATGAAGAGGAGAATAAACAGTGTGGAGTTGCAAATGAAAGGTGTGTTGGGCTGTTTCCAGTGTCTTTGTGATGAGAGTACTTCAAGTTAAGATGCTCTTGAAATAAAGTAAGAGAGTTATACCAGATAAGTGCTGTCTTTGTTCACCACGCCAACAAGCCAAGGAACAAAATTGTAGCTTTTATGATACATAATTGTTTCTTTTTTTTGTGAGTTATTTGGCAGCGGCACGCATTTGTGATTATGGATTTTAAATCTCAGACATTAATGCATGTTGGTTGTTTCTCAGAGAGCAAACGTAAGTAAATTTTACAGCAAAGACATGTCACTTTTGACAAGTACGAGTGAACGCTGGACATGTGGAGGTGCAGTTTAACAAGTCCTACAACTTCTAAATATCCTCTGGAGTCCACGCTCTCTGCTGGTTTAATGGTTTACTTTAATATAGGAGCTAGTGATGGGCTGATGAAGCAGCTGATGCTGTATCATGATACAGTTTAAAAGGCCACTAGATGGCACTCTCAGTGAAGATAAAGCCAGGTTTCATTGAGGTAGTCGGTCAAAGGCAAAGATTATAAAGCAGACAGTGTCATCTAGTGGTCTTTCAAAGTAAGGTCATGGTATCATGATACAGCGTCTACTGTTTCATGAGGCCTCATCAACCCATCGTAAGTAGGAACCAAGATTTGAGTAAACTACTGAAAATTACTGATTCTCAGTAAGAGGTAGACTTGTATTCAGGACTGCGAGCTAAGACGAAGACCAAGAAGAAGACCAAGACCAAGACCAGGGCCAAGACCAAGACCAAGACCAAGACCAAGACCAAGACCAATAACGCAACCAAGACCAAGACCAAGACTGCATTACATGATGCTGAAAAAAGTTTTTGTGTTTTTTTGATAATTGTAATATGCTGGTGTTTTGGTTGATTAAAGGAAGAAGCGTTTAGTCTAGTTTTTTAGTCCAGTCGTCAATTTTGCATTATATACGTGAAATTTTTAGCGTTGCCATTGGTGAGTCAGGTATGCATGTTCACTTCAGTAAGGATCTGAAGAAAAGGCAAAACAATGAAATTACTTCGATAAAAATGGCAAACATATTAAGGACAAAAGGGTGATTTCCAACATTTGTTTGAAATCAAAATTAACCCCCACCCAATAAAAACTTTACTTTATTAGTAAATTCAGGTGGATTATGGTTTTAAGAATTACAGCATATTTTTAAAATATAAATTAAAATGGACTTTTTTGATTATGAAAATATATTTGGCCGATTCTCTTACTCGACCAGCACCCATATAAACTTTAAATGGAGGGCGCAGATGTTTTAAGACCTCTGGTTTAATGCATATCTTCCAAATACTTCAGTACAAAAAACACCTATCACAACAGTATCCTTAGATCCATATTTTCCTCCTTTAGTAACCATCATTTACTCAAAATAACTCAAATAACAAATCGGATTTGTTTACAGAATTTAACTAATAAAAGAAATTCATCAAAAATGTCTAATTGTTTAATTATAAATAACATTTACAAGACCAATCACTGATGGATGAAATGCATTTTATCTGAAATTCAATTAATAAGTTTATCATATAGAAATTCAAAAAAGAAAAACCACATTCAAACCAGGTAATTAAGAGTCCCGTTTCTCCTCTAGTCTTCCTCTAGTCCTTTTTTTAAAACTTTCTCTTCTCTCTGAAACCTTGTCTCCAAACCTCTCCACAAGACCTGTGTCTGATATATTCCTCTTTTTATTCAACACGACCCCCGTCACACCGTAAACCCAGGATTTGGTGAAAAGTTCCTTCAATAATATCCGTATTCAAGTTGACATGTGGTGTTACTTTGGTCGCTGTAAAACTTCAAAATACACTTTCAAAAATGACACAGCCATTAAAGACAAGGGCGTATTAAACCTGTCGTCTCTTTTAAATCAGACATATACAGTCACATAAAACACTTCGACGACAGCCATTTTTGGTTTCGCAAGTAAAAGTCCTGCATCTTTTCCTTTTTTTTTGCCAATTTGGTTTTGAAGTTCTCTTTTTAACTATAGCATCCATGTTGTTCCCATTAGAGGGAAAGGGGGAGGACTTGAAAGAGCGAGGGATGTTATATGGATAGTGTACACAGACAGACGGGGGCCTCCTCGTCCACTGTACGACATTAGCAACAAGCAGCTGCCTGCGTTTACGTCGTACCTCTCAGGGCTCTTTAATACAGCAAACTTCTCCCATGATAAACTTTACAATAGGATGTTAAAGCATACTCCTGGACTGCCATAGGAAATGAGAGGCACATGTGCACGAACCCCCCCTTTCCCCACCTACTTCCACACACACACACACACACCAGTAATGTCAAGCTCAAGGGTCTCGAGTCTGACACTAATTGATTCCTTTTGTGGACAGAACTATGTTAAGCATATGAGCTATTGTCCTTATCTGCAGACGATATACAACAATATCTTTCACGCGGCGGGGAAACTGTCAGGACGGCGCGGAAGAGGTAATCTTTTACTTGGGCTATCTGGTCCCGCATTGTCTTTCGTCTCCATTAAAAGGAGATAATCTACTGCGAGAGTGTCAAATATGCTAAACTGACTCCATTTGGCCCCGCAGTTAGCGGAGAAACCAGAGGAAGAAGCAGAAAGATTTGTCCTTGATTACAGCCGAGAGTCTATTTTAGCGGATTGTTATGTAGTTGTTTTCACACGCAAACACAAACACACACACAGAGCCAACAACCATTAGCATTTATAAATAATGTAAAGCTCTCAATTCTGGGTTTCTTTTCCTCAACCTCGGCTAAGTGCCTGCGTTGGAATCTTGGCCTCCTCTTGTCATTCATCTCTATAGATTAGTACAAGATTTAATCTCACAGAGCGGTATGTTCTTGACAGCGTTCCATTTGACTCATGTGGGAAGGTTGTTTTTTTTCATTGTATCTTTCATGTGGAATTGGACCTTTCGGTCTGTTAGGGTGAGTCAATATTTAATCACGTCTGTCTTTTCTTCGGCTGAGATTGTGACGCAGACCCTGTGAGTCGACGCAAGAGAATGCAAGGAGGAACTAAAACAGACTTTGTTTGGGTAAAACAAGAGATTTTGACGGGTTTTTTTTTATCAAGAATCATTTTTCCCAAGAAAATCTTCTCTGGGACCGTTTTGAAAAATCTTAGCAGTTCTGTGGACAAAAGACTGGATGAAGTTGAGAAGCTCTTACATGACAGATAAAAGTAGGCATTATTTCCTGTATTAACCTTTGTATAGAGAATATACAAATATATAGAAAATAATACGATCGGCGAACCCCCCAAAACAGAGAATAAAAACTACAGCTGTAAGAAAATATTTATATAGCAATATATTGTGTTATTATTATTCCCAATATTGTATCGATAATCAATAGCACTGTATCAATATTTGAAATTTTTTAACCTTTGAAATAACATTTTATTTCAATTCAAAGTTATTTTATGGTTTATATTTCAGTAGTGCATGTATAAAAGACAATCATTTAATGTTTCATTTTACAATTAACACTCAAAATTCACTGTGTTTATTCATGTGTGTGCTGAAATTAAACCTCTGGCCACTAGTGGGCAACATTTGTAATTTCCTTTGTGCCAAAGTAACAACAAAACTGGCAAAAATGGCAGCAATGAGTGAAAAAGAAAGGATACACCAGAGTCCAGCAGCTTTTAAAGCTGATGTTTGGACTCATTCTGGCTTCAAAACAAAATTTAAAGTACAAAACACTAACAGATACTGGATGTTGCCCCAGGTTGTTACCTGACACTTCATTGTGCATTGTTAATTTAAGTTTACATTTTTTGTTAATATTTAAAGAAAAGCTGTTTTAAAACACTTTCACATTTGATCAGAGAAAGTATTTGTTCATTTCTTTGCTGTAAAAGCCAGAGAAAGTAAGTAAGTAAACTGAGGTTATTTGTAAAGCACCTTTCTAGACCAGGGTCACAAAGCGCTTGAACAATCAAAAACAATACACAGTTAAAATATATACTTTAAAAGGCCAAGAACAAGAAAAACACAGGACTCCCAGAAAATCAGGCCAAAGCCTGCACAAATAAAAATGTCTTAAAATGTTAAAATGTCTTTCATCAAACACAGAGGGAGAGGAAGATCGTTCCAAAGCTCAGCAGCAATTTCTCTCCTCTGGTCCTGAACCGTGTTCAGGAACCATCAGTAGATTCTGATCCACAGACCTCAGAGCCCGATCTGGGGTGTAAGGCTGCATCAGATCAGTGATGTAAGGAGGATTCTGACCATGAATAGATCTGAAAGTAAGAACCAGAATTTTAAAATGATCCTGAAAGAAACTGGCAGCCAGTGAAGAGTTGTAAGGTTCCGAGAAATGTGAGTTCTTCTACTAGAGCGGGTCAGAATTCTCGTTGCAGAGTTTTGTATTAACTGCAGGCAGCTCCTTCTTGTTTAGACACGAAAATAAACTGTTACATTAGTCCAGACGAGAAGACACAAACGCATGGATTATAAGCTCCAGATCATTTTCCAAAGTTTAGAGATTTTTCTCAGTTGAAAGAAACAGTTTTTGGTCAGTTTTCTGCAGTGTTGAACTAGAGACATGTCTTTATCAAATACAACACCTCAGGCTCAGTTTGACAGACTGACCTAAGTCACCCAAGAACTGACTCAACCCTTGACCCTTATCATCAGGCACAATAACTAAAGTCTCGGTTTTGTCCACAATTAACTGCAAAGTGTTTTCACTCAGCCATTGTTGAAAGTGTTGTTTCTTAATAATAATCAGTATATCGTTGTTCCTACAGTAACGCAATATATCGCAATATAGCGTATGATCACACATGTATCGCGATATATATAGTATTGCCAAATTCTTGCCAATACACAGCCCTAATAAAAACCCATCTCAAACACCCTCTTGCTAACACTTGCAAGAATGGGGAACATACGTCACTATTAATAAGCTACTTATTTATACATGCATTAACAGAAAATGAGTTATTAACCATTATAAAGTACATACAACTTGTTCACTGACTATATTCATCCTTTCATGTCATAATATTAAGGAGTTCACTCTGAACTATTCCTGTATTTGAAGTGCAAGACATACATTAACATGGACAATACTAAACAAGAAGCTTTTATAAATAAGGATGGTCTTCATAAGGAAAATAAACAAAAAGGCATTTAGTTTGTCAGAAAATAAAAGAAAAAGTTAAGTTGATATTTCAATTACATTGAATGAAACAAACGAGCCATTAATATCCATTAATGAGTTACTTAAGTTGCTGAAATCATGCGAACAATAACAGTTCTTATTCAGATGTTCATATATGGAGAAAGTTAGCATTAAATACAAGTATTTACGTTTTTGTTGCATGTTTGGAGGCTAAACTAGTTAGCAAGACTCACCGATCACTGAAGATTCTTGAGTTATTCTTCTGTCCGGACCTTTGGCGCATTGGCTCCTACAATTAGTACCTTTAGTATTTGACCTTCTTTTTTTTAAGATACTTGTGGCTTTTTCGCGACACGTGCCTCGATTTAAAAGTGTTATCTCGAAAACTACCGGCTGTATCTGTGCAAGATGATTGGACGTGCATTGTCACGTGACCGCGCGTCGCAAAAACGTAAACAATGACTGACGTCATCGCACGGGGTACAGCTGGATATTCACCTGAAGAACTAGTTCGTTACATGCTGTTTTTCCCCTTGTTTTGAACTCCAAGAAAGAACTTGAAACTATTTTATTTTTGAATTTAAAGTATTTTAAACGGGTTGATTCCAAAATAAAGCGCACTCTACAATATGAGTATAAGAAAATATCGATACAGAGATATATCACAATATTTCTTTTACGATTCTTTTTGGGCTGGTCCATTCATAGTTTTTGTATATTTTAATGAAGTGTGTCTAATATAGGATAATTCGATTTTTTTTAAATATATAAATATTCAAACATTTTTTTATTTATTAAAGCGCTTTGTGACCCTGGTCTTGAAAGGCACTTTACAAATAACCTTTACTTACTTACTTACTTACTTACTTACATGCGTTTGTAAATTTCTGTGTTGCAATTAAACTTCTGGCTGCTAATGACTAAGGATGAGAGGATACAGTCGACTCCAGCAGATTTTAAATCCGATGTTTGGACATATTTTGGTTTCAACACAAATGAAAGCGGTTAAAACTTTAAAACAAGAGTCATGTGGTCTGTTAATTCTGCAACGCCAGAGTCAAGTACTCGTACATTACTACAAATATAGTGTCACAATATATCGTATCAATCAGATTTGCAGATTCCAGTTGCCAAAACACAACCCTGGTCTTTTTCTACTTCCATGATCATGATTAGCTGAGTAATACTTCACTTTATTTGGTTTTCGTCTCCCGAGGCCTCCCGAACTTTTCCTCCAAACTTCACCACAAGACTGTCCACCCCCATTTCTGGCTTATCCTTTCAAGTCGCTCTCAATGGCAACCTCAGTATCTTCATCCAATAATTTAATGATATAACACACTATACAGGGCCTCTTGAAAATACAAATGAGAGCCAATTATTATTCCTTAAACATCTTCCGTTCTCGTGACCCAGCAGGCTCCAGGATTTGACTTTGGACGTTGAAAAATATTATGACATTAAATGCTAATGCACTCATTTAAGCTGATGCACATTTGAAGAAAAGCTGACTGACAAATTTGAACTAAAAGCAGGTAGAGAGGAAGCGAAGAGAGAGAGAGAGAGAGGAGATGATCGTGAAAAAAAAAAAAAAAAAGATGGAGGAGAGAAGGCTGACTTCCTCTGTGTGCACATCACGTCTTCCCTCCCCGAGCTCAATTACAGGATTGATACTCAGAGAGGAAACTTCATCATGTCGTACAGATGTCTTCACCGGGCAGAAAAGGGGGCGTACAGTGTTGTCACTGAACGCAACATGCGTCGCACAAAACAAACAAAATGGAAACCAGTTGGACTTTCATTATGGGCTGGTGATAAACATGCAGCTGCCGTCAGGAATACAGTAGGAAGGTTTCTCACGTAATAGTGAACCGGCATGCGAGGGAAGGAATACAACTGCTTGATATATATAGTATATATCTATATCCATATATATATAGATATATATACAGTATATATATACATTCTTACACATTTCTTTCATTTACAGTGTGTGATGATAATATAGGACGACTCATTCTTAAGGGATTTAACATTTTTTAGAGTAGCTAAATAAAAATCAAGATTATGTTTATGTTTTTTGCTCCTTTTTTTCTGTTAAAAACCCAGAAAGTGTTATTTGGTTGTATGTGGCTTTCTGGGAAACTACACATTTTTACGGCACCACCGCAATCGTCAAACTGTTCCTATTACAAGCTTCCATCAGAGAAGTGAAAAGTTACGTGGCCCCTCACAGGAAAAAGTTTGAGCACCCCTGCTGTTGAGGGATCTTGAGTTCACTTGGTGCTCGTCTTGAACTCAAAATGATCACCATGAACTTTTCTGAGTCGGTTTTCTTTTGCCGGGAAAAAAAGCTGGTTGTGTGCTAACTATTCCCTTACTTTAAGCCGCTAGATGGCAGCAGTCCTTATGTCCTCCACAGC